>NC_139958.1:38267773-38670273 GCF_963454915.1 Gymnoscopelus microlampas
TATATAAAAACTTGAAATATGGAGATATGAGGTTTCTTCCCGACAGCAACAATATGCATGGAGGTACAGGCTGTAGATTGCAGGCCAAACGCAGTGTTATAATGCAGTGGTTCTCAAAGTGGAGTCCAGGGACCCCCAGGGGTACTTGGGGTCAGGGGTCGCGCTAGGATTTTAATCTGCCGGTCCTAATGTCCGGAATGATTAAAATGTATCGGACATCTGATAAAAATACCGGTCATAATTATGTTTATGCATTAATTGCAAGCAGATGCGTAAATACAGCTTAACACTTAGGCCTACAGCATTATATTTTGGATTGAGCTATTTGAACATGAACCATGATGAACGAGTAATATACACATTTTATATAGCAGCAGGGTCATCTGGCACAATAACATTAATTACCATTTGCGCATGCTGCGTCACTGCGTGCGTAATGGTTTCTCAATAATCAATTGCGGACTTTGAACGCATTTTCTAATCAGCTGACAGCTGACCGGTTAGGGCAATAAATTATAGACCACTACTCACTCACAGGAGGTTATATAGTTAGGCAGTGGATGCCATCGTGCATCTGGCTGGGACAGCCATGGGAAAGTTGATGAGTTGTGAGAATCATGTCGTCTCCGATAGAGCTATTCAGTTCAAAGTGGTAACGTTTTAACGTGTCCCCCTCATATAGAGTTAAAAATAGGTCCACCTTTATGACTAACGTTGTGTTTCAGTATTTCAGTAAGAGTATTTACGCATCTGTGTTGGATGTTTCATCATGTTAAACTGTAGTAGAGCAACTTGCCAACTTTACTCATAACTGCCCTTGTAGTAGCCTAGTGTCTGTGACATATTCTAACTCGTAATGATACAACGTGTGCGTGACTGACTGTTAAATACACAACTTTATCTAATATAACCGGACCGCAGTCTCTGTCTGAGACCACAGAGTTAAAATATATTGCGACTGCGACACTACACAGCAGCAACAACTACTCTCTTTTTCCGGTTGTACCTTCACAATACACTGGCTCCCATTTACTTCCCAATGGAGCACATTTTACACTGGTTAGGAAATACTAGGTGTAACTTAACAGCGTGTGACACACTCTTTCGTTCTATCTCTCTCTCTCTCTCCCAGAAACACACACATGCTGTTAAGAGAGAGCGAGAGAGAGAGAGAGAGAGCTTGCAAAGCAGAGGATTTGAAATGTGCCTGATTTGCGGTGACTAACGCGACCTCTGCTTGGGGTATTCCAGGGGGTCCCTAGGCCAGCAAAATGTGTTGATACAGTTTCACAATTATTTGAACCACTTGTCCCTTAATTTATTGGCTATCCAAAAATAGCAGATCTACAAGCTCACAGTGTGTCACTACATGACACGGTGCGAGCTTGTAGATCTGCTATTTTTGAAATATCTTCATTCATTTTCAAAAATTGTTATACTTTTAGATTTTTAGTTTTTTACAGATCTTCTCTGGCACAAAACATTTTCAGATGGGGGTCCGCTGCCAAATACATAGTAATTTGGGGGTCCTTGATATGAAAAAGTTTGAGAACCACTTACTGTTATAAAGTATGTACATTATACAATCGGGCCAGGTTAATCCTGTGTTTTATATCATATGGTTATGATTACTATGGTTAAATGTGCTTAGATGCATGTGTAGGCTAATTGTGGTGTTATTATCACTACATGCTAACGTTATCCATGACTACAAATATATAAAATATAATAGTCTAGATCAGTGTGTTTCCAAACCCTGGGTCAGGACCTATTTTTGGGTCACGTGAGTTTTATTTTTTATGGTTTCTATTTAAATGAAAAAAAGATTTCAAAAGATAAATAGAAAAAATAGGGGGAAAAATACATTTCTGAGATTATCTAAGATATCTAAAGAAGTTCCATAAATAAACCTGTTATAGTCTAACCTGTTTTCATCATCATCTTCACTTTTCACAGCTAGTAATGTCCCATCAGCCTCCTCTGGTCTTAGAAGTAGCTCCTCCTGTTCCTCTTTAATCTGCAGAGGTTCTGGTTCCTCCATGACCAGACCGAGGCTCCTCTCCTGCTGTTCAGGGAAAACCTCCTCTTCACACACAGAGAAGTGCAGGAACTCTAGCCAAACATGACATAAGAGAAAACCATTAGTTTGAACTTCTCATTTTTCTATGAAATGTTTCCTCTGTTTTATAGCCGTCGTCGTTGCTGGAACATCCACTGTAAATAAATGCTTCACTTATAGGCCTATGCACAGTTAAGACAGGAGATAAATGTATTCCCTAATATGTCATTTTCACAGTTGAGGACATTATGGAAGCACTAAAGCTGGCACTTTAACTCCTGCAATTCTCACACCCACAGACAGACAGACAGAATGAGACAGACAGAGATAACATCACTGCTATGGCTGTAAACATCTTCTCTTATGGGGGTCCCTGGCGTATCTTTTCAAATGGGGGTCCGCGGGCTAATAGGTGTCAATTTGGGGGTCCTTGACATGAAAATGTTTGAGAACCACTGAACTAAATGATAACAGTTTTAAGGGCCATTCACACTGAGCACGATAACTATAGCTATAAAAAATATAGCTTTTAAAAATTGGTTCTAAGTCAAGTAGATGGCAGAGTCCACAACACAGCTATAACTAATAATCACTGTCGGGTGGAAACTAGATATCTCCGAAACTGTTACTTTTTAGGAAATGAAAAAGAAAACCTGTGTTCAAATGGATCTGATGTAGTTATTATTTAGTCATAAGCTCTCATTAATACTTTTCATTGGTTCAATATTTATAAAACCCACAGATACACTTAACCACTTTCACTTTGCACTTTCTTTGACTTAACGTAGGCCTATTAACATACTCTACCTGGTAGAGTATGTTTACACGATATAACTAAAATGTAGTTATATAGAATTAACATACTCTGCCTAGAGTATGTTTACACAACATAACTAACATAATAGTAATAACATCCAGATGAACTGCATATATAGTAATAACATACTCTACCATCATATATGTATTAGTTATATAGTAATAACATACTCTAACATAGAGATGAACTATGAATATTGTATAATAACATATTTTGGACATTTATAACTGTGGTCTTTGTTCCTCACCTCACAGACATCTTCAGCCTCTGTTAGAATTCATTCAACGACCCCAAACATCTCTTCATCAGCCACAGAGAGTCACTGCTTCATCAAGGACTTCATTCATTCAGTGTTTGTAGTAAAGTCACAATTAAACATTAATTAATTAATGAATTAATACTATTCCAAAGTGGAACAAATCCAAAGCTAACGTTAGCTCTCGTTGTGCGGGCGCGCGTGGGCCATCAACAATGGAATGAACTTCCGGGTCAGCTCAAAGTCGTCATCTTGGTGGTGAAGTGATGCTTACCGCCCCCTGCTGGCTGAAGTGTGTACAGCTCCAATATTACTTGATCTAGAGTACACCAATGGTTCTCAATCTTTTCCAAATTGACCCCCATTTATTGTGTGTTGTGTTTGTGCCCTATTGGCACAAACACTTTGTGCCAATATTTGCACAAACACTTTGTGCCAATAAGGACCCCCTTACGAGAAGGTTTTTTGTCTTGTTTGTATTCATGCAAAATCACAATTATATATGGAGAGCCTGGAGAGCTCTTGTTCGTGGCCTATGCCCAAAGTTAGGCTATAGGCGTAAGTAAGTAAGTAAGTACTATTATATATAGGTTTTTTTTTTCAATCATTCTTTTAAAGGCACTCTACAAATGTCAATGCACACATTTTGACATTTTTCAAAAATAGCAGATCTACAAGCTCTCAACATGTCACACTGCAACATTGTGGGCTTGTAGGCTGTTTGGTAAAAAAAAAAAAAAAACAACAACGCTTGAACAAAGCTCTAAAGCTTTGAAGTTCATTGGTCAGCAAAACAGCTTACTTGTTTATATTCTTCTGCACTGTAATTTTACTTAACTGCATAATAAGCTTAAGCTTAAAATGCACATCTGACAAAACCAATACAGGGGACTAAGTTGTTAGTTGAGTGGTAACAAATGCATTATTACGCACAGTGAAAATGTATGATCCTTCATTCTAATCTCAGCATGCTTAAATCAATTAATGAATTTCTTTACATGTTTGTATTATTTTCTCTATGGAAACTATGTGTTTCTTAGTCATGATATCATATTTAAACCCGATTATTTGCCTTTTGTGTTCTTTTGTGTCTTGTATGTCCTTTAAAGGAGTAGTTCACCCCAAAACACGGTCTTATTTTCTATCAAGTAGGCCTACACACCCCATGAAGCCTTGAATTCATGGAAATGTTTTAGTTTTTGTCACATTCCTAAGCCAATAATTTAATGACCAGTGGTAGCTCCGGTAGGAGACTCAAAGGAGACTCAAAGAGGCTCCTTTGAGTCTCCTACCGGATACATTGGCATCTTTCCGGCGGTCATCACATTATTGGCTTAGGATTGCGACAAAAACTAAAACATCTCCATTAATTCAAGGCTTCATGGGGAGTGTAATTAAAAGAAAAAAAGTTTTTTTTTGTGTGTGAACTACTCCTTTAAATACTTCCATTTTAATCAGGTCTTGCTCAAAAAAGAGTGACTACCTGATAATAACATGTTTATAACAATTATGTATTGCTGTACACAACAGTACTTTTTCTTTCTTCCTTCTGCCTGTTTAGAAACTCGCTGGACAGCCATCTTCCTGAGGGCTTCGCAGATTCGCCCTCTGTTTGCCCAAAAGTGTTTTCGGCATGCTGCATCCTCCTCAACAGTGGTTCTCAAACCTTTTTGTCTCCGGTCACCCGTGTTAATAACTTCTCACATCCACGACACTGCCTTGTAGCAGATTTACAGCTTGTAAATCTGCTATTTTTGGAGAAGAGATTTGGTGTAGATTGAAACATAATGCACCAAGTAGGCTATAGAGCACCGAAGTCTGATGTAATTTACACATCCTAGGTTTGTCTACCTGGTTCGCGGTTTTCCACCCCCATTCTGATTCCCATAGACGTATTTAATATCGCGTCAAATAAGAACTGTGCTCCAAAAATAAACAAATGACCCTGGCGGTTTTACTCTTATGGATATGAAGCATCAACTGACGGTGAGGAAACGATAATGTTACTTCCGCCGAATTAGTTACATTTTCGCCAGAAACAGACTGTATCAAATATAAGTGATTGACTATCACGATACAGAACCTCCTCCCTGACAATATCACCGAGACAGTTTGTTTATTTTTGGACCACAATTCTTATATGAGACGATTGTAAGATGACCCAACGTTATTCTCCATGGCGAAATTACTTTACGAACCTGGGGATGAACGAGTGACGTCAGGACTTCTGTACTCTATAGTGCAACTCAGGAAGTGGTTAAACTGACGTGATGGCCAGAGCTTTCAGGGAATAACCTTCGTGCCAGAATAGGCTTGATTGGTTGATTGATATTTATATTGATCATGGAATAAAAACATAATGTCCCATGTAACATGCATCTGACCCACCATAATCAAAAGGATAACGCAAAAAAAAAACTACAGCTTGTTTCCATTGCGGCCCTTAGTGTGAGGAGTGTAGGATGGCATGTAGTTTGGTGCTGTTGAATGTGTGAAATGTATAGAGTTCATGTACATATATTTTCAAAAAATGCTATTTTCACGCAAAAAAAAGCCTGCTCTCTACTTCCCTATTTAGAAACAGCTTCTAGTGCTGAAACCAGCTCTTTAAGGAGGACTTAAAGGTGACATATGAGCCAATGTACTTTAGATAAGTAGGTAGACCATTCCACAGTAGCACAGCTGAATATTTGAATGTATTTTATCCTATATATGTTTTGAACCTGCAAGACACCAAGTCGTTGGGGCTCCCTCAGGTGGCATGACTGTGAACATCTCCGACCTTTTTGAAGTAGCCTAATAATAATAATAGACTTGATTTATAATACCCTTTTCAAAACAAAGTTACAAAGTGCTTTCCAACCGCAGAATAAAATACAGTGCAACAAGGTAAAACCACAACAACAGTGAAAAATAAAAGGTAATAAAGTTTTTAAACTTAATACATAGAGGGTCTAAATGAAAGCCTTGGTGTAAAGGAGAGTTTTCAGCTGTGACTTAAAAGAATACAGTGAGCTAGCTACTCTTAGAGCTTCGGGCAGGGCATTTCAGAGCCTAGGTGGCTGGGCAGAGAAAGCCCGGTCACCCATTAGTCTACTTGCCAGCCCATAGAGCGCATTGTGAACCCGGAAATGTTGAGTACACCAAAGTTTTATGTTAGAAATGTTGAGTATGGGTCCCCAGCATGTAGAAACTGCCGGATGCTACCTTGGATATGTTGAGCAATTTTCAGAATTGGCATAAATAGCTTTTATTAGCATAATCACCTATATGGACAATATTTCAGCATTTGTCCCAGGCCTTAGGGATATTTTCGCGCTAATCAGTCTTAAATGCACCAAATTTGGCCCAGATGTAGCCCAGGCCATGCTCTAATGATTTAGCTAGGGCGCCCGAGCGGGCGACCTTTGGGGTCGCCATAGCGGCCAAATCCAAAATGGCCGCCATGTAAAACGGTTTTGGCTGTAACTTTTGAACCAGATGAGCTACAAATACAAACTTGGTGTCTATTTCATGTTTTTTGACCATTGCAAACACATTGGAATGCTTATCATTACGATTGGGTGTGTCTGGAACCCTAATTTGCATATTTCCAAGATGGCGGATATGTGAAAACGTTAACTTTTGACAGTTTTGGCAAACTTAGTGTCTATTTTATGTTTTTTAAGCATTAGAAACATATGAAATGCTCCGATGTTCTGATTGCATCCATCTAGAGCACTCTAATTTACTTATTAACAATATCAACACTATCCCCAAAAAGGTATTCAACATTTTCACCCAGAACACTTTTAGGAACAACCTTAATAAGCAACCTTTGTATGTTACACATATAATGTATTTGAAAGATGAGTGAATGGAGTGCAGCACATTCCTATTGATATAGATAGGAGTATTTGAAACAATCTTACAATTAATGCACAAAAACTGTACGTGGGCTGGGCGTATCAGTATAGGCATATATGGAGATCCGGTTGTCCAGAACCGCTGATCCAAACGATTTGCCTCTCTCTGAAGACGGGGGGGGGGTGCCGCAACTGTGGCAATCTTCCTGCATTGTCCCGGTGTCTAAGAAAAGTCGCACCTTGTGACTACAGGCCAGTGGCTCTGACATCAAAGAGCATGAAGACCTTTGAGCGTCTGGTACTGAATCAGCTGAGACCGATGGTGAGTGAATACCTCAACCCCCTTCAGTTTGCATACCAGGCGGACATTTGATGATGCCATCATCTACATGCTAAACAGGGCATTCACACACCTTGACACCCTGGACAACACAGTCAGAATGATGTGTTTTTACTTCAACACTATCCAGCCACAACTGCTTGCTGAGAAGCTTGCGTTGATGATGTGGACCACGGCTTGGTGGCATGGATCACAGACTACCTCTCGGGCAGACCGCAGTATGTGAGACTGCAGGGTTGTCAGTCGGAGGTGCTGGTGAACAACATGGCTGTCCCCAGGGCACAGTGCTGTCACCTTTCCTGTTCACCCTATACACATCTGACTTCCAATCAACTCCAAGACATGGCTCCCTACAGAAGTTCTCAGATGACACTGCGTGGTCAGCTGCATCTCAGGTGACAACACTGTTGAGCACGATAGCATGGCGAAGGACTTTGTGGACTGGAGCGAGGCAAACCGCCTCCGGCCCAATGCTAGCAAGACCAAGGATGATGGTGGTGGACTATGGCACGACCAAGAGGGTACCTCCGGTCCCCAGCACCATAAATGTACCCTGGTAAACCCTCCCTCCGGAAATCTCATTTCCATTTGATTTCAGGAGTGAGTCTGGCCTGATCGCCCATTCTGCAATATTGGCTGTGGGCTGGAGTTGGGCGGGAGTAATACCGTTGACTGACAACCCCTTCAGCCAATGATCGTTGTTCCCCTCCAGCCAATCAGCAGACCTCCAGACTAATGTGACGCAACGGGACTTTTGAGACAGCCATGCCCAAAATAGGTTGCCTTATTCGGATACATGCGTGGCCCTGCCCGCCCCTGCTGGTTCTCTAAATTGTTGTTTTTAAATAGGCTCTGACATGATTAATTGACCACATATATGAAGTTAAACAACTAAATTCTATCCAAACGATATCTCAAAAGTAAATTCCGTGCCTCAAAAAAGAAGTTTGAGAGCGTTTTAAAACCGAAAGTAAAAAGTGTAACTGGCCACAGAAACAATGGCGGATCGTTCCATTTTTGTCGGCTGCACTCGGTCCCATTTGGGCTCACTCGTACTCGCCACCTGATTGGCCAACTGTCGCTGTCAATCTCAGAACGATGAACGACGCCGCTGATAGGCTCGGTTAGTTGGTAATTCCACTAGAAACCCCCACAATGGGCGATCAGGCCAGACTCACTCCTGAAATCAAATGGAAATGAGATTTCCGGAGGGAGGGTTTTCCAGGCTACCATAAATGCTGAGGTGGTGGAGATTGTAGCCAACTACAAGTTTCTAGGAGTGCACCTGAACAGGTCGTTGGACTGGTCTGACATACTCTAATGTAGGAGCAGGCTGTTCTTCCTGAGAAGACTCCGATGTTTTGGCGTGTGCAACAGGATGCTGTAAATGGCTGGTGAGGAAGGTGGGCTCCGTCGTGGGGACCTCACTGGAGGGGTGGCTAAGGTGCGTACAGTGAGGAGGCTGGACGCCATCATGGCAAACACGGCCCTCTCCCTTCACAAGGATATAGTGGGGCATCCCGGGGTATATTCACCTACCCCGGGTGGAACTGTTTGAGACTTGGCATGTCTTTTGTGCAGGTAGCTATGAGGATTTACAACAAGACACACGTTGGTCGCTCTGTCAGGTCAACTGTCTATAAAGAATACATCACATGGATGCACCTGGGACGTATCATCAGTGTTGTAGCCTGGGGTCATAGGGTGTTTCGGGTCTCGCAACATACACCCTCGCCCAGGTGACCCAGCCGGGGTTGATCAAGCCCCAACTTACGTCCCAGGACCCACGGTCAAGACAGGGCCACTCAGTCCGCTTCTCCGGAACTACTCTGCCAGAACTCAAGGAGGCTCTGGCACGTGGAGGGACTAGGCTCTGTGGGTGGCCTCCTGGCCGGGCTCCTCCTTCGTCTCACCAGGTCCAGGACCTGAGCACTGTACCAGATCCGCTGCACCAAATCCAAACATCCAAGCAGTGATTGTACTGGTTGCACGGTTTGACAGGACACTGTAACCTGGTGTTGTTATTTTTCTGCATAGTGCAGGATAGTTTGTACAGGTGTATACTTTTGTTCTTTAGTGATGGTGCATCTTATTGTTATGTCTTTCCTTTGTATTGCTGTATACATTCCTTACTCTGTATCTGTAACTTTGTAACTCTGACTGCTGTGCTGCCTCTGGGTGACTGAAATTCCCCTGTGCGATCAATAAAGGTATCTATCTATCCATTGTGCTTATATGTTGTCATCTGGACCCCTCATTGTTGGTGAGGCATCCTCACACCCACATAATCAGGTGCTACTGTGAGATCCAGTGTTGCCTCCCAAGCTGCCCATGCACTCTTTTGCCATGGCCAAGGAAGGCTGATGTAGTATCACATCCTGCTAGCGCATGGAAGAGAGGAAAAGCCGGAGTTTGTTACACCTCATCATGTGGATGTGAGGAACATTGAGGTTCTACACAACAAACCTTGTTGTGTGGTGCCCCCCCCCTCCACGCACCGCATTTCTATTTTTATGTGTATTGTTTAATATACTCTAGCCTACTGGCTTATTATCTTTATCAATAGGGATGTGCTCCACTCCATTTTTCTATTGTTTCAATAAAATTGTATGTGTAACATACATAGGTTGCTTTTTTTAGGTTGTTGATAGTGGTCATATTGGTAATAAGCTAATTAGAGTGCGCTAGATAGATTTAATCATTAATCGGAGCATTCCAATGTGTTTCTAATGCTTAAAAAAAAACATAAAATCGACACCAAGTTTGCCAAAAGTGTCAAAGGTTAAGTTATAACTCGTTTTCACATAGCCACCATCTTGGAAATATGCATATTAGGGTTTCAGACACACCCAATCGTAATGATAAGCATTACAATGTGTTTGCAATGGTCAAAAAACATGAAAGACACCAAGTTTGTATTTATAGCTCATCTGGTTCAAAAGTTACAGCCAAAACAGTTTTACATGGCGGCCATTTTGGATTTGGCCCCTATGGCGACCCCAAAGGTCGCCCGCTCGGGCGCCCTAGCTAAATCATTAGAGCATGCCCTGGGCTACATCTGGGCCAAATTTGGTGCATTTAAGACTGATTAGCGCGAAAATATCCCTAAGGCCCGGGACAATTGCTGAAATATTGTCCATATAGGTGATTATGCTAATAAAAGCTAATTACGCAAATTCTGAAAATTGCTCAACATATGCAAGTTAGCATCCGGCAGTTTCCACATGCTGGGGACCCATACTCAACATTTCTAACATAAAACCTTGGTGTACTCAACATTTCCGGGTTCACATTCTGGCAAGCGGACTACATGGTGACAAGGCGAGTAGTGGGAACCTCCAGGAGAGCCGACTCATACAGCTTGAGCATGACTGAAATGTAGCTGGGGGCTGGGGGTCCATCCAAGGCTTCAAAAGGCTAAAATCTATTCTAAAACTCACAGCAGCCAGTGAAGGGAGGCCAGGACAGGTGTAATGTGGTCACGTCTCTACAGAGTTGGTCAATAATCTAGCTTCTGAATTCTCATTAGTTGGAGACGGGAGATTGCCTTTTTGCTAAACCCAGAATACAGGGAGATGCAGTAATCGAGGCCTGAGGAGATGAAGGCATGAATGACCTTTTCCATGTCCGATTATTCCAACCAGTTTCCAACAAGTTGGAAAAACATGATTGCACAACCTTGGTCACTTGCTGATTAAATTATAGGTTGGCGTCAAACATCACGCCTAGATCACGAGCTACACTCTTGACACAGTTTGACAAGTCACCAAACTGTGACTGGAAAGAGGGGATGGAATTTGGGAGGCCAAAGAGGAGGATTTCAGATTTTGCCTCATTGAGCTGGAGGAAGAGATAGCCTGGAACTGAGCTGGTGACTATCACCTGCACTCTGCACAACCTAATTAGTGATACCCTCTCTTCTACCCTGAGCCAATTGAGCTGACTGATTTATTTTGAATCTGAATTGCCTAATTTAACACATTGCCTGCCAAAGACGTTTTAAAACGTCCTTTCAAATCCAACACTTGCCTGCCAAAGACGACTTAAAACGTAAAAAAAACACTTAAAACAAAACATTTAACACATTTTTTTATTCATATTTATTTTTTCCTTTTTTCACACAGAACCAGGAGATAACGTGATACAAAGATTTACTGCTCCATTCTCTTCCTGGTTAAAGTATTTGGGAAATATTCTGTATCTCGGCTCCTGTGTTTTACTATGATTTTTTGGCGAGACATGCTAACGACGTATAACAAGCGAACGGGAGGTTGCGATGACATTTTTTTCTATTTTCGCGGAAGCACAGTGAAACCCTCCGTGATTAGCAACCATCAGGGGATCGATCATACTGGAGATAAATATTCTGTGACTACTTCAAAAAGTAAGAATATCGTTTAAAATGCTGGCAGAGGCTGCAGCCTGTTTTAGAAAACCCCTGGCAGTGAATGTGTTCAGAGTCGCAATACGATTATGACCGAACCAAGTAAACCCCTCTATAACAAGAGAGTCCTTGGCTCATTCAAAGATATGAATCAGGATTTAGGGAATTGAGCAATACTGAGTTTGTTGACGTCCACCTTTAACTGCCAGAGATTATTTCTGAACATTTCTAGCCAGTGCCAGAGATTTTTCATTGAAAAACAAAAAAGTACTTAGGAGCAGAGATGAATATTTTTTAAGTTTTAAGTTAAAAAGGAAGTGGATAGACCCCTATATCTTCGATAAATCATATATCCTTGGTCTTTGGGTCAAATTGGACCAAAAAAAAAAAAAAAACTTTTATTTTTAATTTTTTTTCACTTCACGTAGATCTACGCGATTGGCACGTGGCGGCTATAAATAGGTTCACGTAGATCTACGTGATTGGCATGCAATGGGTTAAAGCTGCACTATGTAACTTTCCTTTTATACCCCGGATTTGAACCCGGTTTCCTACCAGTCCAGATTCAAGTGCAAATTGTTCACAGCTTTTTCTAGCTCCTTCATAAAGGCAGCTTGGCTGTCAGATATCAGTTTCTCCATAACTCCACGCAGGTTGTCAATTTTATTATTAACCTGCTTTTCCACTGCAGACTGTATACAAACCATTTTCGCATTAACACTTGTCTCGTGCTATCAGCCATATTATTATTCAAAACAAGACTTATCAAGCCCAGAAATAAACTTGAGTTTCACAAACACTCTTGGCAAATGAAAAAACATGTTTGACAATTTTCAGAGAGTATTATTATAAGGATCAAACAGCTAGACAAAGGGCTCTCAAAGCCATCTTGGTTGTAGTTTTTTTTTTGCACTGTCATCAGATGTTTATACTTGATATATTGCAATCTATTAGCCTAGCACACTACCTAAAACAATATTTAACAAACAAACACAATAATTATATTTTCAAACAGGATTTACGCCTACGCATGTGCCTCTTCAGTTGACGCGTAACGGCAAAGCCTTTTCCACAAACTGTACAACTAAATGGTTTTACGCCTGTATGGGTCATCATATGGGTTTTCATATCGGACATATAATAACAGCCTTGGCCACATATTGTACAGCTTAAGGGTTTTTCCCTATGGATCCTCATGTGGAAGTTCAGTTTGCCGCTGGCTTTGAAGCTTTTATCACAAACTGTACAATTAAATGTTTTTTCGCCTGTATGGGTCAACATGTGGCCCTTTAGAGAATTACTACGTTTGAAAGTTTTGGCACAGACATTACAACTATAGGGTCTTTCATCTGTATGAGTCCTCATGTGTGACTTACGTTCCCCACTTCGTTTGAAGGTCTTAGCACACACTGTGCAACTAAATGTTTTTTCACCTGTATGGGTCATCATATGGGTTTTCATATCGGACATATAGTAACAGCCTTGGCCACATATTGTACAGCTTAAGGGTTTTTCCCTATGGATCCTCATGTGGAAGTTCAGTTTGCTAGTGGCTTTGAAGCTTTTATCAAAAACTGTAGAACTATAAGGGCTTTCATCTGTATGGGTCATCATGTGGCCCTTTAGAGACTTACTACATTTGAAAGTTTTGGCACAGACATTACAACTATAGGGTCTTTCATCTGTATGAGTCCTCATGTGTGACTTACGGTCCCCACTTCGTTTGAAGGTCTTAGCACACACTGTGCAACTAAAGGGTTTTTCACCAGTATGAATCCTCGTATGAACTTTTAAAAATGACCCATCTTTAAAACTTTTACCACAAATTGTACAAACAAATGGTTTTTCCCCTGTATGAGTCCTCATGTGAAATGCTATGCTCACTCTATAGTTGAATCTTTTGCCACAGATTGTACAACTGAAGGGTTTTTCCCCTGTATGTATCCTCATGTGTACTTTGAGATAGTAATTTCTTGTATATCTTTTGCCACAAACCTTACAACTGAAGGGTTTTTCCCCTGTATGTATCCTCATGTGTACTTTGAGCGAGGGATTTCCTGTAAATCCTTTGCCACAAACTGCACAAAGGAAGGGTTTTTCTCCTGCATGAGTCTTTGCGTGTCTCTTAAAACAAGCTTTATTATCAAAACTTTTCCCACAAATTTCACAAATATAGGGATCTGTATCCTGTATTTCTGTTTCTGTATGAGTTCTCAGGTGTCCTTCAAATGCTTCCTTCGTTCGTATGCTTTTGCCACAAATGGTGCAAAGGAAGGGTTTTTCCCCTGTATGAATTCTCATGTGTCTTGTAAGGTTTGTCAACAAATTAAAGCTTTTGTCACAAACCTTACAACTGAAGGGTTTGTCCCCCGTATGAATCTTTGAGTGCTGTAAAGGATTTGACTTGTAAATGCCACAAACCTCACATTTATATTTTTTCTTCCTTTTGCGAATCATGGATGGAGTTTTTTTTGATGATTTCAGGTGACCTTGTCTGGTCTCCTCCCAATCATCACTGTCTGCGTCAGATTCAGAACAGTGTGAAGAGAGGAGATGGTCATCACTAGTTGGTTGTGATTTTCCCAGTGTGTTTAAAAATGACTGACCTTCCTTGGTCTCCTCCCAATCATCACTGTCCTCTGGGTCAGATTCAGAACATTGTGAAGAGAGGAGCTGGTTATCACTAGTTGGTTGAGATTTTCCACCGTCCTCTACATCAGCTTGTGTTTTCATGTGTTCAGTTGAGGTGCTGGCTTGACACTCTGTCCTTCTGTTTTCATCATGATTTTCACTTTTCACTGCTAGTAATGTCAACGTTGACCCATCAGCTTCCATTGGTCTCTGAAGTACTTCCTCCTGATGCTCTTTAAACTGTGGAGGCTCGAGTTCCTCCAGGACCAGACTGGAGCTCCTTTCCTGCTGTTCAGGAAACTCTCCCTCTTTAGGTGCAGGAAGTCTAGGCAAAAGATTAAATGAGAGACAATTACACAATGTTTGAACTTGACATTTTTCCATTAAATGTTTCCTCCGCTAACTGTGGTAGCTGGAAGAACTTAGGCTGTCCACATTCTTCTGCTTTGGGCAAGGTATTATTTTTGTCTTTTTTTAAAGATTTATTTTTAGGCTTTTATGCCTTTATTTGATAGGACAGTAGACTGACAGGAAATGGGGAGAAAGAGATGAGAGTGACAAGCAGCAAAGGCAGTCGGGATCGGGATTCGATCCCGCCACACCAGCCCGGCAAGGTATTGAATCTAGTAGGAGACATCATCATCTCCTCCCCCTCCTCTCACACACACAGGCACATAGAGAGAGAGAGAAAGAGAGAGGGAGAGAGAGTGAGAGTGCTGTGCAACTACTAGCCCAACTTCACAGCAAGTTAACGATCGCTCGTTGACCCCAATTTGACCACTAGGCAATCAACACTGAACAGCACTAATTAATGGCAGCTGTGTGTTCTTGTGTCTGTCCGTGCAGCCTAGATATCAAGTAATTCCCTGTAGACTAGACTAGAGGGACCCTCTCCCTCATGTTCAACTTCAAGTGTGACTTCTAAGTTCTACTTCTCCTCAAAAGGACAACGTTATTATTTCCCATCCTGAATGACAAGCCTAATATATTTATTGCATTTGGCTATGTGCAATAACTGCAAGCCAATGTTCAAAGGCATTGTCAGTATTTGTCTTAATTTCTTTAATTCATATTTATTTAGTCGCCAATAATTCAACTGTAAGCCAGTGTTTGAGACATATTGTCTTGTATTTCTACAAAATAAATGGTAAAAATGCATTCTACATGCATAAATACAAAAATAATTTAAAAAAATAAAAAATGATTGGATCAGTGATTGCTATCGGCCTGATCGGACCACCTCTATTTATAACCAGTAACATTGACTCAATTACTATGTTCCACGGTATTTTAGTGTTTTAGAATGGTATAACAATTACTTGTATCTATTTCATTATGGAATTTACTTGATTATTAAAACTTAATATATTTTAGCTTGATAACTGGTAATTTCAGGTTGTTTTTTAATGCCCGCGGAATATTAACGATAAGCCGCGGAATCAAGAATTGCTCTCCGCGGAATCAAGACTTGCTCTCCGTGGAATCTAGACTTTTTCTCCGCGCTTTCCTGGGGGGACTAGGCAAGGTATTGAATCTAGTAGGAGACATCATCACATCAGTGCCATTCCGATCTGATACTTCAAAATAAATGCATATTTTTTTGTCTTGCCACTGTGATGCAACTCTATAAACACACACACACACACACACACACACACACACACACACACACACACACACACACACACACACACACACACACACACACACACACACACACACACACACACACACACACACACATTTGACACAAATTCGATTATCTTTGGGACTACATAAGTATGCGCCAATCGCAGCATTTAATGGAGATATGGGGTGGGACTCCTGTGAAATTAGATGGAAGGCCAGCATGGTGAGTCTCTGGAACAGGTTGCTGTGTCTGCCATCCAGTGGCTAGTCAAATCTTTTACTGGGATCTGTCTGGAGAAGGGGAATGGGTGTCTGAGATCTTTGATGTATTGCGGGAATGTGGTCTGGAAGAACATTATTTCCAAAGAACAATTGTGAATGTGGAGGAGTTTAAAAACAGAATCCATGCAAAATGCATACATACCTGGTCAGAAGAAATTCGGCAAAAGCCATAATTAAGAAAATATTGTCTTTTAAAAAAAGATTATAAATGTGAAAATTATGTTTTGTATAATTTTGCAAAAAGTCGGAGGTCACTTTGTGCGCAGATAAGATGTGGCATTCTGCCATTACATATTGAAACAGGAAGATATAGAGGCATAGCTGAGGAGGATAGAATATGTGAATATTGTGATTTGAATGTGGTGGAGAATGAAATCCATTTTATTTTAGTTTGTCCCTTGTATAATGACCTGAGAGATATACTGTTTAAAAAAGTCCACACCCCTGATCTAAACCGGATAGAGTATGAGAATGGTGCTTTAATTGAATTTATTTTTCTTCATATTTTTGCATTTTCAGAATATCTTTATAAAGCGTGGGATAGAAGGAGAGGGGTGACTTATAATAGATGATGAACACACACTCTCTCTAACATCAGTGGTGCTTGAAATAGGTTATTTCCTTAAAAGTCATACAGTGTAATCTTTTCAATAAAACAAAAGCTACTTTGGATAGAATCTTTCACTGGAATATTTATCACAATGGCCATTCCACATAATTCGTTTTGCTTGTTTATATTTGTTTATTTTATGTATTGATTTGTATTCACCCTGTTACCTAGATCTATAATATTGCTTCATCTACTTTTAACTTGCATGTAGATTGTTTTCTTCTTTTTGTTTTGCCCCTACCCCTTTCTCCCTAAAGAGGCCTTGGCTTTTGCCAGCCCACCATGCCATTAAGAATGTATGATTAAAGACCCACCTAAAAATATTTTGTTTTTAATGTTTTTGAAGCTTGTCTATGAAAATCCTGGTGGTTTTTAGCACTCTGCTTTTCTCTAAAGTGTCATCTGGATTTTTACCCCCAAAACTGGCCTTAAAGGGGAAATCCACCCCTTTTCAATATTTAACTATGTCATTAATATAGCATAAAGGAGTTGTGTGGAAATAAGAAAAAAGTTCCCCCCTTTCTGTGTTGCCTTGAACTGGAGGATTGATTGTGGGTTTAACATTGCAAATTACACTGTGATGACTCATCATGGTGTAATTGCAGGTATGTGAGGTGTGTAATGGAAATTCTAGAATACCAATATTTGGGCCATAGAATGTTAGCCAAACAGCAGGGGTCTTTTCACAGCTCCTGTTCCTGTCATTCAACAACTGTTACAAATGTCTATTTACACATATTCTCTGTGTCAGCATGTAATCTGTAGTGATGTGTCGGTCATGATCGATTCGTTCATAGGAACTAGTTCTTTGACGTGAACGTGAACGAACACGTTCACTTCTTGAAACTGTTACGGTCACGATTTCGTTCATGCCCCCCTCCCTCTCCCCCTTCCTCTCCCCCTCCCCCTCCCCCGCACACCGCACACACGACGAGCGGGCTGTTATTCCTCCCACGACAGACAGACCATCAGACAGACAGAAAGCTGTGCTGTAGAGTTTTCCAGTATAGACATGCATGCGTATTGCTATTTGAATTGAAATAAAGGTAGCCTACTGTTGTTCCTGGACAAAAGACAGATAGTGTTAGCACCACATTTAAGTATCAAAATAAATAAATATGCATGGTCCTAGACAAAGGACAAATAGGTCAATTAACACGTTTTAGTTTGAGTAGAAGATGCAAATAGTAGGTATGCTACAGCTACTATTCATGAAGTTAATAGTAGTTAAAGACATGGTTGGAAATCGATAGTCATGTGAGTGTACTGACTTGGGCTGCTTGGTTTAAAATTATTATTATAAATAATTATCGACAAATAAAAATAACTTTACATTATATATTGCAGTAATGTATTACTTCTAAACATTATATTACAAAGAAAATGGTGCAATTAGATCGTGAATGACAGTGCTGTGTTTCTGTGCAGACTGTGCAGTCATGTCAGTGGGATCAGATGCACACAGTTGCATGCATTTAGCGTAGCGCATACGCTCCTTAGTATAGCCTGTTTATATTTATCTCCATTTAAGACCCCTACACACTGTACAATATTTGACCCAATTTGGCTGTCGGGGAGCTTTTTTGAAGTAAAACACATATCTCAGACCAGCCTCAAGATCGGCCGCTCCTCGCCGAGATGCTGCTCACGCGGTGTGTAAGGTACTCCGAGAAGATCCACCCCGATAAAGTGCGGTCATAAAGTGTGTGTGTGTGTGTGTGTGTGTGTGTGTGTGTGTGTGTGTCTCTCTCTCTCTCTCTCTCTCTCTCTCTCTCTCTCTCTCTCTCTCTCTGAACAGTGATGCCAGATTTTGCGAGAGAAATAAGCAACCAGGTCTATGAAAACTTAGACTGAGAGAACGAGAGCAATCCATGGTCTCGAAGGGCGGATCCAAACCCAGGCTTCCGGAGCAGTGCGGCGCCTCCTATTGCTTCACCAATCTATGTCCCCGTCTCCCCTCCCCTCCCCCCCGGTCTGTGCACGGAGCAGGCTGACGTCACCAAATTTAGAGCGACGCCCCTCTGCACTCTGGTTGGTTAGGAGTTAACAAGGTCCTAAGACCATCGTTCCTGCACCGTTCGCCCAGATTTTTTTTCTTTTGAAACAAAAAAAAAAGTCTGGGTTTCCGAGGCTAATGAAAACAAGCCCAACATAAGCGACTAAAGGCCGCATTGGCACTTTAAACCTATATACAAATAAAATAGCCGATCTACAAGCTCACAACGAGTCGTGGCTATTTTCAAAGAAAAGAAAACATTAGGAAACAAGGCCAAATATGCAACTACACTTTAGAAATAAGCTAAAAAAAACGCAACCACCAATACTTTTTACAAGCAACTCGCTTATAACAAGCGGACACGGCAACAATGCTTCTGATTTGAATTGCATTGGGTTGACTTTTGAAACGTTTGTTTCAGAGAGATAGAGAGAGAGAGAGAGAGAGAGAGAGAGAGACATACAGAGAAATAGAGAATGATTTAATGTCAATCATTAGCGTCCTTTCTCGGTCTCGCGCATATATCACAGGAGCCTTTCACGTTTTCATGAGACGTTTGGAATAAAAACAAATGTATGTATTGGGTCGGGATCACATCGTGGTGAAATATCTTGCAATGAGTGAACCCTGTCGCCGATCAATCAATCGTGCGAGAACCAAAACGATATATATAGCCCAATTTCAAGAAAGAGACTGGGCTGTTGGTCAGGCCATTAGGCCTGGTTATACTGATCTGCACTGCTGTTGCTCTGCTGAATCTTCCTAATAAATGGTCAACACTTCACCCACACTGGATATTAATATTTTCCATTATAGGTGATTGACTCAGGTATCATGTTGCATCCTCAGGGACACGCCAATCACGTCCTCTTCAAAGAGATGTGTAACCACCTAGCACGCATATATATATGATACCTTGAACAGTGTCTCGAAGGCAAATACCGCCGATCTACAAGCTCACAACGCGTCGCATCCGTGACGCACTGTGAGCTTGAAGATCGGCTCAATCTAGGCCAATGTAAAAACTAGGCCAATGTAAAAACACATATGACAGTATTCTACCAACACATGCTGTTGTTATTTTTCTAAAACTTTGCACAGATCAAAATAACTTTATTCTATCACTGCCTACATTGTAACATTATGGCAAAACTAGGTTACAATATTTACATTATAATTCATAAACATAGCCCACATTAAAAAAAGTAGGCTATAGGCCTATTAAGATTAGGTGATTCTGTAATAATTGTGACAGTGACAGGCTTAGGTGTCGTGTCAAAAAAGAACAGATATACAAGCTTACATGTAACAGTGAAAATAGCCGATCTACAAGCTCACAGCACGTCACATCACGACCAGCTGTGAGCTTGTAGATCCGCTATTTCACTACTTTTGTGCGAATCGTGTGTTTACGAAAATATATAAAAACTTGAAATATGGAGATATGAGGTTTCTGCCCGACAGCAATGATATGCATGGAGGTACAGGCTGTAGATTGCAGGCCAAATGCACAGTGTTATGATGCAGTGGTTCTCAAAGTAGAGTCCGGGACCCCCAGTGGTCCTTGGGGGTATTCCAGGGGGTCCCCAGGCCAGCAAAATGTGTTGATACAGTTTCACAATTATTTGAACCACTTTATCCCTTAATTTATTTGCTATTCAAAAATGGCAGATCTACAAGCTCACAGTGTGTCACTACATGACACGCTGCAAGCTTTTTTGTTTTTTTACAGATCTTCTCTGGCACAAAACATTTTCAGATGGGGGTCCGCTGCCAAATACATATCAATTTGGGGGTCCTTGATATGAAAAAGTTTGAGAACCACTGTTATAAAGTATGTATATTATACAATTGGGCCAGGTTAATCCGGTGTTTTATATCATATGGTTATTATTACTATGGTTAATGTGCTTAGATGCATGTGTAGGCTAATTGTGGTGTTATTATCACTACATGGTACATACTAACGTTATCCATGACTACAAATATATAAAATATAATAGTCTAGATCAGTGTGTTTCCAAACCCTGGGTCAGGACCCATTTTTGAGTCACGTGAGTTTTCTTTTTTATGGTTCCTATTTAAATGGAAAAAAAAAATCAAAAGATTTTCACAAATACAAAAAATAGGGGGGGGGGAATACATTTCTGAGGTTTTCTAAAATATCTAAAGAAATACCATGAATAAACCTGTTATAGTCTAACCTGTTTTCATCATCATCTTTACTTTTCACAGCTAGTAATGTCCCATCAGCCTCTTAGAAGTAGCTCCTCCTGTTCCTCTTTAAACTGCAGAGGTTCTGGTTCCTCCATGCCCAGACCGAGGCTCCTCTCCTGCTGTTCAGGGAAAACCTCCTCTTCACACACAGAGAAGTGCAGGACGTCTAGACAAAAGATGACATTAGAGAAAACCATTAGTTTCAACTTATCATTTTTCTATGAAATGTTTCCTCTGTTTTATAGCCGTCGTCGTTGCTGGAACATCCACTGTAAATAAATGCTTAATTTATAGGCCTGTGCACAGTTAACACAGGAGACAAATGTATTCCTAATAAGAATGTCATTTTCACAGTTGAGGACATTATGGAAGCACCAAAACTGACACTCCTGCAATTCTCACAACCACAGACAGACAGACAGACAGACAGACAGACAGACAGACAGACAGACAGACAGACAGACAGACAGAGAGCAAGAGATAACATTTAAACTACTTCATTCAAGTGAGATACTAGCCTACAAACAAACAAACAAACAAACAAACAAACAAACACACACTCTCTCTCTCTCTCTCTCTCTCTCTCTCTCTCTCTCTCTCTCTCTCTCTCTCTCTCTCTCTCTCTCTCTCTCTTCTCTCTATCTATCTATCTATCTATCTCTCTCTCTCTCTCTCTCTCTCTCTCTCTCTGTCTCTCTCTCTCTGTCTCTCTCTCTCTCTCTCTCTCTCTCTCTCTCTCTCTCTCTCTTTCTCTCTCTCTCTGCTGTTTATTATCTCGCCACTCGCCAGTATGTTTAATTTGTGATCAGTGGCAGAACAATGCCAGGCCGGGATAAAGGGCACATGAACGGGTCCCCTGAAGTGGCAGAACACACTGACGGAGAAAAGTAAAATAAAATTCCCTGCATACAGATGTACTATTTATATTGTATCAACATGCTCTACTAAGATACAGATGTACTAGTGTATTACTACAGAATAACTATTACTTATATTGTATTAACATTTAACATACTGTGCCAGGTAGCGTATGTTAATACAATATAACCAGTTCGTCTGTAGGTTAAAGTATGTTATTACAATATAACTAATATATAATATAGTGCATATTATTGTTTGTCTTAAAATGTTTCGGTGAATTGAATGGAACTGTAGGCCTACCTCTGTGCTTTTTCTTGCAAACTGTTAATAAAGTATTCAATCAAAGTCTACCATTAAAGATGTATATTGCAGTAACATACTCTACCACATATATGTATTAGTTATATAGAAATAACATACTCTACCATTATATATGTATTAGTTATATAGTAATAACATATTCTACCATTATATATGTATTAGTTGCTTAGTAATAGCATACTCTAACATATATGTATTGTATATTAACATGTGGGACATGTTTCACTACGGTCTTGTTCCTCACCTCACAACAATCTAGAATTGATTCAACGACCCCAAACATCTCTTCATCAGCCACAGAGAGCCGCTGGTTCATCGAGGGATTCATTCATTCAGTGTTTGTAGTAAAGTCACAATTAAGCATTAATTAATGAATTCATTCTATTCCGAAGTGGAACAAATCCAAAGCTAACGTTAGCTCTCGTTGTGCTCACGCGCGTGGTCCATCAACAATGGAATGAACTTCCGGGTCAGCTCAAAGTTGTGATCTTGGTGGTGATCTGATGCTTACCGCCCCCTGCTGGCCAAGGTGTGTAAAGTCTTCTAGTGTTTCTCAATCTTTTCCAAATTGAACCCCAGTTGAACACTTTGTGCCAATTTTTTGTCTTTTTTGTATTAATTAAAGTTTTTTTTCAATAATTATTTTAAAGGCACTCAAACTACAAATGTCAATGTACACATTTTGACATTTTACAAAAATGTATCTACAAGCTCTCAACATGTCGCACTGTAACATTGTGGGCTTGTAGATTGGCTATTTGATAAAATAAAATAAAACTCTAAAGCTTTAAAGTACATGGGTCAGCCATACAGCGTACTTGTTTATCGTCGCTGTCCGGCAGGAACCAGCTAACTACACTTTTCTGCTTTTGCTTTTCCCCCCCATAAATCAGTGCTATTGAACGCTCTTTGAATTAAAAAGTGCTTCAGACAAAAGCTGGTTTTGCTGACTACAGGCTCCAGCCCCTTTTGACCTCCAACCTCATTGTGAGCTTGGAAGTCCTTTCAGCTGTTCTTATCAATGATGAACAAAACCTCCTAACTCCATTTTTGTTTTTTTCAATTCCTGAAAAATGAACATTTCAGAGTTAGCTGGTTCCTGCCGGAAAGCAGAGTTATATTCTTCTGCAATAACATTTTACTTAACTGCATAATAAGCTTAAGCTTCAAATGCACATCTGACAAAATCAATACAGGGGACTAAGTTGTTAGTTGAATGGTAACAAATGCATTATTACAAAACATGTCTCCCACAGTGAAAATGTATGATCCTTCATTCTAATCTCAGCATGCCTAAATCAATTCATTAAGTTATTTACATGTTTTTATTCTTTTCTCTATGGAAACTATTTATTTCTTAGTCATGATTTCATATTCAAACCCGATTATTTGCCTTTTATGTTTTTTTGTGTCTTGTATGTCCTTTAAATACTTCCATTTTCATCAGGTCTTAGTCAAAAAAGAGTTCAAGATGTATTGCTGTACACAACAGTACTTTTTCTTTCTACCTTCTGCCTGTTTAAAACCCCACTCCAAGCCATCTTCCTGAGTGCTTTGCAGATTCGCCCTCCATTTGCCCCAAAGTGGTTGCGGCATGCTGCATCCTCCTCAACAGTGGTTCTCAAACCTTTTTGTCTCGGGTCACCTCTGTAAATAACATCTCACATCCACGGCACCGCCTTATAGCAGATTTACAGCTTGTAAATCTGCTATTTTTGGAGAAGAGATTTGGTGATTACAGTGCAGAAGAATACTTAATCAAATCTCAATGAAAGGCAAACAGATATAGCTGTGATTTATGAGACTGAGAGCAGTTGCAGCGAACCTGCAGTTTTCTGGGAGTTTGTTTCAGATATGTGGTGCATAAAAATGGAACCACGTTTAGTTTTGATTCTATGGACAGAACGCAGACCTTTCCCAGAGGACCAGAGATGTCTAGATGGTTAATGATATCGTACAAGATCAGAGATGTATTTTGGCTCTAAACCATTCAATGCTTTATAGAAACAAGTCCTTTAGTCGTGATATATTTTCAAGGTCATAGTAGGATGACTTGGTAGGTAGTAGGATTGCGCTAATGTGGCTGTTAAAATGTAGGCCTGGGTATGCCTACACCATGTTTTTTTAGCTTGGCTTGTAGTTTCTAACATCACAGATTGAAGCTGGGTGCTAACTTTTAAAAACAAAATGTAAATACTTCAGATTTGTCTTAAACTAAACAATAAAATAATGATATCAATAGATTGGCTGGTTGATTGATTGATTGACATTTTTACTTGTGTGTCCAGCACCATAAGATGTCCAGCCCATATGGGCTTACAAGACACTCATAATTCACATACATACACCAAGATGTCCCCAAAAACACACACACACACACACACACACACACACACACACACACACACACACACACACACACACACACACACATATATATATTAATAAAATAAAATAAAAAAAATCCTCCTCCTCCACAACTCCCAGGTAACAAAGAACACAAAGTCGCTCCCATGTTGAGTTTGCGGGATATAAATAGCAAGAAAAAATGCTAAAAGAATATTGCGACTCCCCGTGTTCAAAACGTACACAAAGAATTCCATCACACACTTTATTCACATTATTAACAGAGAACTGATCAGTGTTCTTAATACAGAGTCGCAATACGATTATGACCGAACCAAGCAAGCCCCTGTATAACAAGAGTCCTGGCTCATTCAAAGAAATGAAATCAGGATTTAGGGAATTGAGCAATACTGAGTTTGTTGACGTCCATCCGTTAAAGCTGCACTATATCCTTCCCCCCCTCTGCCACCCAGGTGGAAGAGCGCATCACTGCATGTCTGGCTGACATCTCACAGTGGATGTCTTCTCACCACCTCAAGCTGAACCCAGACAAGACTGAGCTTCTCTTCTTCCCAGCTAAGTCCTGCCCCACGCAGGATCTAACTATTTCCATACACAACGCCCTGGTGACTTCCGTTCCAACAGCCAAGAACCATGGTGTTGTCCTGGACAGTCAGCTCTCATTCAAGAGTCATATCACAGCGGAAACTTGATCTCGTAGGTTCACACTATTAGCATTCGAAGGATTAGACCCTTTCTCACCCAGGAGTCAGTTCAGCTCCTTATCCAGGCATCAGTCATATTAAAACTTAACTATTGTACTCTCCTTACCGGCCTCCCGGCATGTGCACTTCCTCTCCAAATGATCCAGAATGCAGCAGCACGCTTGGTCTTCAACCAGCCAAAATGTTCACATGTCATCCCATTCTCCTCTCCCTCCATTGGCTCCTAGTTACTGCCCGCACAGAGTACAAAACACTGATGTTGGCCTAGAAAGCAACTAAAGGTATGGCAGTACCCAGTATCTTCAAAGCCTGATCCAACCCTACAACCCCTCCCGCTCTCTCAGATCAGCTAGCACAGGGAAGCTGTCAGAACCTTTGCTAAAACATCCAGGACAACGCTCCACACGTCCCAGACTCTTCTCCCTTCTGGCTCCCAAACTATCGAAGGAACTCCCCATTGCAATTAGAACTGCAGACTTATCTTCTGCCGTAATCTGAAGATTCACCTCTTCAGACTCCACCTCAGCCCATAGCACTTGCCCTAGCCTTGACGACCTTGCAAGATTATGCAAAGGCTTAAATGTAACTTAGATAGCATGTTAGGTAGACAGATGCCAGGTCATTGGTGACCCGGCATCCTATAGTGTGTATAGTTTCGAGGTAGGCTGATGATAGGTTCTTGGTTTATGTATGTATTAGTTATTATTCGATTATTAGTTTACTTATGTGTTACCTTATTATTCGATTACTATGTTTCTGCATTTGATGTATTACCAGTATGTGTATTATGATGTACTATGTTGTATTACACTCTCTATGTAAATACTTTCTGCAATTTTCAGAGAGTATTTTTATAAGGATCAAACAGCTAGAAAAAGGGCTCTCAAAGCCATCTTGGTTGTAGGTTTTTTTTACACTGTCATCAGATGTTTATACTTCATATATTGTAATCTACTAGCCTAGCACACTACCTAAAACAATATTTAACAAACAAACAAAATAATTATATTTTCAAACAGGATTTACGCCTATGCATGTGCCTCTTCAGATTTTGCGTATTGGCGAAGCCTTTTCCACAAACTGTACAACTATATGGTTTTTCGCCTGTATGGGTCATCATATGGGTTTTCATACCGTACATATCATAACAGCCTTGGCCACATACTGTACAGCTTAAGGGTTTTCCCCTATGGATCCTCATGTGGTGGTTCAATTTTCTGCTGGCTTTGAAGATTTTATCACAAACTGTACAACTAAATGTTTTTTCGCCTGTATGAGTCATCATATGGGTTAATGGTTTTTCGCCTGTATGGGTCATCATATGGGTTTTCATACCATGCGTATCATAACAGCCAAGGCCACATATTGTACAACTTAAGGGGTATTCCCTATGGATCCTCATGTGGAACTTTAAATACCTACTCAATTTGAAGGTCTTGGCACACACTGTGCAACTAACAGGTTTATCACCTGTATGGATCCTTGTGTGAGTTTTTAGATATGCCCGATTTGCAAAGCGTTTGTCACACAATGTACAAACATAGGGTTTTTTACCTGAATGGATCCTCATATGAATTTTAAAATATTTCCCATCTTTAAAATGTTTGTCACACAATGTACAAACATAGGGTGTTTCACCTGTATGGATCCTCGTATGAATTTTTAAATATTCCCCATCTTTAAAACTTTTACCACAAATTGTACAAACAAATGGCTTTTCACCTGTATGGGTCCTCATATGACTTTTTAAATTCCCCCTTCCTGTACATCTTTTACCACAAACTGTACAAACAAAGGGTTTTTCCCCTGTATGAGTCCTCATGTGATTTGCTATAATACATCTTTGCTTGAATCGTTTGCCACAAATCGTACAACTGAAGGGTTTTTCCCCTGTATGAATCCTCATGTGCAATGCCATATAACCTCTACGGTTGAATCTTTTGCCACAAATTGTACAACTGAAGGGTTTTTCCCCTGTATGTATCCTCATGTGTACTATGAGATAGGAATTTTCTGTAAATCTTTTGCCACATACTGCACAAAGGAAGGGTTTTTCTCCTGCATGAGTCTTTGCGTGGCTCTTAAAACAAGCTTTATTATCAACACTTTTCCCACAAATTTCACAAATATAGGGAGTTTTTCCTGTATGAGTTCTCAGGTGTCCTTCAAGATCTACCTTTGTTTGTAAGCTTTTGCCACAAATGGTACAAAGGAAGGGGTTGTCCCCTGTATGACTCTTTGTATGTTGTACAAGATTTGATCTACGATTAAAACTTTTGTCACAAACCTTACAACTGAAGGGTTTGTCCCCTGTATGAATTCTCATATGTCTTGCAAGATTTGTCAATAAATTAAAGCTTTTGTCACAAACCTTACACCTGAAGGGTTTGTCCCCTGTATGAATCTTTGTGTGTTGTAAAAGATGTGATCTACGATTAAAACTTTTGTCACAAACCTTACAACTGAAGGGTTTTTCCCCTGTGTACATCCTTGTGTGTTCTACAAGATCTCTCTTTTCACTAAAGCTTCTGTCACAAACTTCACACATATATTGTGTTTTGCTTTTGTGCGTTTTTTTTGATGATTTCAGGTGACCTTCCCTGGTCTCCCAATCATCACTGTTGTATGTGACAGATTCAGAACATTGTGAAGAGAGGAGATGATCATCACTAGTTGGTTGTGATGTTCCCAGTGTATTTAAAGCTGACTGACCTTCCTTGGTCTCCCGATCCTCACTGTCCTTTGGGTCAGATTCAGAACAGTGTGAAGAGAGGAGCGAGTTATCACTATTTGGTTGTGATGTTCCACAGTCCTCTTCATCAGCTTGTGTTTTCATGTGTTCAGTTGGGGTGCTGGCTTGAGACTTTGTCCTTCTTTTTTCATCAGGATTCTCACTATTCACAGATAGTAATGTCAACGTTGACCCAGCCTTACAACTGAAGGGGTTTCCCCCTGTATGAGTCCTTGTGTGTCTTAAAAGATGTGACTTACTATTAAAGCTTTTGTCACAAACCTTACAACTGAAAGGTTTTTCCTCTGTATGAGTCCTCATGTGTCTTATAAGATGTGACTTACGATTAAAGCTTTTGTCACAAACCTTACAACTGAAGGGGTTTTCCCCTGTATGAATCCTTGTGTGTTCTACAATATGTCCCTTTTGACTAAAGCTTCTGCCACAAACCTCACATTTATATTTTTTCTTCCTTTTGCGACTCATGGATGGAGTTTGTTTTGATGATTTCAGGTGACCTTCCCTGGTCTCCTCCCAATCATCACTGTCTGTGTCAGATTCAGAACAGTGTGAAGAGAGGAGATGGTCATCACTAGTTGGTTGTGATTTTCCCAGTGTGTTTAAAAATGACTGACCTTCCTTGGTCTCCTCCCAATCATCACTGTCCTCTGGGTCAGATTCAGAACATTGTGAAGAGAGGAGCTGGTTATCACTAGTTGGTTGGGATGTTCCACAGTCCTCTACATCAGCGTGTGTTTTCATGTGTTCAGTTGAGGTGCTGGCTTGAGACTCTGTCCTTCTGTTTTCATCATGATTTTCACTTTTCACTTGTAGTAATGTCAACATTGACCCATCAGCTTCCATTGGTCTCTGAAGTACTTCCTCCTGATCCTCTTTAAACTGTGGAGGCTCGAGTTCCTCCAGGACCAGACCGGAGCTCCTTTCCTGCTGTTCAGGAAACTCTCCATCTTTAGGTGCAGGAAGTCTAGGAAAAAGATGAAATGAGAGACAATTACACAATGTTTGAACTTGACATTTGTCCATTAAATGTTTCCTCCGCTAACTGTGGTAGCTGGAAGAACTTAGGCAGTCCACATTCTTCTGTTTTGGGCAAGGTATTCATTTTTTCTTTTTTTAAAGATTTTTTTTTAGGCTTTCGTGCCTTTATTTGATAGGACAGTAGACTGACAGGAATTGGGGAGAAAGAGATGGGGAACGATCTGATACTTCAAAATAAATGCATATTTTTATGTCTTGCCACTGTGATGCAACTCTATAAACACACACACACACACACACACACACACACACACACACACACACACACACACACACACACACACACACACACACACACACACACAAACACACACACACACACACACACACACACACACACACACACACACACACACACACACACACACACACACACACACATTCGATTATTTTTGGGACTTTTGGGCCAGCATGGTGAGTCTCTGGAACAGGTTGCTGTGTCTGCCATCCATTTTTTTTTTCATTAATATTTTTATTGGAAGGTAGGTACAGGATCAGTTCACTTCAATATGGTCACATATATCAAGCTTATTTTAAGCTACACGAAAAAGAAAAAAAACTGTCCATCTACAGCATATGAACATTCGTCTTGCCTACTTCCTTAAATGTTTTTCTCTTTTTTTTAAACAAACATAACAAACATACATCAGAGAAATAAAAAGGAACAACTTAAAATTACAACAATAAGAAGAAGAGCATGGTACATAATTTCACTTTTGAGAACAGAGAATATGAAAACAAAGACCAGATAGAAATAGAGATATAGGAAAAGAGGTAGAGGGGGGGGGGTAGAAAGAGAGGAGAAGAGAGAAAAAGGGGGGGCTCGGTCATCCAGCAAGTGTATGGGGATTAGATGGAGTTAAAAAATGTCAAGAAAGGATCCCATTTCTTTTGAAATGTAGTTAGATTACCTCTGGGATCTGACTGGAGAAGGGGAATGTGGAGGACTTTAAAAACAGAATCCGTGCAAAATGCATACAAACCTGGTCAGAAGAAATTTGGCAAAAGACAAAATTAAGAACATAAAAGCTTATAAATATGAAAATGATGTTTGTATAATTTGGCAAAAAGTTGGAGGTCACTTTATGCGCAGATAAAATGTGGCATTCTGCCATTACATATTGAAACAGGAAGATATAGAGGCATAGCTGAGGAGGATAGAATATGTGAATATTGTGATTTGAATGAGGTGGAGAATGAAATCCATTTTATTTTATTTTGTCCCTTGTATAATGACCTGAGAGATATACTGTTTAAAAAAGTCCAAACCCCTGATCTAAACCTGATAGATTTAAAAAATGGTGCTTTAATTGAATTTCTTTTTCTTCATATTTTTGCATTTTCAGAATATCTTTATAAAGTGTGGGATAGAAGGAGAAGGGTGACTTATAATAGATGAATTACTTTATAAATGTGTATGTATTCTATGTGCAGGTATATATAACTGTATGTACTGAATGTGGGTTGTTTCAAATCAGGCTGTACTATGAGTTGCTGGTTGGGTGTACACTGGAATGTTTGTAACTTTGTTTTTTGTTTTAAAATTGATGTGTCTGATAATCCCATGTGGGATGTGTCAAGACATTGTCCGGACACGGAAATAAAACATTCATTCATTCATTCTCACACACACACACACACACACACCCCCCCCACACACACACACACACACACACACACACACACACACACACACACACACACACACACACACACACACACACACACACACACACACACACACACACACACACACACACACACGCTCTAACATCAGTGGTGCTTGAAATAGGTTATTTATAGAAGTCATACAGTGTAATCTTTTCAATAAAACAAAAGCTACTTTGGATAGAATCTTTCACTGGTATATTTATCACATTGGCCATTCCACATAATTCGTTTTGCTTGTTTATATTTGTTTATTTTATGTATTGATTTGTATTCGCCCTGTTACCTAGATCTATAATATTGCTTCATCTCCTTTTAATTTGCATGTAGATTGTTTTCTTCTTTTTGTTTTGCCCCTACCCCTTTCTCCCTAAAGAGGCCTTGCCTTTTGCCAGCCCACCATGCCATTAAGAATGTATGATTAACGACCCCCCTATAGGGGCGCCCGCTGGCTTAGCGGTCCAGGCGCATACCACATACGCTGGTAATCCAGCGTGACAGCGTGTCGTGGGTTCGACTCCCGATCCCGATTACCTTTGCTGTGTGTCATCCCCCCCATCTCTCTCCCCATTTCCTGTCAGCCTGCTGTCCTGTCAAATAAAGGCATAAAAGCCCCAAAAAATATATTTAAAAAAAAAAAGACCCCCCTATAAAAGATTTCGTTTTTAATGTTTTTGAAGCTTATCTATGAAAAACCTGGTGGTTTTTAGCACTCTGCTTTTCTCTAAAGCGTCATATGGATTTTTATCCCCAAAACTGGCCTTAAGACCGCCCTCTCTGTGAAAGCAGGTGTGTGAGGTGTGTAATGGAAATTCTAGAATACCAATATTTGGGCCATAGAATGTTAGCCAAACAGCAGGGGTCTTTTCACGGCTCCTGTTCCTGTCATTCAACAACTGTTACAAATGTCTATTTACACATATTCTCTGTGTCAGCATGTAATCTGTAGTGATGTGTCGGTCATGATCGATTCGTTCATAAGAACTAGTTCTTTGACGTGAACGTGAACGAACACGTTCACTTCTTGAAACTGTTACGGTCACGATTTCGTTCATGCCCCCCCTCCCACCGCACACACGACGAGCGGGCTGTTATTCCTCCCACGACAGACAGACCATCAGACAGACATAAAGCTGTGCTGTAGAGTTTTCCAGTATAGACATGCATGCGTATTGCTATTTGAATTGAAATAAAGGTAGCCTACTGTTGTTCCTGGACAAAAGACAGATAGTGTTAGCACCACAATTAAGTATCAAAATAAATAAATATGCATGGTCCTAGACAAAGGACAGATAGGTGAATTAACACGTTTTAGTTTGAGTAGAAGATGCAAATAGTAGGTATGCTACAGCTACTATGCATGAAGTTAATAGTAGTTAAAGACATGGTTGGAAATCGATAGTCATGTGAGTGTACTGACTTGTGGCTGCTTTGTTTAAAATGATTATTATTATCCAGTGGCGAAGCGTACCTGAATGAACCGGACCTTCTCAGGGACGCAGAGCGCGCTGCGCGTTTTTTTCTTTCGGGTTTGGGCCGGTTATATCCCTTTTATTTTGTGTTTTTCTTACTTTTATTCGGTTAATTCGGATCAGAAAAATGTCTCTCATAACGCACCTCTCCATTGATAAATGGATAACAAGAACCGCCGCCCTTAAACCCCTCGCCCCGGGTCTAATCCGGTGGCCTCGGTTCGCGAAAAAAATGGGGCAGTGAGTTTCAGACGAGCCTTCCTTTTTCCAGCCGTGAAAAACCTCCTGCTCGTCTTTTTCTTTTTTCTTCGTCCCAGAAGTGGGGGGGATATCATCTCGACACTCCCGCATAAAGTAGGCTATTGTATAGGCTACTTGGTAAAGCAAAAGTAACCGCACAAACACAACACAGAACCACTACACACATTTAAACAGGTAGGCCCACTGGCCCACTACTCGCTAATAATTCCATTCACAATTATGGCACTCTTAAATGGATGCGGGCTGCCACTGGAATGGATGAATGAATGACAGGGCGAGTTATGTGCTGTCCTGTCTCTTTCGTGTGTGACTGTGTAAGAGTGAGAGCTTAGCTGTGCGTGTGTTAGTCAGTGTTGCCAAATATCGTGAGAGAAATGAGCCAGCCGAGCTCCAAAAACAAGCCTTTTTTTTTGTCCAACAGTTGCGGTAAATAAACACTGGTCTGGTGCCCGCCAGTGCCACACAACCACACAACCAGCCTCGTAACAACAGTTATCAATGCAAAGAAAGACCCAAATAAAAGGCACAGCGGCCAATAATACAAGACAGAAGTGTGTGTAAATAAAATGCACAGCGGCAGATCCAGCAATATAAATTAATTCAGCTTCACTCACCAATGACGTGGTTCACCTGAAGACAAAATCCACGCACCCTTATCGGTCCCAAACAACAAGCATTCCCAGCAGTACAGCTTCTTATTAAGAACCGAGCCTGTAAGCCACGGGTATCGTTCCCAATTGCTTCCCTGAAAATGCCGCTCGTAGCCGGCTTTTGAAGCTTGGTTGATCTCCAGTTTATCCGGTGTTGGGCGGCCTTTTTTAACAATGTCCATCTTTTCATTAAAGGGTCGTCTTGAAAAGGGCACTGATAATAAATCCACAACGACATCATCATTTGCAACGGTATTAACTTCACTTTCTGCCATGTTGCGTCGCGTTTGTTTACAATACAATCACAGTCTGTGTGACCCCGTGACAGTCTGGCGCTTTCCCTTAGGTGAGTGGGTGTACCAAACACTCGCCCCAAAACACAATCACCCCGGGGAAAATCCGCCAGTATTCACCTAGTATTCCTAAACGTAACCTCAGGCAAGCGGGTTTTGGTGCGCGACTTCTGCTACCTTCTAGAATACCCTGCACTCTGAAAGACTACGCCCATTTACTACACCTCGAAATATGATTGATTGCTTAAACTGTCAATCCACACCTAGGCTACTATTGAGCGCAATGGACGGTGGGGATGCTCGAATACCCACGATGGCGAATGTTCTGCCCAGAGACTATGTACAAAAATCCTCTGATTGGCTGTTATTTTTCCCAACACAAACACACTCAAATACACAGTGCATGGGGCAAAAACAAATAAAATAAGTATGGCGAGCGAAACAGTGCAGTTTAAAAGATTAGCAAAAAAAAAATTACTTGATAAAAATTAAAAAATTATATAAAAATAAAAAAATATATTTTTTTTAATAGAATTTTTATTTTCTTTCATCTGAGGATCCCAGGGCCTTCTCTGAATACCCTGAAGGTCCTGAAAAAATATTATAATAATAATTATAATAATAATATTATTATAAATAATTATCGACAAATAAAAATAACATTACATTATATATTGCAGTAATTTATTACTTCTAAACATGATATTACAAAGAAAATGGTGCAATTAGATCGTGAATGACAGTGCTGTGTTTCTGTGCAGACTGTGCAGTCATGTCAGTGGGATCAGATGCACACAGTTGCATGCATTTAGCGTAGCGCATACGCTCCTTAGTATAGCCTGTTTATATTTATCTCCATTTAAGACCCCTACACACTGTACAATATTTGACCCAATTTGGCTGTCGGGGAGCTTTTTTGGAGTAAAAAAAAAACACATATCTCAGACCAGCCTCAAGATCGGCCGCTCCTCGCCGAGATGCTGCTCACGCGGTGTGTAAGGTACTCCGAGAAGATCCACCCCGATAAAGTGCGGTCATAAAGTGTGTGTGTGTGTGTGTGTGTGTGTGTGTGTGTGTGTGTGTGTGTGTGTGTGTGTGTGTGTGTGTGAGTGTGTGTGTCTCTCTCTCTCTCTGAACAGTGCTGCCAGATTTTGCGAGAGAAATAAGCAACCAGGTCTATGAAAACTTAGACTGAGAGAACGAGAGCAATCCATGGTCTCGAAGGGCGGATCCAAACCCAGGCGCCCGGAGCAGCCGCGTCCTCCGATTGCTTCACCAATCTATGTCCCCGCCTCCCCTCCCCCCCCCCCCCCCCGGTCTGTGCACGGAGCAGGCTGACGTCACCAAATTTAGAGCGACGCCCCTCTGCACTCTGGTTGGTTAGGAGTTAACAAGGTCCTAAGACCATCGTTCCTGCACCGTTCGCCCAGACTTTTTTCTTTTGAAACAAAAAAAAAGGCTGGGATTCCGAGGCTAATGAAAACTAGACTGAGAGAACGAGCCCCATCCATGGTCTCGAAGGGCGGATCCAAACCCAGGCGCCCGGAGCAGTGCGGCGCCTCCTATTGCTTCACCAATCTATGTCATGTTATGGCAAAACTAGGTTACAATATTTACATTATAATTCATAAACATAGCCCACATTAAAAAAAAGTAGGCTATAGGCCTATTAAGATTAGGTGATTGTGTAATAATTGTGACAGTGACAGGCTTAGGTGTCGTGTCAAAAAAGAACAGATATACAAGCTTACATGTAACAGTGAAAATAGCCGATCTACAAGCTCACAGCACGTCACATCACGACCAGCTGTGAGCTTGTAGATCGGCTATTTCACTACTTTTGTGCGAATCGTGTATTTACGAAAATATATAAAAACTTGAAATATGGAGATATGAGGTTTCTGCCCGACAGCAACGATATGCATGGAGGTACAGGCTGTAGATTGCAGGCCAAATGCACAGTGTTATGATGCAGTGGTTCTCAAAGTAGAGTCCGGGACCCCCAGTGGTCCTTGGGGGTATTCCAGGGGGTCCCCAGGCCAGCAAAATGTGTTGATACAGTTTCACAATTATTTGAACCACTTTATCCCTTCATTTATTTGCTATTCAAAAATGGCAGATCTACAAGCTCACAGTGTGTCACTACATGACACGCTGCAAGCTTTTTTGTTTTTTTACAGATCTTCTCTGGCACAAAACATTTTCAGATGGGGGTCCGCTGCCAAATACATATCAATTTGGGGGTCCTTGATATGAAAAAGTTTGAGAACCACTGTTATAAAGTATGTATATTATACAATTGGGCCAGGTTAATCCGGTGTTTTATATCATATGGTTATTATTACTATGGTTAATGTGCTTAGATGCATGTGTAGGCTAATTGTGGTGTTATTATCACTACATGGTACATACTAACGTTATCCATGACTACAAATATATAAAATATAATAGTCTAGATCAGTGTGTTTCCAAACCCTGGGTCAGGACCCATTTTTGAGTCACGTGAGTTTTCTTTTTTATGGTTCCTATTTAAATGGAAAAAAAAATTCAAAAGATTTTCACAAATACAAAAAATAGGGGGGGGGGAATACATTTCTGAGGTTTTCTAAAATATCTAAAGAAATACCATGAATAAACCTGTTATAGTCTAACCTGTTTTCATCATCATCTTTACTTTTCACAGCTAGTAATGTCCCATCAGCCTCCTCTGCTCTTAGAAGTAGCTCCTCCTGTTCCTCTTTAAACTGCAGAGGTTCTGGTTCCTCCATGCCCAGACCGAGGCTCCTCTCCTGCTGTTCAGGGAAAACCTCCTCTTCACACACAGAGAAGTGCAGGACGTCTAGACAAAAGATGACATTAGAGAAAACCATTAGTTTCAACTTATCATTTTTCTATGAAATGTTTCCTCTGTTTTATAGCCGTCGTCGTTGCTGGAACATCCACTGTAAATAAATGCTTCATTTATAGGCCTGTGCACAGTTAACACAGGAGACAAATGTATTCCTAATAAGAATGTCATTTTCACAGTTGAGGACATTATGGAAGCACCAAAACTGACACTCCTGCAATTCTCACAACCACAGACAGACAGACAGACAGACAGACAGACAGAGAGCAAGAGATAACATTTAAACTACTTCATTCAAGTGAGATACTAGCCTACTTCAAACAAACAAACAAACAAACAAACAAACAAACAAACACACACTCTCTCTCTCTCTCTCTCTCTCTCTCTCTCTCTCTCTCTCTCTCTCTCTCTCTCTTCTCTCTATCTATCTATCTATCTATCTCTCTCTCTCTCTCTCTGTCTCTCTCTCTCTCTCTCTCTCTCTCTCTCTCTCTCTCTTTCTCTCTCTCTCTGCTGTTTATTATCTCGCCACTCGCCAGTATGTTTAATTTGTGATCAGTGGCAGAACAATGCCAGGCCGGGATAAAGGGCACATGAACGGGTCCCCTGAAGTGGCAGAACACACTGACGGAGAAAAGTAAAATAAAATTCCCTGCATACAGATGTACTATTTATATTGTATCAACATGCTCTACTAAGATACAGATGTACTAGTGTATTACTACAGAATAACTATTACTTATATTGTATTAACATTTAACATACTGTGCCAGGTAGCGTATGTTAATACAATATAACCAGTTCGTCTGTAGGTTAAAGTATGTTATTACAATATAACTAATATATAATGTAGTGCATATTATTGTTTGTCTTAAAATGTTTCGGTGAATTGAATGGAACTGTAGGCCTACCTCTGTGCTTTTTCTTGCAAACTGTTAATAAAGTATTCAATCAAAGTCTACCATTAAAGATGTATATTGCAGTAACATACTCTACCACATATATGTATTAGTTATATAGAAATAACATACTCTACCATTATATATGTATTAGTTATATAGTAATAACATATTCTACCATTATATATGTATTAGTTGCTTAGTAATAGCATACTCTAACATATATGTATTGTATATTAACATGTGGGACATGTTTCACTACGGTCTTGTTCCTCACCTCACAACAATCTAGAATTCATTCAACGACCCCAAACATCTCTTCATCAGCCACAGAGAGCCGCTGGTTAAGGGATTCATTCATTCAGTGTTTGTAGTAAAGTCACAATTAAGCATTAATTAATGAATTCATTCTATTCCAAAGTGGAACAAATCCAAAGCTAACGTTAGCTCTCGTTGTGCTCACGCGCGTGGCCCATCAACAATGGAATGAACTTCCGGGTCAGCTCAAAGTTGTGATCTTTGTGGTGATCTGATGCTTACCGCCCCCTGCTGGCCAAGGTGTGTAAAGTCTTCTAGAGAAGACCAATGTTTCTCAATCTTTTCCAAATTGAACCCCAGTTGAACACTTTGTGACAATTTTTTGTCTTTTTTGTATTAATTAAAGTTTTTTTTCAAAAATTATTTTAAAGAGACTCAAACTACAAATGTCAATGTACACATTTTGACATTTTACAAAAATAGATCTACAAGCTCTCAACATGTCGCAATGTAACATTGTGGGCTTGTAGATTGGCTATTTGATAAAATAAAAATAAACTCTAAAGCTTTGAAGTACATGGGTCAGCCATACAGCGTACTTGTTTATCGTCGCTGTCCGGCAGGAACCAGCTAACTACACTTTTCTGCTTTTGCTTTCCCCCCCCATAAATCAGTGCTATTGAACGCTCTTTGAATTAAAAAGTGCTTCAGACAAAAGCTGGTTTTGCTGACTACAGGCTCCAGCCCCTTTTGACCTCCAACCTCATTGTGAGCTTGGAGGTCCATTCAGCTGTTCTTATCGATGATGAACAAAACCTCCTAACTCCATTTTTGTTTTTTTCAATTCCTGAAAAATGAACATTTTAGAGTTAGCTGGTTCCTGCCGGAAAGCAGAGTTATATTCTTCTGCAATAACATTTTACTTAACTGCATAATAAGCTTAAGCTTCAAATGCACATCTGACAAAATCAATACAGGGGACTAAGTTGTTAGTTGAATGGTAACAAATGCATTATTACAAAACATGTCTCCCACAGTGAAAATGTATGATCCTTCATTCTAATCTCAGCATGCCTAAATCAATTCATTAAGTTCTTTACATGTTTTTATTCTTTTCTCTATGGAAACTATTTATTTCTTAGTCATGATTTCATATTCAAACCCGATTATTTGCCTTTTATGTTTTTTTGTGTCTTGTATGTCCTTTAAATACTTCCATTTTCATCAGGTCTTAGTCAAAGAGTTCAAGATGTATTGCTGTACACAACAGTACTTTTTCTTTCTATCTTCTGCCTGTTTAAAACCCCACTGGACAGCCATCTTCCTGAGTGCTTTGCAGATTCGCCCTCCATTTGCCCCAAAGTGGTTGCGGCATGCTGCATCCTCCTCAACAGTGGTTCTCAAACCTTTTTGTCTCGGGTCACCCCTGTAAATAACATCTCACATCCACGGCACCGCCTTATAGCAGATTTACAGCTTGTAAATCTGCTATTTTTGGAGAAGAGATTTGGTGATTACAGTGCAGAAGAATACTTAATCAAATCTCAATGAAAGGCAAACAGATATAGCTGTGATTTATGAGAACTGAGAGCAGTTGCAGCGAACCTGCAGTTTTCTGGGAGTTTATATCAGATATGTGGTGCATAAAAATGGAACCACGTTTAGTTTTGATTCTATGGACAGAACGCAGACCTTTCCAAGAGGACCAGAGATGTCTAGATGGTTAATGATATCGTACAAGATCAGAGATGTATTTTGGCCCTAAACCATTCAATGCTTTATAGAAACAAGTCCTTTAGTCGTGATATATTTTCAAGGTCATAGTAGGATGACTTGGTAGGTAGTTGGCATGTTTTTTTAGCTTGGCTTGTAGTTTCTAACATCACAGATTGAAGCTGGGTGCTAACTTTTAAAAACAAAATGTAAATACTTCAGATTTGTCTTAAACTAAACAATAAAATAATGATATCAATAGATTAGGTTGATTGATTGATTGACATTTTTACTTGTGTGTCCAGCACCATAAGATGTCCAGCCCATATGGGCTTACAAGACACTCATAATTCACATACATACACCAAGATGTCCCCAAAAACACACACACACATATATATATTACTAAAATATAATTTAAAAAATCCTCCTCCTCCACAACTCCCAGGTAACAAAGAACACAAAGTCGCTCCCATATTGAGTTTGCGGGATATAAATAGCAAGAAAAAATGCTAAAAGAATATTGCGACTCCCTGTGTTCAAAACGTACACAAAGAATTCCATCACACACTTTATTCACATTATTAACAGAGAACTGATCAGTGTTCTTAATACAGAGTCGCAATACGATTATGACCGAACCAAGCAAGCCCCTGTATAACAAGAGTCCTGGCTCATTCAAAGAAATGAAATCAGGATTTAGGGAATTGAGCAATACTGAGTTTGTTGACGTCCATCCGTTAAAGCTGCACTATATCCTTCCCCCCCTCTGCCACCCAGGTGGAAGAGCGCATCACTGCATGTCTGGCTGACATCTCACAGTGGATGTCTTCTCACCACCTCAAGCTGAACCCAGACAAGACTGAGCTTCTCTTCTTCCCAGCTAAGTCCTGCCCCACGCAGGATCTAACTATTTCCATACACAACGCCCTGGTGACTTCCGTTCCAACAGCCAAGAACCATGGTGTTGTCCTGGACAGTCAGCTCTCATTCAAGAGTCAGATCACAGCGGAAACTTGATCTTGTAGGTTCACACTATTAGCATTCGAAGGATTAGACCCTTTCTCACCCAGGAGTCAGTTCAGCTCCTTATCCAGGCATCAGTCATATCAAAAACTATTGTACTCTCCTTACCGGCCTCCCGGCATGTGCACTTCCTCTCCAAATGATCCAGAATGCAGCAGCACGCTTGGTCTTCAACCAGCCAAAATGTTCACATGTCATCCCATTCTCCTCTCCCTCCATTGGCTCCTAGTTACTGCCCGCACAGAGTACAAAACACTGACGTTGTGACGTTGGCCTAGAAAGCAACCAAAGGTATGGCACCCAGTATCTTCAAAGCCTGATCCAACCCTACAACCCCTCCCGCTCTCTCAGATCAGCTAGCACAGGGAAGCTGTCAGAACCTTTGCTAAAACATCCAGGACAACGCTCCACACGTCCCAGACTCTTCTCCCTTCTGGCTCCCAAACTATCGAAGGAACTCCCCATTGCAATTAGAACTGCAGACCTATCTTCTGCCGTAATCTGAAGATTCACCTCTTCAGACTCCACCTCAGCCCGTAGCACTTGCCCTAGCCTTGACGACCTTGCAAGATTATGCAAAGGCTTAAATGTAACTTAGATAGCATGTTAGGTAGACAGATGCCAGGTCATTGGTGACCCGGCATCCTATAGTGTGTATAGTTTCGAGGTAGGCTGATGATAGGTTCTTGGTTTATGTATGTATTAGTTATTATTCGATTATTAGTTTACTTATGTGTTACCTTATTATTCGATTACTATGTTTCTGCATTTGATGTATTACCAGTATGTGTATTATGATGTACTATGTTGTATTATACTCTCTGTGTAAATACTCTCTGCAATTTTCAGAGAGTATTTTTATAAGGATCAAACAGCTAGAAAAAGGGCTCTCAAAGCCATCTTGGTTGTAGGTTTTTTTTACACTGTCATCAGATGTTTATACTTCATATATTGTAATCTACTAGCCTAGCACACTACCTAAAACAATATTTAACAAACAAACAAAATAATTATATTTTCAAACAGGATTTACGCCTATGCATGTGCCTCTTCAGATTTTGCGTATTGGCGAAGCCTTTTCCACAAACTGTACAACTATATGGTTTTTCGCCTGTATGGGTCATCATATGGGTTTTCATACCGTACATATCATAACAGCCTTGGCCACATACTGTACAGCTTAAGGGTTTTTCCCTATGGATCCTCATGTGGTGGTTCCATTTTCTGCTGGCTTTGAAGATTTTATCACAAACTGTACAACTAAATTGTAAGTGTCTGTGACACTTGTCCTTTTAACTTCAATTGTTTCTTTAGTTTGAAGTTAATTTGTTATTATTTGGCTTATTTTGGGGCACCTTTATTTTGACATTTCCTGTGTATTTTGGGCTACTTTTACTTTGACACTTCCGGTTACTCCTACGGTCTTATTGAGGCACGCTAGCTTCACACACAAACAGAGTCAGACCCATTCATTCATTCAGAGATGCACAGTAGCACGCACCAACGTGTCTTCTAACCAGCGCGACACGGTACGAATTGTTTGTTTGTTTATCTGCTTTAACGTTCTGTAGCCCTGTATTATGCACTTTAATGGCGCAGTTTGAGTAAGGTTGTTTTATTGTTCACAGTGCCCGTTGTGACATTTGGTGCAATGATTGAACATCAAACAAATGATTGTCTGATGTTACCTGAAGCCAAGGTGGCTTTGTAAGCAGCCCAGCCCAGTATAGCACCCCTGGATAGCGGAGTGAGGTACAGGAGTGTTCTTTTGTTTGTTGTTTGTTTGGATTTTCTTTCTGATTTATTTGGGTTCTATTAATTGTTTGTCTGGTAATCTGAATTGGTTATGGTACGTTTTGGTACTTGCATTTTGAAATGGGTTATTCATTCACTGAATTATATCAACTATAAATTAACTATTTTATTGTTGAATTGTACTTTGAAAGTGATGATTGACAGTATTTATTTCTATTTTATAGTTTTCACGGTGTTCGAACAGAGCCTTCATTCTGTGTTGAAGAAAAATAAATACACCCGTTGAAACCATCCACCTTCGTCATCATTCAAATCCAAGGGCCGCTACATAAATGTTTTTTCGCCTGTATGAGTCATCATATGGGTTAATGGTTTTTCGCCTGTATGGGTCATCATATGGGTTTTCATACCATGCATATCATAACAGCCATGGCCACATATTGTACAACTTAAGGGGTTTTCCCTATGGATCCTCATGTGGAACTTTAAAGACCTACTCAATTTGAAGGTCTTGGCACACACTGTGCAACTAACAGGTTTATCACCTGTATGGATCCTTGTGTGAGTTTTTAGATATGCCCGATTTGCAAAGCGTTTGTCACACAATGTACAAACATAGGGTTTTTTACCTGAATGGATCCTCATATGAATTTTAAAATATTTCCCATCTTTAAAATGTTTGTCACACAATGTACAAACATAGGGTGTTTCACCTGTATGGATCCTCGTATGAATTTTTAAATATGCCCCATCTTTAAAACTTTTACCACAAATTGTACAAACAAATGGCTTTTCAGGACAATTCGACCCGGTCAGGTCGACCCTCGTTCGACCCGCTTGGACCGGACAATTCGACCCCAATTCGACCCAGAGAGAGAGAGAGAGAGAGAGAGAGAGAGAGAGAGAGAGAGAGAGAGAGAGAGAGAGAGAGAGAGAGAGAGAGAGAGAGAGAGAGCTCCGTTCCGTCAGCACCAATAGGACATCCGTTTTTTGAGCTAGCAACAATAAGGTTTCCGGCTGCCTTCAAAGTAAGATCCCCGCATTTAACTGTACTATGCATTTTGAAAAACTAAAGTACTACTCCACTACATTTCAGAGGCAGATATTATACTTTTACTCCACTACAATTATTTGAAAACTTTAGTTACTTGTTACTTTGTATATTTTTGATTATTATTACAAGACCACTTCAGCCCTATTTAAACTTTGGCAATTTGAAAATAGCCGATCTACAAGCAAAAGATTTTATACATTATTATTTCTTTCTTTTTATTAATAGAAAAATATATACTGTAGCCTACCTACAGAATATTACAGGAATAGCAGGAAATAAGTACATTACAAATGATTATTTAATATAAGACTATAGGCTAGGCATATCTACCTTTATTGTGTGGTTGATGGTCAGCACCTTTGAGACATTAGGGACATACTATAGATCTTTGATGAATGTAATGTGGGCATTCCAATGGCCCATTTCATCAGCACTATAGATCTTTGATGAATGTAATGTGGGCATTCCAACCTCTTAAATAATAAGCTACTAAATATAGGCTACTATAGGCTACTCTCAGGACCTCACCGTCACTTGTACCTTGTACTCTACTACCCTCTAGGGGTTACACATAGATACTACTAAATAATAAGCTACTAAATATAGACCAATTAATTGTTTACTAACATTGAGACTGGATGCGCAGGTGATTGTTTCACGCAATCAATTTCCAACCTGTTGTTTCGGGGTGCGCTAGTTTCAGCACATCCCAACCCCCTCTTGTGTGTTGGCTAGTGAGACGCGTCCTAGCGAGACCTGATAGAATGGGTTTCATTTAGCGCATACTGGTTGCACGCATACTGGTTCTTATCAGTGTGACGTCGTCTGTTAAGGGGTCTATAGGCTACTATAGGCTACTCAGGACCTCACCGTCACTTGTACCTTGTACTCTACTACCCTCTAGGGGTTACACATAGATACTACTTTCCAGACAATTCGACCCGGTAGATTTTGTGTTGAACTGACTCAAATTCGCGCCTGGTCGAATTGTCCTGGGTCGAAATTTCTCGACTCCCTCTAACGGGTGTATTGTAATAACATATTACCATTATATGTATTGGTTATACTCTACCATACAGATAAACTAGTTTTATTGTATTACTGTACACAGTTATATTGTAATAACATACTCTAACATACAGATGTACTAGTTGTATTGTATTATATTTACCATTATGTATGTATTAATTGTATATTAACATGTGGGACATTTTTCACTACGGTCTTGTTCCTCACCTCACAACAATCTAGAATTCATTCAACGACCCCAAACATCTCTTCATCAGCCACAGAGAGTCGCTGGTTCATCAAGGACTTCGTTCATTCAGTGTTTGTAGTAAAGTCACAATTAAGCATTAATTAATTAATTAATTATATTCCAAAGTGGGACAAATACAAAGCTAACGTTGTGCGATCGTGCGCACGCGCGTGGCCCATCAACAATGGAATGAACTTCCGGGTCAGTTGCAGCTTTAGTGGCAGCGGTGGCCTAGTGGTTAGAGGGGCGGCCTTGATACCGGAAGGTCCCTAGTTCGATTCCCCAATTCATCACATCAATCATGAATCACCGCTGAATAGCCCTTGAGCAAGGCTTCCATGCAGGGTCCGGCTGGAAACAAGTTTCGTACTTAGTCCGACACCCTGGGTAAACAACAAACTTTGCTTTGCTTTAGCTCAAAGTTGTGACCTTGGTGGTGATGTAATGCTTACTGCCCCCTGCTGGCCAAGGTGTGTAGAGTCTTCTAGAGAAGACCAATGTTTCTCAATCTTTTCCAAATTGACCCCCATTTGAAAACACTTTGTGCCAAGGACCCCCTCACGAGGAGTTTTTTTGTCTTGTATTAATGCAAAACCACTGCAAAACCACTATTAAGTATAGGTTTTTCAATAATTCTTTTAAAGGCACTCTACAAATGTCAATGTACACATTTTGACATTTTTCAAAAATAGCAGATCTACAAGCTCTCAACATGTCGCACTGCAACATTGTTTTTAGATTGGCTATTTGGTGAAAAAGAAAATCGTTCGAATCCTATGGCATCGAACAAAGCTCTAAAGCTTTGAAGTACATGGGTCGGCCATACAGCCTGCTTGTTTATATTCTTCTGCAATGTAGTTTTACTTAACTGCATAATAAGCTTAAGCTTAAAATGCATATCTGACAAAACCAATATAGGGGACTAAGTTGTTACTTGAATGGTAACAAAGTGAAAATGTATGATCCTTTATTCTAATCTCAGCATGCCTAAATCAATTAATGCATTTCTTTACATGTTTTTATTGTTTTCTCTATGGATACTATAGAGTTGATGATATCATATCCGTGGAGAGGTTGACAGTCGGAATGTAGACTGCATCCGGGAGCAGTATGGTTAGCGCCCCAGCCCCAGTGTCTGTCAGTCATCTTGTTGGTGCCTATTCTTGTGGAAAGCAGAAGAAAAAAGTTTTTGCAAACAACTTTTATTTTATCCAAAATGAGTTTAGCCCAGTTAGACTCTTCACATATTATAGTCTGTCTGACATAAATGTCAGAGCTAAAATCGACATGTAAATATATAATAAATACATAAACACGTAGATAAGATATAAGTTAAAGCTAGCATTTGTAAACATTGCTAACCAAATCCTCCGTTTCCATCCAAATATCGCGAAATCACTGTAAAATCCGCTGTTTCTACCCGATCGTTTTGAAAGGTATCGCTAGTCTGTTGGCTTGTGTCTAATGTAAATATCAAAGAAAGATATGTTGACAATAATATTTTGTTACAACAGCCTTGGAAACAAAGGACATGGAAATCCCGCTATGCATGATGGGATAGATAGCCCAGTATACTATCTCTGAATCCATTCAAGTGGTGTTTTCTCTATTTAAAAGATTTAACTTTACTTTAGTTTTATGGGCTGTTTCAAAACTCAATTTTATTAACCAGTATCATTATTTTGCTATGATTCCCTGCTCATATGACATAAAAAAAATGAATATGAAAAAATGCTAGATGACTGTCTCCCAGTCAAATTTGGTCACATATTATTATTCAAAACATGACTTATCAGGCCCAGAAATAGACTTGAGTTTAAGGGAAAAAACATGATTGACAATTTATATAAACGTGTAGGAGTAAGCAGCTAGACAAAGGGCTCTCAAAGACATCTTTATTGTGTTTTTTCATCCTGCCATCAGATGTTTATAATTCATATATTGAAACATATCAACCTAGCACACTACCTAAAACAATATTTCACAAACAACAAAGAAATTAGATTTTCAAACAGGATTTACGCCTACGCATGTGCTTCTTCAGTGTTTGCATACAAGCAAAACCTTTTCCACAAACTGTACAATTAAATGGTTTTTCCCCTGTATGGGTCCTCAAATGCCTTTTCAGTTTAAAGCTGTCTCTGAAGTTTTTATCACAGACTGTACAACTAAAGGGTTTTTCACCTGTATGAGTCCTCATGTGTGACTTAAGTCCCCCCCTTTTTATGAAGGTCTTAGCACACACTGTGCAACTAAAGGGTTTTTCACCTGTATGAGTCCTCATGTGTAATTTAAGTCCCCCACTTTGTATGAAGGTCTTAGCACACACTGTGCAACTAAAGGGTTTTTCACCTGTATGAGTCCTCATGTGTAATTTAAGTCCCCCACTTCGTGTGAAGGTCTTAGCACACACTGTGCAACTAAAGGGTCCATCATCTGTATGAGTCCTCATGTGGCGCTTTAGAGACGTACTATGTTTGAAGGGTTTGGCACAGACATTACAACTATAGGGTCCTTCATCTGTATGAGTCCTCATGTGGCCCTTTAGAGACTTATTAGACTTGAAGGTTTTGGTACAGACATTACAACTATATGGTCTTTCATCTGTATGAGTCCTCATGTGTGGCTTAACTTCCGAACTTCGTATGAAGGTCTTAGCACACACTGTGCAACTAAAGGGTTTTTCACCTGTATGGGTCCTCATATGAATTTTTAAATACGCTCTGCTTGTATAACCTTTGTCACACATTGTACAGACAAAGGGCTTCTCCCCTTTATGAGGCTTGATGTACTCTGCCACCTCACTAATACCTGTATGGGTCCTCATATGAAATTTTAAATTCCCCCCTGTTGTAAATCTTTTACCACAAACTGTACAAACAAAGGGTTTTTCCCCTGTATGAGTCCTCATGTGATTTGCTATAATATATCTTTGCTTGAATCTTTTGCCACAAATTGTACAACTAAAGGGTTTTTCCCCTGTATGAATCCGCATGTGCAATGCCATATGACCTCTACGGTTGAATCTTTTGCCACAAATTGTACAACTGAAGGGTTTTTCCCCTGTATGTATCCTCATGTGTACTATGAAATTGGAATTTTCTGTAAATCTTTTGCCACATACTGCACAAAGGAAGGGTTTTTCTCTTGCATGAGTCTTTGCGTGGCTCTTATAAACAGCTTTATTAACAAAACCTTTTCCACAAATGGTACAAAGGAAGGGGTTGTCCCCTGTATGAATCTTTGTGTGTTGTACAAGATATGATCTACGATTAAAACGTTTGTCACAAACCTTACAACTGAAGGGTTTTTCCCCTGTATGAATTCTCATATGGCTTGCAAGATTTGTCAATAAATTAAAGCTTTTGTCACAAACCTTACAACTGAAGGGTTTGTCCCCTGTATGAATCTTTGTGTGTTGCACAAGATGTGACTTAGAAATAAAGCTTTTGTCACAAAGCTTACAACTGAAGGGTTTTTCCCCTGTATGAGTACTCATGTGTCTTAACAGATGTGCCTTACGATTAAAACTTTTGTCACAAACCTCACAACTGAAGGGCTTTTCCCCTGTGTGAATCCTTGTGTGTGCTACAAGATGTCCCTTTTGACTAAAGCTTCTGCCACAAACTTCACACAAATATTGTTTCTTCCTTTTGCACCTTTTTTTTGATGATTTCAGGTGACCTTCCCTGGTCTCCCAATCATCACTGTTGTATGTGTCAGACTCAGAACAGTGTGAAGAGAGGAGATGGTCATCACTAGTTGGTTGTGATTTTCCCAGTGTGTTTAAAGCTGACTGACCTTCCTTGGTCTCCCGATCCTTACAGTCCTTTGGGTCAGATTCAGAACAGTGTGAAGAGAGGAGCTGGTTATCACTATTTAGTTGTGATGTTCCACAGTCCTTTTCATCAGCTTGTGTTTTCATGTGTTCAGTTGAGGTGCTGGCTTGAGACTTTGTCCTTCTGTTTTCACCATAATTCTCACTATTCAAAGCTAGTAATGTCAACATTGACCCGTCCTTACAACTGAAGGGTTTTCCCCCTGTATGAGTCCTCATATGTCTTACAAGATATGACTTACGATTAAAGCTTTTGTCACAAACCATACAACTGAAGGGTTTTTCCCCTGTGTGAATCTTTGTGTGTTGTACAAGATGTGACTTACGATTAAAGCTTTTGTCACAAAGCTTACAACTGAAGGGTTTTCTCCCTGTATGAATACTCATGTGCGTTAACAGTTGTGACTTACGATTAAAACTTTTGTCACAAACCTTACATCTGAAGGGGGTTTCCCCTGTATGAATCCTCGTATGTCTTACAAGACTTGACATACGATTAAAGCTTTTGTCACAAACCATACAACTGAAGGGGGTTTCCCCTGTATGAATCCTCGTATGTCTTACAAGACTTAACTTAGAATTAAAGCTTCTGCCACAAACCTCACATTTATATTTTTTCTTCCTTTCGCGACTCATGGATGGAGTTTTTTTTGATGATTTCAGGTGACCTTCCCTGGTCTCCTCCCAATCATCACTGTCCTCTGTGTCAGATTCAGAACAGTGTGAAGAGAGATGGTCATCACTAGTTGGTTGTGATTTTCCCAGTGTGTTTAAAGCTGACTGACCTTCCTTGGTCTCCTCCCAATCATCACTGTCCTCTGGGTCAGATTCAGAACATTGTGAAGAGAGGAGCTGGTTATCACTAGTTGGTGGGGATGTTCCACAGTCCTCTATATCAGCGTGTGTTTTCATGTGTTCAGTTGAGGTGCTGGCTTGAGACTCTGTCCTTCTGTTTTCATCATGATTTTCACTTTTCACTGCTAGTAATGTCAACGTTGACCCATCAGCTTTCATTGGTCTTTGGAGTAGTTCCTCCTGATCCTCTTTAAACTGTGGAGGCTCGAGTTCCTCCAGGACCAGACCGGAGCTCCTTTCCTGCTGTTCAGGAAACTCTCCCTCTTTAGGTGCAGGAAGTCTAGGCAAAAGATTAAATGAGACACAATTACACAATGTTTGAACTTTACATTTTTCCATTAAATGTTTCCTCCACTAACTGTGGTAGCTGGAAGAACTTAGGCTGTCCACATCTTTCTGTTTTGGGCTAGGTATACATTTCTTATTTATTTTTTGGCTCTATTTGATAGGACAGTAGACTGACAAGAAATGGGGAGAAAGAGATGGGGAGTGGCAAGCAGCAAAGGCCGTCGGGATCACCACTGTGATGCAACTCCACACACACACACACACACACACACACACACACACACACACACACACACACACACACACACACACACACACACACACACACACACACACACACACACACACACACACACACACACACACACACTAACATCAGTGGTGCTTGAAATAGGTTATTTCCTTAAAAGTCATACAGTGTAATCTTTTCAATAAAGCAAAAGCTACTTTGGATAGAATCTTTCACTGGTATATCTATCACAATGGCCATTCCACATAATTTGTTTTGCTTATTTATATTAGTTTATTTTATGTATTGATTTGTATTCGCCCTGTTACCTAGATCTATAATATTGCTTTATCTACTTTTGACATGCATGTAGATTGTTTTCTTCTTTTTGTTTTGCCCCTACCCCTTTCTCCCTAAAGAGGCCCTGCCTTTAACCAGCCCACCATGCCTTTAAAGAGGTGGTGCCATGGTTTTGCACTTTTTCTGTTTTTACATGTGTCTATGAGGTTGATAGAACTTCATTAAGCCCCTTAGTGGTGTTTTATGGTGTTTTATGTCTTCTGAATATTTTGAGTTTCTTCCTGGAGGCTGAAACCTTGAGGGTCAAACGTGCCAATAGAAAAACAGTGCTTTAGTGACAGAGTAAAAATATACCCTCCCCCTCATTATCATAACACAACAAGTGTGGGCATGAGGAGGAGGAGGGACGAGGACAGGTGGGTGGTGCTAAAATGGTGGAGGAGGTGCTAAGGTGAGAACCAGGTATACTTAATGAACTGGAGGCATGTCCAAATAAAAACATAATTTTAACACTTTCTGTACACTTTTTGGAAAATAAATCTTCCTCCTAGTATAACCATAATACCTGATGATTATGTTTTAGGGGGGGGGGGGGGGGGGGAATCACTGAAAATCACAGCACCCCGTCTTTAAGAATGTATGATTAAAGACCCACTCCACCTAAAAAATATGAATGTTTTTTAAGCTTATCTATGAAACTCCTGGTGGTTTTTAGCACTCTGCTTTTCTCTAAAGCATCATATGGATTTTTACCCCCAAAACTGGCCTTAAGACCGCCCTCTCTGTGAAAGCAGGTGTGTGAGGCATAGACGCCGGAGGGGGGGTCCCGCGGTCCTTAATGTCCCCCCACTTTTCAGCTATCCACTTCTTTTATATATATATATATATATATATATATATATATATATATATATATATATATATAAATTAAAAAATTGTTTAAATCGTTTTTTTCAAAAATACTTTTTGCCTCCGCCCACCCCACCGTTCCCATTGTCAAGCGGCCCCAGACATGCTAATTGCCTCTAATAAACAAGTGATCTCTGTGGCTGTGCTAAACATGTTCTGCAGGTTTTGGCTTTGCCGTCTGCACTTATTGAAATGAAGGGTCGCTATGCTGTGTCCCTCGACTCCCTGCACTAACAGTCACTCACTGCATGCACTGAATACCAGTGGTGGAAAAAGTACTCACATTTTTTACTTAAACAAAAGTATCAATTCTGCGATGTAAAAATACTCTGTTACAAGTAAAAGTAAGGTATTAAAAATGTACTTGAGTAAAAGTAGAAAAGTATTGGTATCAAAATGCATTGATACTTTTACTTAAGTAAAACATTTGAGGATGGGACACACTGAAGGATGGGTAGAGTGTTGTTAATGTTGTTTTATGGTAATTTATGAATTAATTAAGCAAAAAAAAATCGCACACGCTTCACGCGCGTACATCCCCGCGACGCAGGGGGGCGGGGGGGAGTCAGGAAGTCGCCACTTGGCCACGCCCGGCTATGACGTCATCACTGCCCCCCCACTATTTAACCCCTTCCGGCGTGCCTGGTGTGAGGTGTGTAATGGAAATTCTAGAATGCCAATATTTGGGCCATAGAATGTTAGCCACACAGCTCCTGTTCCTGTCATTCAACAACTGTTACAAATGTCTATTTACACATATTCTCTGTGTCAGCATGTAATCTGTCCTAAGTGATACTATACATGGTCATTGCTAATTTAACCAGTCAACACTATTATATATGGTACTACTGTCACTTAGTATAGCCTGTTTATATTTATCTCCATTTAGGGAGAGCATCTTTGTGTATAAAAGGTGTCCCATATGACACTTCAGGAAGCTTCTGCCCCGTGGGGCTGTTGGTCAGGCCATTAGGCCTGGCTATACTGATCTGTACTGCTGTTGCTCTGCTGAATCTTCCTAATAAATGGTCAACACGTCACCCAGACTGGATATTAATATTTTACATTATAGGTGATACTTGACTCAGGTATCATGTCGCATCATCAGGGACACGCCAATCACGTCCTGTTACAAGAGATGTGTAACCACCTAGCACGCATGTATATATGCATACGTAAAGTCAGCCTCTGAATGGGCAACATACCGCGATACGCTTCCCTCGACAGGTTTATGGCTTTATTGCCCTTCCAGATGTGATACCTTGAACAGTGTCTCGAAGGCAAATGCCGCCGATCTACAAGCTCACAACGCGTCGCATCCGTGACGCACTGTGAGCTTGAAGATCGGCTCAATGAACCGCGGAGAGTTTTCCTTCTAGGCCAATGTAAAAACACATATGACAGTATTCTACCAACACATGCTGTTTTTAATTTTCTAAAAGTTTGCACAGATCATCACAATTAACTTTATTCTATCACTGCCTAGTGCCTACATCGTAACATTATGGCAAAACTAGGTTACAATATTTACATTATAATTCATTTATAACTTAGAAATGATAAATATAATAAACATAGCCCACATTAAAAAGTAGGCTATAGGCCTATTACAAATGGTGATTATGATCTCAAATAATTGAGATTAGGTGATTCTGTAATAATTGTGACAGTGACAGGCTTAGGTGTCGTGTCAAAAAAAAGAACAGATATACAAGCTTACAACGCCTTCACGATGCAACACATTGTTAACGTGTAGATCAGTTCCTCTTAGAAACGCGACATCATTGTAGGATGGAGTACATCGTCGCTGTTGTGTTGCTTTTTTACTACAAATGTAACAGTGAGCCGATCGACAAGCTCACAGAGCGTCACATCACAACCAGCTGTGAGCTTGTAGATCGGCTATTTTCACTACTTTTGTGCGAATCGTGTATTTACGAAAATATATAAAAACTTGAAATATGGAGATATGAGGTTTCTGCCCAACAGCAACGATATGCATGGAGGTACAGGCTGTAGATTGCACGCAGTGTTATAATGCAGTGGTTCTCAAAGTGTCCAGGGACCCCCAGGGGTACTTGGGGGTATTCCAGGGGGTCCCCAGGCCAGCAAAATGTGTTGATACAGTTTCACAATTATTTGAACCACTTTATCCCTTAAAGGATCTACACCATGAATTAAAAAAAAAAAATCATTTTTAATATCATACTGTTTATGTCCCTCACACGTTTTTCAAACGGTTTCAGCCTAAATCAAACCTCAGATATACTCATTCCAACTAACTTCTCTCTGGCTTATAAAGCACTTTCACCTGCAATACCACATTGTCCTGTTTGGCACGGGGCGCTATTGAGCCAGTTTGTATGCATGTTATCTCCTGGCTCTGTGTGGAAAAAGTTTTTTTTTTAAGTTGGAACTGAAAAAAACGGGAGGGATTTTATCAGACGTGATGTCACGTCTGGGTGAAAATCAGTTTGGTCTGTTTTGCGCGAGAAAAAAGGACACTCTGCTTCCAAATTCCGCCGATTTTCGCCGTTTCTTTTTTTACTCACGCCGTTTGGTACAACCCCCCAAGGTTGGTGCCCTGTGCTGCGCTGCTTTTATCCGCCAGATTGGGACGTTCACGGCATATTTTGCACCATTACGGTGCGTTCATCATTGGTGACGAGTGCCTCTAACAGCCGCTGCATGCAGCGAGCTGCGAGTCGCAGCCTGTCTGTGTGTCAGGATGCGAGGCTCACACAATCACAGCATGCGTCCCCCTGCGCCTAATGGCTGTACATGGGGCCGACGCGTGCTTTAGTGTGATTGTGTGAGTGTGGCTTCAGGAAGTAAATTCCTAGCCTAAATAAAAGCTTGGAAATTCCTGCTGTTGGTACGCAAAAGCGCCTCGCGTCGTCTGATGTGGTGCGCATTATTTATTTTAGGTGCGCATGCGCACCTGCGCACCAGTTATGTGCACCCCTGACTATATGGTTAAATGTTCTTAGATGCATGTGTAGGCTAATTGTGGTGTCATTATCACTACATGCAAAAAAATATCCATGACTACAAATATATAAAATATAATAGCCTAGATCAGTGTGTTCCTAGCCTCGATCTCCAGGCTTTTATGGTCATTCGCATTTTGAACCCTAGGTCAGGAGGACCCATTTTTGTGTCACTTTTTTTTTATTAAATATTTAAATGAAAAAAGATTTCAAAAGATCTTCACAAATACAAAACTTTACATTACTAAGATTTTCTAAAATATCTAAAGAAGTTCCATAAATAAACCTGTTATAGTCTAACCTGTTTTCATCATCATCTTCACTTTTCACAGCTAGTAATGTCCCATCAGCCTCCTCTGCTCTTAGAAGTAGCTCCTCCTGTTCCTCTTTAATCTGCAGAGGTTCTGGTTCCTCCATGACCAGACTGAGGCTCCTCTCCTGCTGTTCAGGGAAAACCTCCTTTTCACACACAGAGAAGTGCAGGAAGTCTAGACAAAAGATGACATTAGAGAAAATTATTAGTTTCAACTTCTCATTTTTCAATGAAATGTTTCCTGTTTTATAGCAGTCATCGTTGCTGGAACATCCATGTATGCATGTATGTACATAATGACAATGTCTGCATCCTTCGTGAAGACCTGATAGATGCAGACATTGAAGCTGTGTGGGTCGAGATCATTTTTAAAGATGCTAAACCTGTGCTAGTCGGTACCATATACAGACCTCCTAACTAGACTGATTTCTATGATAGACTTGATGAGTGTTTAGCTAAAGTGGACCATGCGGAGACGATACTTCTTGGTGACTTTAACACGGACATGCTCCGTAAGGAAGCGTCAATGTAGAAGTCTTTCAAGGGGTTTTGTGATCGGCACTCACTCAGCCCACAAGGCTGTGTGTTTCCACTTAAACTACCATAGATCTCATTCTAACAACGGACAAGGACAAAATCCTAAATAGTGGTGTTTCTACCTGTGGCATATCTGATCATAACATGATCTTCTGCACTAGAAAGAAACGTAAACCTAAGACCGGTTACCACAAATCAGTCACGATCAGAGACCTCAAAAACTACAAGAGTGAGGACTTAGATCACAGACTAGAGGAACAGGATTGGTCCGACGTTCTAAACAGCACACAGGTAGACGAATCTTGGCTTGGTTTCAAAACCAAATTCATTCAAATTTTGGACAGTGTGGCTCCCATGAAAACCATAAGGGTCAAAACCCGCTCGGTACCATGGATGAATTCGGACATCCTTACTGCCATAAAAGTCAGAAACAAAAAGTGTTCTGAGTTTCATAAAGGTAGGATCAAACTCGCCAAATGTTTTAACAAGGGTCTCAAATCCCACGTAGCTAAACTTGAAAAAGAAAAAAAGAAGCTAAGAAACAAGGTTAATGGCATGCTCCTGTTAGCAGAAAAAAGCTACCTTGATGACAAAATTGAGGAAAATCAAAGCAAACCACGAAAGCTTTGGAAGCTATTCAACAACCTACTAGGCTGCAGCAAGAAATTGAAAACCAGATTTACAAACATAAACCTCAAGGTGAATGACACTCTCACTACAACCAAACATGAAGTGAGTAAAATCCTCAACATATTCTTCACGACCGTAGCCTCAGATTTGGTTGAAAAACTAACCCCCTGATTTTAAACTCTCCCCTGTGAAAACAGAAGAGGTGTTTAAAAAATCACACCCTGTGTGAAGGAAGCGGTGCCTTTGGGGCGGGCCTTAACTCATTTCAGTTTGTCCCTATTGGTCGTCTGAGTCCACTTACCAAATGTGTACTTGGTGGCATGCTGCAAACTGCCATAATGGCTGTTTAAAGGCCAGCCAATGGGCAGACAGAGGGGGCGGGGCTTAAGTAATTACAGTTCGTCCCTATTGGTGGTTTTAGTCCATGTGCAAAATTTGTACTCCGTAGCATGCTGCGAACTTGAGTTATGGCTGTTTAAAGGCCAGCCAATGGGAAGACAGAGGGGGCGCGGCTTCAGCAATTCATGCTCGTCCCTATTGGTGGTCTAAGTCCACATATTAAATTTGGACTTGGTGGCATGCTGGAAACTGGAGTTATAGCTGTTTAAAATCCCGTGCTCATACGGGCGGACGGACATAACATACGCTGGGGGGTCCCTGGACAGAGGGGGCGGGGCTTCAGCAATTCATGCTGGTCCCTATTGGTGGTCTAAGTCCACATACCAAATGTGGACTTGGTGGCATGCTGCAAACTGGAGTTATAGCTGTTTAAAATCCCGTGCTCATACGGGCGGACGGACATAACATACGCTGGGGGGTCCCTGGACAGAGGGGGCGGGGCTTCAGCAATTCATGCTGGTCCCTATTGGTGGTCTAAGTCCACATACCAAATGTGGACTTGGTGGCATGCTGCAAACTGGAGTTATAGCTGTTTAAAATCCCGTGCTCATCGCTCATACGGGCGCTGGGGGTCCCTGGACCCCTCTTTGATAACTTTATCAATGCATGCTCGTGCCTATTGGTGGTCTAAGTCCACATACCAAATGTGGAGTTGGTGGCATGCTGCAAACTGGAGTTATAGCTGTTTAAAATCCTGTGCTCATTCATCCCAGGCTCAAACGGACAAACGGACAAAGTCATGTATAGAGCGGTTGGCACCGCTAAAAATTGAGTGCTCTTCATCAACACAGAGCCACAGGCCTCGACAATATCCCCCCCAAATGTCTAAAAGACTCAGCCGCCTCTATTGCCCCAATCATTACCCACATAATAAACCTCTCCATCATACAGGGACGGGTCCCTAACAATTTAAAAAATCACACCCTGTGTGAAGGAAGCGGTGCCTTTGATGAGTGGCCTCCTGGTGGCGCTATAATAGGGCGGGGCGGGGCTTCAGCAATTAATGCTCGTCCCTATTGGTGGTGTAAGTCCACATACCAAATGTGGACTTGGTGGCATGCTGCAAACTGGAGTTATAGCTGTTTAAAATCCCATGCTCATACGGGCGGACGGACATAACATACGCTGGGGGGTCCCTGGACAGAGGGGGCGGGGCGTCAGCAATTCATGCTGGTCCCTATTGGTGGTCTAAGTCCACATACCAAATGTGGACTTGGTGGCATGCTGCAAACTGGAGTTATAGCTGTTTAAAATCCCGTGCTCATACGGGCGGACGGACATAACGTACGCTGGGGGGTCCCTGGACAGAGGGGGCGGGGCTTCAGCAATTCATGCTGGTCCCTATTGGTGGTCTAAGTCCACATACCAAATGTGGACTTGGTGGCATGCTGCAAACTGGAGTAATAGCTGTTTAAAATCCCGTGCTCATACGGGCGGACGGACATAACATACGCTGGGGGGTCCCTGGACAGAGGGGGCGGGGCTTCAGCAATTCATGCTGGTCCCTATTGGTGGTCTAAGTCCACATACCAAATGTGGACTTGGTGGCATGCTGCAAACTGGAGTTATAGCTGTTTAAAATCCCGTGCTCATCGCTCATACGGGCGCTGGGGGTCCCTGGACCCCTCTTTGATAACTTCATCAATGCATGCTCGTGCCTATTGGTGGTCTAAGTCCACATACCAAATGTGGAGTTGGTGGCATGCTGCAAACTGGAGTTATAGCTGTTTAAAATCCCGTGCTCATTCATCCCAGGCTCAAACGGACAAAGTCATGTATAGAGCGGTTGGCACCGCTAAAAATTGAGTGCTCTTCATCAACACAGAGCCACAGGCCTCGACAATATCCCCCTCAAATGTCTAAAAGACTCAGCCGCCTCTATTGCCCCAATCATTACCCACATAATAAACCTCTCCATCATACAGGGACGGGTCCCTAACAATTAAAAAAATCACACCCTGTGTGAAGGAAGCGGTGCCTTTGATGAGTGGCCTCCTGGTGGCGCTATAATAGGGCGGGGCGGGGCTTCAGCAATTAATGCTCGTCCCTATTGGTGGTGTAAGTCCACATACCAAATGTGGACTTGGTGGCATGCTGCAAACTGGAGTTATAGCTGTTTAAAATCCCATGCTCATACGGGCGGACGGACATAACATACGCTGGGGGGTCCCTGGACAGAGGGGGCGGGGCGTCAGCAATTCATGCTGGTCCCTATTGGTGGTCTAAGTCCACATACCAAATGTGGACTTGGTGGCATGCTGCAAACTGGAGTTATAGCTGTTTAAAATCCCGTGCTCATACGGGCGGACGGACATAACATACGCTGGGGGGTCCCTGGACAGAGGGGGCGGGGCTTCAGCAATTCATGCTGGTCCCTATTGGTGGTCTAAGTCCACATACCAAATGTGGACTTGGTGGCATGCTGCAAACTGGAGTTATAGCTGTTTAAAATCCCGTGCTCATACGGGCGGACGGACATAACATACGCTGGGGGGTCCCTGGACAGAGGGGGCGGGGCTTCAGCAATTCATGCTGGTCCCTATTGGTGGTCTAAGTCCACATACCAAATGTGGACTTGGTGGCATGCTGCAAACTGGAGTTATAGCTGTTTAAAATCCCGTGCTCATCGCTCATACGGGCGCTGGGGGTCCCTGGACCCCTCTTTGATAACTTCATCAATGCATGCTCGTGCCTATTGGTGGTCTAAGTCCACATACCAAATGTGGAGTTGGTGGCATGCTGCAAACTGGAGTTATAGCTGTTTAAAATCCCGTGCTCATTCATCCCAGGCTCAAACGGACAAAGTCATGTATAGAGCGGTTGGCACCGCTAAAAATTGAGTGCTCTTCATCAACACAGAGCCACAGGCCTCGACAATATCCCCCCCAAATGTCTAAAAGACTCAGCCGCCTCTATTGCCCCAATCATTACCCACATAATAAACCTCTCCATCATACAGGGACGGGTCCCTAACAATTTAAAAAATCACACCCTGTGTGAAGGAAGCGGTGCCTTTGATGAGTGGCCTCCTGGTGGCGCTATAATAGGGCGGGGCGGGGCTTCAGCAATTAATGCTCGCCCCTATTGGTGGTGTAAGTCCACATACCAAATTTGGACTTGGTGGCATGCTGCAAAATGGAGTTATAGTTGTTTAAAGCCAGTCGCCTCCTGGTGGCGCTATGATAGGGCGGGGCGGGGCTTCAGCAGTCAATGCTCGTCCCTATTGGTGGTCTAAGTCCACATACCAAATTTGGACTTGCTGGCATGCTGCGAACTGGAGTTATAGCTGTTTAAAGCCCGTGCTCAAACGGACATACGGACAAACGGACAGACGGACAAACGGACAGACGGACATACGGACGGACATAGTCAAAGGTAGAGCGGCTGGCACCGCTAAAAAAGCAAGGGTGACCCCTCTGTACAAAAAAGGAAACCAATTAGACCCTGGCAACTACCGCCCTATTTCTATTCTTAGCTCCATCTCGAAAGTCATGGAAAAAATCACACCCTGTGTGAAGGAAGCGGTGCCTTTGATGAGTGGCCTCCTGGTGGCGCTATAATAGGGCGGGGCGGGGCTTCAGCAATTAATGCTCGTCCCTATTGGTGGTGTAAGTCCACATACCAAATTTGGACTTGGTGGCATGCTGCAAAATGGAGTTATAGCTGTTTAAAGCCAGTGGCCTCCTGGTGGCGCTATAATAGGGCGGGGCGGGGCTTCAGCAGTCAATGCTCATCCCTATTGGTGGTCTAAATCCACATACCAAATTTGGACTTGCTGGCATGCTGCAAACTGGAGTTATAGCTGTTTAAATCCCGTGCTCAAACGGACATACGGACAAACAGACAGACGGACATAGTCAAAGGTAGAGCGGCTGGCACCGCTAAAAATAGTCTATGAACAGGTCGATAAATCTTGCCGAGAAAAATCTAATCTACAAATTCCAATCTGGTTTCAGAACAAACCACTCCACTGACACATGCCTTCTCTATTTGAACGACTCTATCAAACAAGATGTCGACAAGGGCAAATATTGCGGCATGGTCATGCTGGACCTCCAGAAGGCCTTTGACACCGTTAATCACCCAATTGTGATCAATAAGCTCAAAGCAATAGGTTTTGATGATACGTCAGTGAACTGGATGAGATCCTACCTGGAAGGGAGGGAGCAAGTGGTGGAAGTAAACGGCACCCAGTCCCCCCCCCCTCCCAGTGACTTGTGGTGTTCCTCAAGGAAGTATACTAGGACCTTTACTGTTCCTGATATATGTAAATGATATGTCTTCAGCCTGCGACTGCAAACTGTTCCTGTTCGCAGATGACTCGGCCCTGCTAGTCTCGGACAGGGACAGGCTGCAGGTTGAGAAAACTCTCAGCTCTGAACTCAACAAGATCTGCATCTGGCTCTCTGACAACAAACTTTCATTACACCTGGGTAAAACTGAATCCATCCTCTTTGGGTCCAGTCCTAACCTTAGCAAGGCAGAGAGTTTCACGATCAAAGTGGGTGATGATGTCATCAAAAGAAAGGAGGAAATTACCTACCTGGGCTCCATCTTGGAGGCAAACCTCTCTGGTAACAAAAACGCAGAAAAAGTGATCAAAAAGGTCAACCAAACAACACGCTATTTGTGGAGGATTGTTTGTCTACTAGTCAGTAAGAATACTCTGAAGATTCTTGCAGGGGCCCTCATACAAGGTTATTATGATTATGCATGCACTTCATGGTATCACAACACCTCCAAGGCCTTAAAAACAAGGCTCCAAACATCCCAAAACAAACTTGTAAGGCTACTTCTTGGCCTCAATCACAAAACCCATCTACCCCCTGCTCATTTTGCTAGGATTGGATGGCTTAGTGTTGAGGACAGAGTACAGCAACTTGCTATGGGCCTGGTCTTCTAGATACACCACAACATTGGGATCCCCCTGTATTTGTCAAAATACTTCCAAAATGTTAATCAAGTCCATGATCATAACACCAGAGGCAGCTCCATAAATCATGTTCAACCCTTTTTTGGCTCAACAAAGGGAAGTAACTTGTTCTCATGCTATTCATCAAAAATGTGGAATGCCCTACCAAAAGGAGTAAATGAGTGTAAACCCCTACTCACTTTCAAAAACTGCCCTAAAGATACACCTTCAGGAGGCTGCAATTCCAAAATGGCCCCTGTCCAAATCTTAAACTACCCTGGACTAGGCTTTGGCCTAACTGGCACACCGAACATCAAAGTCAAACCGTGGAGTTGAGTCATTACATTTAGTTTGACTCTAACATTACATTACATTACATTACAGTCATTTAGCAGACGCTTTTATCCAAAGCGACTTACAAAAAGTGCATTCACATAACACATACATGCTTGTACATCGTCTATTTCCACAATCTTTGTGTCTTTCTTATATTATTTGACAATTTGGCATATTTGTAGGTATTAAAAAAAGTTAAGTTAATAGTACATACCTATCCTGTGCAACTTTACTACAGGTTGCAGACTTGCATCAAGCAGTCCACGTCCCTGGTCCATCTCTCGCTGTTCCTCTAACAACATTGAATATGTTTTGGAAGCCATCTCTCTTGATGCTGTAGATGTCTCTCTGTGATGGCCTGTGGAAATCATCAGTAGAAATAACTCTTAGTTAACGCTAGTTAACGCACATGATTGAACACAGAGGTGACACTACTGCGCATGCGAGACGACGTGCAGAGCAGTGGTGTACAGTTAGCTAAGTCCTAACCTACCCCCTCCCCCCTTTCTCTTTCTTCTCTTGTACATATTGTTTTCACTCTTCATACCAGTAACCTGTAAACTGATCGTATGACATTCTGTATAGTAGCGTGTATATCTGTCTGTCTCTTATATGTCATCATGATTTGTGTGCATGGGGTTCTCATCTTAAACAAGCTCATTGCTTAATGAGTCTTCCAGTTTAGTAGACCTTGTATTGTGAATTTGTACTTCCATGTACTGCTATTCTCATGTCTTACTAAATAAAAGTACATCAATCAATCAATCAATCAAAACCATTATACATGTAGTATATAGTAGCTGTAATAACATACTCTACCATACAGATTGATTGATTGATTGATTGATGTACTTTATTTAGTAAGACATGAGAACAACAGTACATGGAAGTACAAATTCACAATACAAGGTATCTTGTAATACAAGATGAACTATTTATATTGTAATAACATACTCTACCATTATATATGTATTCGTTATATAGTAATAACATACTATAACATACAGATGTACTATTCATATCGTATAATAACATATTTTGGACATTTATAACTGTTGTCTTTGTTCCTCACCTCACAGATATCTTCAGCCTCTGTTAGAATTCATTCAACGACCCCAAACATCTCTTCATCAGCCACAGAGAGTCACTGGTTCATCAAGGACTTCATTCATTCAGTGTCACAATTATAAGCATTAATTAATGAATTCATTCTATTCCAAAGTGGAACAAATCCAAAGCTAACGTTAGCTCTCGTTGTGCGCGCGCGTGGCCCATCAACAATGGAATGAACTTCCGGGTCAGCTCAAAGTTGTGATCTTGGTGGTGATGTGATGCTTACCGCCCCCTGCTGGCCAAGGTGTGTACAGCTCCATTAGTACTTGATCTTTCTAGAGCAGTGGTTCTCAACCTTTTCAGGCTTTGACCCCTCAAAATAATCATATTTGAACTGGGGACCCCCCACCCTGATTCCACAGATAAATATTGCATTTTTGCCTCTTTCTTATATTATTTGACAATTTGGCCAACGTTTGACCAGTTTTTATTGTATAGTTTGTTGTAGCCATGGTTCACCTCAGGGCTAGGTTTGTTGATTACTTTTGATGCAGTATTGTTATTTTTTTCCCTTAGATATAAAAAAGGTCTAAAAAGTCCTTAAATTTGTCACTTTACTGTCATCTGGGGACCCTCCTTCTCCTGACAGAAGGCTAATCGGTAGGTGCAACATGTTCATTCACACCTGTTACACTTGTCACCGGTGTATTACATAAATAGCCTATTTTACGACTAAAATGTGTATTAGGCTATTTATCTTATTTTATTTGTATTTTGTTGTTCTCTAAAGACAACGTTTCGATGTTCTATTTGTCCAGAGGGTGTCTGTCATTATTGTTTTAATGCGGTTCTCAACCTTTTCAGGCCGTGACCCTCCAAAATAATCACATTTGAAGTGGGGACCCCCCCCCCACCCTGTCAACTTGGAATGTAGGAGTTGACAGTTGAGGCATTACATTTTGCCTGATTCGGTTTCCACAGATAAATATTGTGAAAATAGCTGATCTACAAGCTCACAATGCCTCTTATTGCAAGGCTTTGTGAGCTTGTAGATCAGATATTGTCACAATTTTTGCTTCTTTCTTATATATTTGACAATTTGGTCAATGTTTGACCAGTTTTTATTGTATGATTATTTTGATGCAGTAATGGACTTTTTCTTTTCTTTCTTTTTCTTATTTTTTTGAGGTATAAAAAAATCTAAATGTCTTAAAAGCCCTTAAATGATTCTAAATCTTTTTCATGTCAATGAGTTGATCCTCATTTGAATACTCTCTGCAAGGACCCCCACTAGAATTATTTTTTGTATTAATGTGAAACTACTATTATACAAATAAAATAAATCAAAACTAGCAGATCTAAGCTCACAACGTGTAACAGTGCAAAACATTGTGAGCTTGTAGATCTGCTATTTTCGAATATCCAAAGTATAAAATAGGGATGGCGTGCCGTGTTAAAGGGTTTCATTTGTTTTTCATTTAGCTGGGGACCCCCTGGAACTGCATCAAGGACCCCTGGTGGTCCACGGACCCCACTTTGAGAACCACTGCACGTTTGTAATGTGTTCAGCAGAGCAGACATCACTTGTATGTAGTAGGGCCTAATACGGTAGGCCTACATACATAACATTATGTAGGCTAACTGCTGTGAATTAACCTTCTTTAACTGGTGATCTAATCACACAAAGTCATAGTGACATGATCATTTGTTAATGGTGTACAAAATTCATTCCATGATACATCCTGCATTTTCTCACTCACGCACGCACGCACGCACGCACGCACGCACGCACGCACGCGCACACACACACACACACCACACACACACTCACACACAGTAACTATTACATTTACTCAAGTACTGTACCATTTTGATGTATTTTTTACTTTACTTGAGTATTTCCAATTTTCAACTCCACTACATCTCAGAGGCAGATATTGTACTTTTAGTCCACTACATTCTGCATAATGAGTACTTATGCAGTACTTTGACAGGGGCCAATTTGGAATTGCAGCCTCCTGAAGGTGATTCTTTAGGGCAGTTTTGAAAGTGAGTAGGGTTTTACACTGTTGTGTGAATTAACCTTCTTTAACTGGTGATCTAATCACACAAAGTCATAGTGACATGATCATTTGTTAATGGTGTACAAAATTCATTCCATGATACATCCTGCATTATCTCACGCACGCACGCACGCACGCACGCACCCACGCACGCACGCACGCACACACGCACACACACACACACACACACACACACACACACACACACACACACACACACACACACACTAACTATTACATTTACTCAAGTACTGTACCATTTTGATGTATTTTTTACTTTACTTGAGTATTTCCAATTTTCAACTCCACTACATCTCAGAGGCAGATATTGTACTTTTACTCCACTACATTCTGCATAATGAGTACTTATGCAGTACTTTGACAGGGGCCAATTTGGAATTGCAGCCTCCTGAAGGTGATTATTTAGGGCAGTTTTGTGAGTAGGGTTTTACACTCCTTTACTCCTTTGGGTAGGGCATTCCACATTTGTGTTGAATAGCATGAGAAAGAGTTCATTCCCTTGTTTGTGCCAAATCTGGGTTCAACATGATCAGTGGAGCTGCCTCTGGTGTTATGATTGTGGACTTCATTTACGTTTTGGAACTATTTTGACAAATACAGGGAGATCCCAATGTTGTGTCGAATCTTGTAGACCAGGCCCATAGCAAGTTGTCGTACTCTGTCCTCAACCCTGAGCCATCCAACCCTAGCAAAGTGAGCAGGGGTTAGATGGGTTGTATGATTGAGGCCAAGAAGTAGCCTTACCAGTTTGTTTTGGGATGTCTGGAGCCTTGTTTTTAAGGCCTTAGTGGTGTTGTGATACCCTGAGAAGCATGCATAGTCGAAATGACAATGGATGAGGGCCCCTGCGAGAATGCTTATTGACTGATCCTGTGCAGAAAACGTGTTCTTTGATTGACATTTTTGATGACTCTTTCTGCCATCTTATCACCGGAGTGGTTTGCCTCCAAGATGGAACCCAGGTAGGTAATTTCCTCCTTTCTTGTGATAACATCGTCACCCGCTTTGATCGTGAAGCTCTCAGCCTTGTTAAGGTTAACACTAGACCCAAAGAGAATGGATTCGGTTTTACCCAGGTGTAATGATAGTTTGTTGTCAGAGAGCCAGATGTGGATCGTATCGAGTTCAGAGCTGAGAGATTGTTCAACCTGCAGCCTGTCCCTGTCCGAGACCAGCAGAGCAGAGTCATCTGCGAACAGGAACAGGTTGCAGTCGCAAGCTGATGACATATCGTTCACATATATCAGGAACAGTAAAGGTCCTATTACTTCCTTGCGGAACGCCACAACTCACTCGGAGGGGGGGAAAGGGTTCCGTTTACTTCGACCACCTGTTCCCTCCCCTCCAGATAGGATCATCCAGCTAGCTGACGTATCATCAAAACCTATTGCTTTTAGCTTATCATGCAGAATTGGGTGATTAACGGATGATACGGTGTTACCAATGGTTAATGTTACCAAGGATACTAATGAAGTGTTACGTCTCGCTCCTCCTCGCCTCCACATCCTGGTGCTGTGGTCTCTCTGTACCCGGCAGCACCACCTGAGGGCTCCATAGCACACCACAGCACACCTCAGCACACCTGTGTGCCGTTCCCAATCTCCTCACCTGGTCGTCATCTGCAATCACCTCCAGAGGCTACAAAAGCCTGGCTTGCATGCAGCTCAGCGCCAGATCTTCACCAGTCTATGGTTGGTAAAGTATAGCCAGTCAGACTTAGCTTCCAGTGTGTTAGAGCTATAGCCAGTTTAACGTTACGCAGTTACTGTGCACTTTCCCTCCTTGTGAATCTATTACTGACCCTGCTTCTCCTCTCTTCTCCAGTGTCCGGGATTCTCTGCTGAGTCGTGCCAACCTACGGAGCCCACACCCCTCTTCCCCCCACCTTGTTATTTAACCTCCTGTTAATAAACTCGCCCGGGTGGGCTTTAACCCTTTATTGCCTCCTCCTTGCTGTGCGTTTGGGTCACACACACACGGGTCATAACAGTAAGATCTGGCCATCTGGACCCAGCCAGCATGGAAGGAGAACCATCGCCTCTCAATCCGCTTCAGGCCCAGGGACAGATTCTAGCGCAGCACTCCCGCCTGCTACAGGAAGCATCTGCTGTCGTTTCTAATGTGCAACAGGAGCTCCGGGGGGTTTCAACGCAGCAGCAGTCCCAGGCCACTCAGCAGCAAGCCCAGATTAACCAACTCACTACTTTGGTCCAGGATCTCTCTGACCAGGTCGCCGCGCTCTGCGCTCGACTCACTCCACCTCCGGGCCCTCCGGCCCCCGCTCCTGTCCAGCCTGTCCCAGCGCCTGATGCGGTCCCGGGGCAGGTCATGCCACCCAGCCGGGAACCACACCTTGCTGCCCCGGCCCCCTATGACGGTACCTTCTCCCTCTGCCGGGAGTTTCTCATGCAGTGTGAGTACGTGTTTGATCTCCAGCCCAGCATGTACTCCACCTCCCCTGCCCGCATAGCTTACATAACTAACCTGACCACCGGAAGGGCGCGCCGGTGGATTTTGGCTAGCCGTGAGGGGTCTGTGGCCTATATGCAGATCTACAAGGATTTTGTGATGGAGTTCAAGAATGTGTTCGACCACGACGTCCAGGGGCAGGACGCAGACACAGCTCTCTCCACTCTCCAGCAGGGCTCTTTCTCTGTAGCAGATTATGCCGCTGAGTTCCGCATCCTCGCCGCCCGTTGTGATTGGAACGAGCCTGCGCTTCACAGCGCGTTCCTCCATGGCTTGGGTGAGGCTACGAAGGACGCCTTAGCCGAGAGGGTGAGACCCTCCACTCTGAACCAGCTCATCTCACTCTCCGTTTCCATTGATGAGCGCCGCCGCGAACGTAAGCGTGAGAAGACGTCCCAGCATCATGTTGCTGCCAAGCCATCTTCCTCCATGCTGTCCAGTCTCACTCGGCCTGTGCCAGTTCCATCTGCCTTCCCTGGTTCCTCAGGAGAGGACTCCATGCAACTGGGCCGAATCCGTGTGACTCCCAGGGGCCGCTTATCTCCAGCTGAGCGCGAGCACCGCAGACTACATAGACTCTGTAGGTATTGCGCCAGCCCAGCGCACAATATTCACTCCTGTCCAATTCTGCTCTCCAGAGTGTCCTCTTCTCGGGCACCAGGGGGAGTAGTTTCGCCCACTCTGGGTTTTCGGGTGAGTCGTCTCGTCACTTCCCAGCCCCTCACCAGTGTTGCCAGGTTCCCTGTCACTCTCGCCTGGCAGGGGCAGACACTCACCATTGCAGCTCTTATCGACTCTGGGGCCGATGAGAGCTTTGTTGACCTCCAGTACGCCCAGAGGTTGGGACTCCCAGTCTCTGCTCTGAAGAGGCCTCTCTCCGCCTTCGCTCTGAATGGTCACACCATGGGTCCCATCACACACCGGACCCAGTCCCTCACCCTCACTGTCTCGGGAGATCACGTGGAGAACATCCGCCCCTACGTCATTCACTCCCCGGACGCCCCGTTCATCCTGGGCAGACCCTGGTTGGAGCTTCACACCCCCCACGTCTGCTGGAGTTCTGGGCGCATTCTCAGCTGGAGCACCGCCTGCCAGGTCTGTTGCCTTCAGTCCGCCCCGACCTCCGCCCAAGCTGAATCTCCTCCTGCCCGGGTTGCTCCTCGGCCGAGGGGTCGTCAGCGGCGGGCTCGCCCCAACCCTGCCCGCCATTCGCCTGGTGGCGAACCTTGGAGGGGGGGTCCTGTTACGTCTCGCTCCTCCTCGCCTCCACATCCTGGTGCTGTGGTCTCTCTGTACCCGGCAGCACCACCTGAGGGCTCCATAGCACACCACAGCACACCTCAGCACACCTGTGTGCCGTTCCCAATCTCCTCACCTGGTCGTCATCTGCAATCACCTCCAGAGGCTACAAAAGCCTGGCTTGCATGCAGCTCAGCGCCAGATCTTCACCAGTCTATGGTTGGTAAAGTATAGCCAGTCAGACTTAGCTTCCAGTGTGTTAGAGCTATAGCCAGTTTAACGTTACGCAGTTACTGTGCACTTTCCCTCCTTGTGAATCTATTACTGACCCTGCTTCTCCTCTCTTCTCCAGTGTCCGGGATTCTCTGCTGAGTCGTGCCAACCTACGGAGCCCACACCCCTCTTCCCCCCACCTTGTTATTTAACCTCCTGTTAATAAACTCGCCCGGGTGGGCTTTAACCCTTTATTGCCTCCTCCTTGCTGTGCGTTTGGGTCACACACACACGGGTCATAACAATGAAGGCTCTGTTCCATTTAGTGTAGCACAGTGGTTCTCAGATTTTTCAATTTCCACAACCCTCACAACTCCCTTACGGGTCCATTTGGTTCCATTTGTACACTCTCATTTGGAAACCCTTTAAGGAACTGTCGTGTCTAGTGCTATATTTAATATACCAGTATGCAAGTAAAATAGATGGCTAAAGTTAGAATAATAGTGGTGTTGACTCAGACACACTGGAGTCGGCTAATCAAGGACACGCATAGCTGTGTCATTTAAATGTCTTTGTCTTCCCATCCTGCTCACACCTTGAGCAGGGGAGGAAGCAGAGACAGAACCATTTGCCGACAGAACCATTTGCCAAATGTTCAAAGGACATGAAGGGGTGTCTTGTCACCCACAGGGCGACCCCCACCCCACATGAACCATCTGCATTCAAATGCGAATGGACAGTATAAGAGTGACTGTATGTAAGTGACTAGCTACTAGTACTGGTAGGCCGTTAGGCTGTGCTGAGAGCCAGGGCTTCTGCCCTGGCTCTCTGCTATGATGCTGTTGATGATTGCTGAATAAACCGAATGATGGGAAACCTGGGAACCTGATGTCTCTTCTCCTCCACTTCTTATTACATCTACCAGCCTGGTAACCCGCATTTTGGGCCTCATCTGACACGATAGAACCATGAGGGTCCCTGGAGGCCTGGACCTACATTTTAGCCCCACCTGTTTGACCAGAATGGAACAGAGGGAGCCTTCATTAGTATCATTGGTAACACCTGTGAATGGAGCCTATTATGTATTGGTCGTTGAAGTATCTTCTGACTGACTGACTTTTCCTCCGAGGTGGAAAGTTAGCCTGGTAAACCCTCCCTCCGGAAATCTCATTTCCATTTGAGAATCAAATGGAAATGAGATTTCCGGAGGGAGGGTTTACCAGGCTAGAAAGACTGGTGATGCGCACCCTGGGCAAGACCTGCGATGTTGGTTGTCTAGGAAGTTGACAACCGGAAATGCTTGAATTTGGCGGAAGTACCGCCCAAGGAAATGACGTTGATGCTTTACAAATCTGTTAACATTCTCCATGAATGAAACGAGTGTTGTGATTGGTAAAAAAAAAACGTTTCCGGGGGAAACGGAAATCTGTCCACTCAGGACTTCCTAGACACTCGCTGCTTTAGGTCGTGACCAGGAGCTCCGTTCCGTGAGCAGAAATTGGACTTCGGTTTTCGAGCTAGCAGAAATAAGGTTTCCGGTTGCCTTCAAAGATCGTGAATTTTTATGTTTTTTAAAAGACACAAATCTAATTTAAAAATACATTTATGATGTATGCCTTTTAAATGGCTCATACTAAAACACTTCTAAGTGGCAAGTTTTTTTTTTAAAAGACACAATTGTATTTAAAAAATAAATTTATGATTAAATGACTTAGATCACTTCTAAGTGCCAGGTTGTTCCAGTTTGAAATTGGCTATTGACCCCCATTAAATGTGCACTTAGCACTGTTTTGCACTTTAACTGGATATTGATTTGTGTGTGTTACATATATGTATTGTTTTTGTATTGTTTGTCCATTGTTGTAATAATGCTGACTCTAGGCCAGGTCACTCTTGGAAAATGATGATGATATAATATTGTTTATTGCAGAAGCAAATAAACAATGATAAAAGAGACCACAAAATATGCTACAAATAACCAGTAAGACTCCCTAATCGGGAGATAAGCGACCGTAGGTCACATGTATACAGAAGAGGGCTGTAACGGCGATTGGTTCCTAGTTGTGTGGGCAATGTATAGTTTTGTTTGGTGGTCTAAGAAATGTGGTGGCAGGCATGTTGATGACATGAGTGTACACATACTGTGTAGTGTGTAGCAATTTGCGTGTTTTTAGGGGCAAAACTGTAGGAGTAGTGGGCAAAAATGTGTTGTGAAAAGCGGCCTGAAGGTGGCGCTAGAAGAGGGCCATGTGAGAAATTAGGGGTGGGGTGTCCGCGTTGCCTTGGCGGACGAATAGGTACCGGCCGCGGCTCTCCCGGACGCTCCTAGCCCGAGTTACGGCATTTTATGTGAGCTGCAGTGGCAGGGGGTCCTCCACTGGGGGCGCCACCACTTTTGCATCCGTTCTGGAGCACCAGGAGTGGGTGGTCCCCGGGAATGCCCCGTGAGCAGCCCCGTTGGGGTGGTCATTTGGTAATTTGTCCACATGTGCTCATTTTTTACACTTGGGGGTCCCCGAGGCAGCTGGGGGTCCCTGGAGCTCCGGGGGTCCTTGGAGGGTGTAGTTTGGCAGGTAAGGAGTGTGTGTGCAAAATCTGGCATGGATCGGGGCAACGGGTGCGGAGATATGAGCAGGGCAAAAGTGTGACGGGACGTGTGTGACGGAGGGACGCACGGACACCTGGAGCAGGTTTCTATAGTAAATGCGACCTACGGTCGCAATAATAGTAGATAGTGCAGGTGAGATAAAAAAAAAGAAGAAGAATTTGGGGTTTATAAAGTTGATCTCACCTATTTAAAAACTAAAATACAATACAAATTCAAAAAAACATTAAAAATGTATATTATTTAACAACATATATACAACATGGAAACACAGCATAAAAAAAGATAGAGGTGTGTGTGTGTGTGTGTGTGTGTGTGTGTGTGTGTGTGTGTGTGTGTGTGTGTGTGTGTGTGTGTGTGTGTGTGTGTGTGTGTGTGTGTGTGTGTGTGTGTGTGTCTGTGTGTGTCTGTGTGCGTGCGTGCGTGCGTGCGTGCGTGTGTACTTCTCCATAACTGAGCGCCCCTAAACTTGATAGAAAATGGATACAGACCAGTACAGAATGTTGGTGAACATTTGAGAGATAATTTGTAAAAAAAAGGAAAGTGGCAGGCCGCCCAGTGCGGCCTGAGGTAAGAAAAGTGCCATTTTCAGACAATACTGGACACTGGACAGGAGACGGCTGTTGGCGCCAGCACTTGCGACATACACACGCGTTCAGGGAGACCCCCTCTACAACGCCACACTCTCCGCTAAGCCAGACAGGTGTATTTGGAAAAGTGGCGGGCCGTCCAGTGAGGTCAGGGGTCAGAAAACAGCCATTTTCAGTGCATAGACTTCACAAATTGGGCGCTGGACACGAGACAGCTATTTGCGGGGGCACGTGTGACATACACACACGTTCGGGGAGACCCCCTCTACACTGCCACACTCTCCGCTAAGCGGGAGAGATGTAAAAAAAAAGTGTGGCGGGCCGTCCAGTGAGGTCAGAGGTCAGAAAAATGCCCTTTTCTGCCATTTTCAGACAATAGTGGACACTGGACCGGAGACGGCTGCCGATGCCAGCACTTGTGACATACACAAGTGCAGTCACAATTTAACACAAAAAAATTGTAGATTAATATCACAGACTGAGGTTACCTGTTGTTGTCATGTCACTGTGAAGCAGTGTTATTTTTTATTTAGTTTTAGTCATAGTCTTTTGAATAACATTTAATTTAGTTTTAGTCATATTTTATTCACCTTAAATGTTTGTTTTAGTGTAGTTTTAGTCGACTAAATATAATACGATTTTAGTCGACTAAATCTACAGTTGATTTTTTCGTCAAAAATGTATTTTGGCGGGCCTTGATGGCGTCGTAATGCTACATTTTACACTTGGTTGCATGCTGAAATTAGCCAATCTACTGCTGTGACTTCACGTATCAAATTAAATAAAATACCTTTTAAAAAGTTCTATTGATGCCACCTCCTTATGACTCCATAATAAATCAAACATACTCATTGGCTTTTTGGAAGAGGATGCAAGTCCCAGGAAGTGCCACAGAATATCATCAGGAAGTTTTAAAGCATCTTCTGTGTATACAGTACTGTTGCGTTGACCAGTTATTGATAGATATGTGTGGATACTCCCACAAAACAGACATGGCTATGGACAAGCCTTGCTTCTATTTCATTTTCCCAGTTTGACATCAGTATAAAATTTCAATACCATTAATAAAGGCACACACCAACATCTCGTTCTGTGTCTCTCTCCGTTCCTGAGATATGACTGATGTAACATTGACTGTGACCATGATTGTGACCTTGAGCCATTTTATAGGGCAGCCTAGAGATCATTTCTACCATGTTCCATGAAAATCTGCAACTCTCTTCTATCAGGTAATGGATGTGGAGCCATTTCAAAATGTGTGACATTTTCAAAGAGAACTCTGGAACTAATCTGAACAAGAATCAAGAGGGATTTATTTGTCACTTACTCAATACAGGTTATAACTGAATAACTGACATGTTGATCAATGTGCATTGTCCCTGTTAAATAAATAAATAAAAATAAATGTGCACTGACAAGTGATTCTGACGTATATCTGCATGCTAATCGTCTATTTTCACTATTTAAAAAATGTTTTAGAGGGGGTCTGAAAATGGCTGTTTTCTGACCCCTGAGCTCACTGGACGGCCCGCCACTTTTCCAAATACACCTGTCTGGCTTAGCGGAGAGTGTGGCAGTGTAGAGGGGGTCTCCCCGAACGCGTGTGTATGTCACAAGTGCTGGCATCGGCAGCCGTCTCCGGTCCAGTGTCCACTATTGTCTGAAAATGGCAGAAAAGGGCACTTTTCTGACCTCTGACCTCACTGGACGGCCCGCCACACTTTTTTTTACACCTCTCCCGCTTAGCGGAGAGTGTGGCAGTGTAGAGGGGGTCTCCCCGAACGCGTGTGTATGTCACAAGTGCTGGCATCGGCAGCCGTCTCCGGTCCAGTGTCCACTATTGTCTGAAAATGGCAGAAAAGGGCACTTTTCTGACCTCTGACCTCACTGGATGGTCCGCCACACTTTTTTTTACACCTCTCCCGCTTAGCGGAGAGTGTGGCAGTGTAGAGGGGGTCTCCCCGAACGCGTGTGTATGTCACAAGTGCTGGCATCGGCAGCCGTCTCCGGTCCAGTGTCCACTATTGTCTGAAAATGGCAGAAAAGGGCACTTTTCTGACCTCTGACCTCACTGGACGGCCCGCCACACTTTTTTTTACACCTCTCCCGCTTAGCGGAGAGTGTGGCAGTGTAGAGGGGGTCTCCCCGAACGCGTGTGTATGTCACAAGTGCTGGCATCGGCAGCCGTCTCCGGTCCAGTGTCCACTATTGTCTGAAAATGGCAGAAAAGGGCACTTTTCTGACCTCTGACCTCACTGGATGGTCCGCCACACTTTTTTTTACACCTCTCCCGCTTAGCGGAGAGTGTGGCAGTGTAGAGGGGGTCTCCCCGAACGCGTGTGTATGTCACAAGTGCTGGCATCGGCAGCCGTCCCCGGTCCAGTGTCCACTATTGTCTGAAAATGGCAGAAAAGGGCACTTTTCTGACCTCTGACCTCACTGGACGGCCCGCCACACTTTTTTTTACACCTCTCCCGCTTAGCGGAGAGTGTAGCAGTGTAGAGGGGGTCTCCCCGAACGCGTGTGTATGTCACAAGTGCTGGCATCGGCAGCCGTCTCCGGTCCAGTGTCCACTATTGTCTGAAAATGGCAGAAAAGGGCACTTTTCTGACCTCTGACCTCACTGGACGGTCCGCCACACTTTCTTTTACACCTCTCCCGCTTAGCGGAGAGTGTGGCAGTGTAGAGGGGGTCTCCCCGAACGCGTGTGTATGTCACAAGTGCTGGCATCGGCAGCCGTCTCCGGTCCAGTGTCCACTATTGTCTGAAAATGGCAGAAAAGGGCACTTTTCTGACCTCTGACCTCACTGGACGGCCCGCCACACTTTTTTTTACACCTCTCCCGCTTAGCGGAGAGTGTGGCGTTGTAGAGGGGGTCTTCCTGAATGCGTGTGTATGTCACAAGTGCTGGCATCGGCAGCCGTCTCCGGTCCAGTGTCCACTATTGTCTGAAAATGGTAGAAAAGGGCACTTTTCTGACCTCTGACCTCACTGGATGGTCCGCCACACTTTTTTTTACACCTCTCCCGCTTAGCGGAGAGTGTGGCAGTGTAGAGGGGGTCTCCCCGAACGCGTGTGTATGTCACAAGTGCTGGCATCGGCAGCCGTCTCCGGTCCAGTGTCCAATTTGTATAGGCTATGCAGTCCTTTGAACAGCATTTATCCATTTAGATAATGTTTTAATGTTTTAAAAAACGTTTTTGTCACACAGAAACATAATATGTGTTATATAGCTTCGTTTAAATGCTTAATTTATAGTTTTAATGTACAAATGAACCGTTTTTCAATGATTTTCAATGGTTTCTTTTTACTCTAGAGGGTACTCTTATTCTGAAGAGATCGTCAACCGGAAGTCTTATTTCTGCTCCGTTATTTCTGCTGACGGAACACAGCTGTTATTTCTGCTCACGGAACACAGCTGTGACCAGGCTCTTCTTTTCGCAGATGAGTGAGGCTAAGCAAAGCAAAGTTTGTTGTTTACCCAGGGTGTCGGACTAAGTACGAAACTTGTTTACAGCCGGACCCTGCATGGAAGCCTTGCTCAAGGGCTATTCAGCGGTGATTCATGATTGATGTGATGAATTGGGGAATCGAACTAGAGAGACCTTCCGGTATTAAGGCCGCCCCTCTAACCACTAGGCCACCGCTGGGACCGAGGTTAGGTGATGCGAGGTTAGTGACTGACAGACTCCCACACTGTAGGTGGCGGTAATGCACCTCTAGTGGCGGGAAGTAGTAGAAGGGGGTGGTTGTTGATATTTAGGCTTTATATTATTTATCGGTGCAAAATAAAAAAATAAGCTTCTTTTAAAACATCCTTGATTAAAAGATCAAAGCTGTTGGTGACTTAATGTGAGAAATAAAGAGGCTCGTTTATCCTACAAGAATCGCCGTTGTTTCTACAAGGTAAACAAACACTTTAGGAGCAGAACAGAGGAGGATTGTTGTCAACGCTTTGAACTCCTTTTACTTTCACTCTGCTGTTGTTTTCATAAAGTCATAGAGACTCTACGGTTATGTATGAGACCTTCATAAACATTATTATGTTATTAAGAGGTTTTCCACTGTAGAACAGCTTTACTTTGTCTGTGTAGCGCTAGCTGTAAGCTAAAGGAAGCTGTGTGTTATTCCACGTTTGATGTTCAAACACGTCAAATGTTCTCTTATCTCTTAAATATCCACACATGGACGTGAAAAAAACAGCGTGTAGAGTTGTTAGAGTTTAAATGTCACAATCAACTCTGTTTTGGGGCCGTTTGTAGCCTTGGATCATCAGTCGTGATGACATGACCGTCTTGGAGTCTTTTTTCCCCTCAAAATAGTCTTTGCACTTTTGCATTTACGGCCCGCACATCTATATAAACGTTCAAATCTCAAATATAAGGTGCTTACCCCATGGCCACGGATGTTACAATCATGTACGGGCCCTCAGAAGTACCCGTATGTTCCGTATTGTTCAATAAAAAGCATTTTAATCCGATTGGTGGGCATTTTCTCATTTAGTTATAATGTATCAGAGTGCAATACACCTCCCAACCGATAGGGTCGTGTAGTTGAAAGCATACGGAGAAAATGGCCACCAATCGGATTAAAATGCTTTTTATTGAATAATAAGGAATATACGGGTACCTCCGAGGGCCCGTACATAATTCTAACATCCGTGGCCATGGGTTAAGCACTTTATATTTTAAATGTGGACGTTTATGTAGATGTACTACTACGGACCCCAAATAAGGAAGTGCAAAGACTGTTTTGAAAAAACTCCAAGACCGTCTTGATCCACGGCTAAAGGAAGCTCATGTGTTGTTATTCCACGTTTGATGTTCAAACACGACAAATGTTCTCTTATCTCTTAAATATCCACACATGGACGTGGAAAATCACTTTGTAAAGTTGTGGAAGCATTCATTGATTTGTGAAAATGCAGCAAAGTAACGAAGAAAATATAAAACCACTATTTTATACCACATTATAGAGGGGCCTGACCTGGTACCAGTATACTGAGGATAGATACAAAGTTGACAAGTGTATATCAATACAGTTATCAAGCAACATTACTGTGGCACAGAGTGCTGCACTATGAGCTTGTAGATCTTTATATATATGTATATATATATATATATATATATATATATATATATATATATATATATATATATATATATATATATCTGTGCTGCACTATGAGCTTGTAGATCTTTATATATATATATATATATATAAAACTTATGTTGCTGATATCAGTGGCTCTCCCAAAATGATATGTATTTGGCCGCCGACCCCCATCTCAAAATGTTTTGTTCCTGGGACCCCCAGAAGCAAATATTTGAGTTACAAGTGCTGGCTTTAAAAATATATATACAGTATTCAAAGATTTGCACAAATTTTCAAGATTTTTCAAAAATAGAAGATTTACAAGCTCATAGCGCGGCACTCGGCGGCTTGTAGATTGCTTTTTTTTTTCAATAGCCAAAGAAATCTTAAAATGACACAGATGCGTTCCCTGTCTTAAAGGGTTAAAGCGGTTCCATTGGCTCAGTTCCAGATTTGAACCGGAAACACCAAACCCCTTCATAATGTGTTTCCGGTTCAAATCTGCAGCTGAGCAAATCAAATGAAGCTATGAGAAACTGACCCGGACCAAGAAATGGGAATGCCACCTTGAACTACGGTCATGCACAGTCAATTACATGAAGATACGGTTGAAAATGGGTGAAGTGCTTGTTTAAAGCCTATTGTGTAAACAATCGTTACTATCTGACCCTTTATTCCTTCTCCTACTGTCCTATAGGCTGCTCTAGCAAAGGGAGACATGGCTGAAAGGATTCCAGTCGATGCCAGTTTACCCCCCTGCCCTATGGATGTTACCTTTACACTTCAGGAGGATGACCCCAGTGTAGCGCTGTTCTCACTGGAGAGTGACAACTTTGTGTTTGTGGAGAACACACATCCCAACAAGATCTTAGAGGGCCTCAACAATCTACGACTCAAAAATGAGTTTTGTGACGTGATTCTCTGCTGTGAGGGACAGGAGTTCTCCTGTCATCGTAATGTACTAGCCTCCTTTAGCCCTTACTTTGAGGTAAACACACTAGCCTCCTTTAGCTCTTATTTTGAGGTAAACACACTAGCCTCCTTTAGCTCTTACTTTGAGGTAAACACTCTAGCCTCCTTTAGCCCTTACTTTGAGGTAAACACACATCCTCAACTTCACATGTCAAGATTTATTGACACGCGTTCTTAAGGAAATGGCATTCCTCTTTGGCTTTCATATGAACCGATAATAATCCAATCAATTCACTGTTAGTGTTGACACAATGTAAATAAGACATGAATGAACAATAAGCTCAAAACCAGCCATTCACCTTTTTCAACCTGCACAGGCAATGTTTACAACAGAGTGGATGGAGTCCCAACAGATAAGAGTAGCCATCAATGGAGTAGAACCTCAGATGATTGGCATGATGGTGAACTATGCCTACACTTCAAAGGTGCTCATCTCCACAGCAAATGTGCAGGTGATGTATTATCATGATAAACCTTATTCATTCTCTCCGTTTTGGACCTGCATCCGTGCTTTAAAACATATCAATTGTGTTTATTTGGTCTAGGCCCTGCTAGCAACAGCGAACTTGATGAATGTCATGGCTGTTCAGGAGGCCTGCTGTCATTACATGGAGCGTCACATGGATGAAAAGAACTGTGTTGGAATTCACTGCTTTGCTGAGGCCCATTCCTGTAAAAGGTTGCAGAAACAGAGCATGGATTATATTCTTGGACACTTCAACGTTGTCTACCAGCAGGTCAGAGGCAGTCTTTCTTGATCAGAACAAAAAATATAATTCCACACCGTTGAAATGTCTGCTGTAGTGTACCATAGGTGCAAAAACAACTCAAACCATTCTGATGTTGTCATGCTGAAATAAGCAACCTCTGAGTCACATTATATGGGTCATGAATGTTGATATTGTCATGTTGGAACGAAGTAAGGAACATCAGGCGTAGACGAGTGCACCTTTAGCGTGTTGCATATTTATTCAGAACCGCACACATACACCCGGCCCTTAATATCCGGGCTCTTAATACTTATCATTCCCCACCAGTAGGTGGTGATGTAGACTCACACAACAGCTCTGCCAACACAGATATAACACTGCAACCCTGCAGCTTCTGTCAACAAAACAAGTTGAGATTCTCACTCGGTGATTCATTCAGTGGCTCACAGTCACAGGAGGAGAAGGTGATCCAAACTCTCTGGGATAAAACCAAACGGAAACATTTTGTGTGCTATAAATGCACATTTAGTTGTGTAACATAATTGGCAATTACGTGATTAGGGATAATTGGAAACTCAAAATCCAATTAGATCGTTATATCGAACAAGCCTAGTGACTCACAGTATGAGATGGGTCCACCCAAGCTGATCAAATGTTCAAGTCATTGACCTGTCACCACCACAACTGACCCAACATCAATTAGTCATATTAACTCATAAATACCGGGAAAGCATCTGTGTCATTTTAGATTTTAGCTATATATATAGCACATTAGTTTCGCTATTAAAAAATAGCAGATTTACAAGTTCATAGCGCGTCACTTTGTGCCGTGCTACGAGCTTGTAGATCTGCTATTTTGTTTTTATCTTGAAAATGTGTGCAAATCTTTGAATAGATTTTTTAAAGCAAACATTTTTTACTCAAATCTCTGCTTCTGGGGATCCCTGGAACAAAATATTTTCAGATGGGGGTCGGCGGCCAAATACATATAATTTTGGGGGTCCTTGACATGAAAAGGTTTGAGCACCACTGATATAGCGTCATACGTTTTTCAGAAAACTGTTTCATTGATTGATTTAGAAGACATTTGTGGAATCGGCCTCAGGTCTTGATGGGTTAATATTAACAAGCTATTGTACTGTCACTTGTCCTTTTCACCAAACAAGCCTGTCAGGGGCTCAGGAGGTAGAGTGGTCGACAGGGAATCGGAAGGTTCCCGGTTTGATTTCCACCCAGCTGCCCCTGGGCTAGTGCCAAAGTGTCCTTGAGCAAGACACTGGACCCTATCTGCTCACCGATAAGCAGGTTGGTGGTTTCCTCTGTCGTCGGTTTGTGAATGTTTGTGTGAATATACTGCACATTATAAAGTGCTTTTTGCATAAAGGTGGTATATAAATCCATCATTTAACATTTGCCAGTGCGCACTTGAGAGGAGAAAAGGTTACTTCAGGAAGTATGGGAACAGGGTCGTAATCTAACAACTAGTCTACTGTATTGCTTCTGCCCCTAGGAAGAGTTCCCCTCTCTCTCTGTGGACAAACTGACAGAGATTCTTTCCATGGATGATCTCCGGGTATCCAAGGAGGAGATGGTGTTTGAGGCTGCCATGTTGTGGTTAAACAAGTGTCCTACTCACAGGCAGAGCTTTGAAAAGGTCAGTCACTTCTCACTCTTTCACCTGGTTTTAATTATTTTTTCCTAAATGTTTTTACCCCACGACTTTTGTAACCCATTTCTTTCACCCAGTGCCAATTGTTTAAGCTTGTAATCCTGGGTGCTACTCTCCCTCTGCCAGCCTGGGGAGAGCCCCGAACTGAGCTCATGCTTCCTTCAATGCATGAGGAGTGAGCAGGCCGCTTCTTATCACCTGACAGGGGGGAGTTTCCCCGGTAGGACGTAGCGCGTGGAAGGAACATGTTATTCCCACCAGTTCCTTTCCCCTCCATCAGGCGCCCCGGCTGACCAGGGGGAGGCAGCATAGAGACCAGGATTACTGCATGTTTTTTGTGAGGGTACCTACCCTAGGGGACACAGGGAGAACATGCAAACTCCACACAGAAAGGCCCTTTTCACCTGGTTTTCTACAGAGACCATGGAGAAGTCAAAGGAGTCTACTAAAACTAACTTAAATGGATGGCATCATGCTGTTCATTGTGCATTTAGTTTTCAGGCCAGAAGCTCCCCGCTTGCATATAATTCATATTATGTCTGTTTCAGTTTTCCCTGTGTCCCTACTATTCCAACGATGCATTTCTAGGGCAAGCATCTGCCTGTCACACCCAGGTCTATGGCTGCCATTACATCAACCTCATTTCATGTTCATATTTGCTCAATATTGACATTTTTCCATTAACAGCTTAAAAGGACAATGTCACAACCACTTGGCATTGTAGCTAAAAACCAGGAAGTAAGGGATGCTATGATAGAAAACCTGCAGGGGAACTCGAGGTTGGTGAATGCTCCTCTAAGAAGAATATACATGAGAGGTTGTATTTAGGGGTGAATCGGTTGATAGATCATCAGATGATTAATCACATCTAATGTTATTGATCTGCAATAATCATCAGTTAATGATGATGATCAAGGCCTCTAGTTTAAAGGCAGCAAACTGTCACCCTCTACTGACAGCTATCTAACCCAGTGCAGTGTTTTGTCCCAATTCAATGCAAGAAACTTAACAACAGTATTGTGACTCTAAACAGTATTGTGACTCAGCAGTATTCTTACAATGTTTGACTAATGACAGACATACAGTACCTAACTGTCCCCATTCATCTTTATTTGGAGAACCACATACAGTAGACTGTCTAGGGTGCACCTAATGGTGATATAAAATACAATAACAGCCAGTGTTCTCGTGGCGGGCTGTTCCTTTTCATTATGCCCACCTTTTTACTCTTGCTAGCACCAGTTACACATAGATGAATTGAGTAATAGACAGATCAATAAATTATCAAATGAGTTTCAGCTGTAGTTGTATTACTCCTAATGTTCTATCTAACTGCATGCGTGGCATCTACATGGTACTTGCTTTTGGTACGCGTCTTTGTGCAGTCCATACTTGTGTCTGTTGCTAATCTCAGGGATATCCTAGGGAGAGCAAGGAAGAGTTTTGGGGGGTGCAGCATAAGGAAACCTTCCACGGCTGTCAGACATTTAGATTATTGGTTCTCAATGTGGGGTCCGGGGACCCCCAGTGGTCCTTGGGGAGGTTCCGGGGGGTCCCCAGCAAAATTAGTTGATACAGCATCACAATAATGTTAACCACTTATATGTTGGCTATTCAAAAATAGCAGATATGCAAGCTTGTAGATCTGCTATTTTTTTTACAACATTTGGGGGGGAAAAACACAAATCTTCTCTTCTGCGAGTCCCTGGCACAAAACCTTTTCAGATGGGGTTCCGCGGCCAAATACATATCAATTTGGGGGTCCTTGACACGAAGTCTGAGAACCACTGATTTAGATCTCCATAAATCTGGAGGATTAAACGCCACACCACTGTTGTTGCACACCACAGGAGCAGCTTGCTTCAGGCAGTTGTGTAATTATAAAAATATGAATATTGGTCATACTTCCTAAACATATACAGTAGGATCCAAAAAGTACAGTATTAAATTGTGCCATATGTACACGTTTGATTCCTCACCTTGTCTTGAGGCAGATGTAGAGATTTGAAAGCAATGTTTAATGTTGTTCAGCCCATATCCAGTTGGGCTAGCAAATAATGAGTGTTCTCTTTATTCTTGAAGGTACTAGAGCATATCCGTCTGCCTCTTATCAGCCCCTCCTACCTCCACGATGTGATTGAGTGTGTGGATGTGGTGAAAGAATCCCAGGGCTGTCAGAGGCTCATCTCTGAGGCCAAGAACCAGGATCTGCTGCCCTACTGCCCTAGAGCTCAACCACGCAGGGCCACAGGTACCCTGCCTCACACACGCATGCATGTTGTACACATGGTGGAACAAATACATCAGGTTTCTTTTTGGGGATTTCCAGTGATGACACAAATTCGCAAATATATTAACATAGCTGACAATAAAAATCATTAACATTCTAATTTTTTCCCCCTGTGTGGCATTTTGGGATTTCCAAGAGTTTAGTTCATATTGATTTTACAGTTCAAGCTTAGATTTTGATTTTGAACTTTGAGCTTTATACGTAGTTTTACTTAAAGGTAGGGTAAGTGATTTACTTTGATTAAAATACATGTTAAATAGCTCTATATTCTGATAGTACTCATTGCTATAGAGTGTTTGTTCTGTAAAAGGAGTCTCCCATGTCTCTCCAGCTCTTTATTAAACAGAAAATGCATCTCACTCTCCTGATTGCCTTTAATCTCTCAAGAACAGATTCTGACCTGCGGTGGAATCTGTCGGAGCGGTTCGTCATAACGTGTGCTCATTGGCTACAAGTGGGCGTGCCTTCAGATCAGGAAGGAGGCCGCGCTTTACCCAATCAAATGTAGTGGGCGGGATTCACGTGTCCGTCCACCCTCCCCCCCTCGAAACTAGCCGAAACTAATTTAACAATAGCGTCCTCGGAGCGGACAAAACCACGGAAAGATATTCACATTTTAAATTACTCTTTCATCATAGAAACAAGTGGGCTTATAACCAAAACCATCCATGTTCTCTGGGAGAAGTGGTGTTAGTGTTCCGTGTAGAAATATTGTTAGTGGGAATGAAAACGTAGCCGCACCAACCGGAAGTGATGCGCTATAGGCAGACATGAAACCGGTGTTTCCCTGTGCACTTGTCTAACATTATCCTCCTGCCAGACTCCACAGACAATATCAGAAACAGGGGTCGCTGTTTTTCATTTTCTGTGGGGTCTGGCTACGCGAGACTAGATTGCCTTAAATGTTGTCACGCACCTGAAAATGCACTATATTCTGTTTACTAAAGAGCTGGAGAGACCCCTGACCTAACAAACGCTCTGTAGCAATGATTACTCTCAGAATATAGTACTTTAACCTTTTAACAAAAAAAAATACCCAAAAATATCACTTACCCTACCTTTAACTATAAGGCGCAGCATTATTATTATTGTTTTCTCTTTGAGCTCTTAAATCCATTCTGGTTCTCTGCCACTCCCCCCACCCCTTTTCCCCTGCTTTTTGAAGTGATAGTGATGGTGGCGGGACGGGATGACAAGGGGATCCTTCGCAGCGCTGAGAGCTTTGATCCCATGTCCAGTCAATTCGAGACTCTGGCGAGTCTGCCCTTCGCTATACACAGGCATGGTCTGATTGTGTCAGGTGAGTGGTACCATCACAGTCACCTGGGGTAGAGAGACCAATCAATTTAGAACCTATAACAGATCCTACTCTGTTTTTGGGGGGGGGGGGGGGGGGCGGTAGTGGCTCAGAAGGTGGTGCGGCCGTCTAGGAACCGAAAGGTTCCCGGTTCGATCGCAGGCTCTTCCTGGCTTTGTGTTGAAGTATCTTTGAGCAAAGACACTGAACCCCCATCTGCTCCATCCACCCATCCATCTTATCCGCTTATCCAGAGTCAAGTTGCGGAGGCACTTCCTAGCATGCTTGGAAAACCTCCCTGGGGAGGTAACCAGGTTGAATGTAACACACATTGTAAAGCACTTTGAATAAAGGTGCTGTAGAAATGCATTGTTTACCATTTGCCGTTGAAATGGAAAGGCAGTTGAAATTCTTGAAGGGTATCATTGCGATGGTTCATTTTTCAAGTCATTAAAACTATAACCACTTCTTAAAGGTGTGGTAGACAACTTGGGCGTAATAGGCTCTATGCACAGCAGCCATATTGGAAAGAAATTGGGCCGCTTCTTACTTCCTTCACAGGTGTTACCAATGATACTAATGAAGGCTCTGTTCCATTCTAGGCAGGGTGCTGATATCGTGCATGTTGGCTCACTAGAAACACTCCATTTTGGTTCCCAAATGGCCCCTTATGGTGGGTGTGTAGAGTTATGGGGGTCCTTGAAAATAAGACAACCACTATGCCACACTAAATGGAACAGAGCCTTAATTGGTAACACCTGTGAAGGAAGTAAGGAAGGGGCCCAATTCATTCCCAATATGGCTGCTGTGCATAGAGCCAATTAGCACCAGTCATAATAGGTTAGCCACGATACAATGTTACTTTGTCAGTTTCCACTGAAATCTGTCTTGTGACACTGCAGCCCCATATTGCAGCACATAATACACACAGTTGACATAATGCCACCAACACTGTCATTCAATACTGTCTGGATGCAAACGTACTACCATGCCTAGCTCTCTTTTTGCAGGCTCCAGACATTTGGCAGAAACTGGCTTGTCCGGGGGGAGAAGCTCTTTAGCGGTCTTGACAGTGGCCTTATGGCTGTGTAGCCACTTTCCATGTGGCATCATCTGAAACAGTCTGTGGTTGGGGTGAAGCTTTGCTGGAGGGAAGTTCACATCCATCAGCTGTCCTCACGAGTCACGACCCTTTGTTTTTCCATGCAGCTGAGCGAATGGTGAATTATCCCTCTCCACCATCCTTCACCTCCTTCCTACCATGTCCATCCCTTCCTCATCTCACAATCTCCACCCTCTCTCCTCCTATCTCCCTCTCCATTTACTAACTAGAGGTGTGGATATTAATCAATTCTAAGATGCATGGGTGATTCTGCATCGATGCAGTGACATTACATAATCACTTATAGCCTGCTTACGCTTATTGTTGATTTGATGGTTTGATGGTTTACTTCCGAATGTTGCATTGAACTGTGATGCTGTGTTAAAGGGATATTTCACCCCAACATGACTTTTTTCCTATTGATTAGTCACCCCATAGAGACTAGAATTCATGGATATTTTTGAGCGGTGTAGCCGCTCCTATAAGTGGGTTTGGGAGCCATCCGTGGCGAAAGTATTTCTTTCCGTCGCGAAAATGTGTCTTTCGCTGTACTGTGATTGGCTGATTGGCTTTGCTGTACTGTGATTGGCTAGCGAGACGCATGATGAAATTAATAACCTATAAATAGCACCACTCACTTAAAAAAAAATACTTTTTTTTTTTAAGTGAGCTTCCATATCACTGTGATGACCACTGTTGTTTTTAAATAACACCGCTCACTTCACACTGGGTGTGATCTTTTAGTTTTTGTTGCATTCCTAAGCCAATAATTTGATGAACAGCGAACCGGTAGGCAGCGGTTCCGGTAAAAAATATGTTATGAGCTAGTAGGTCTGCTATGGAAAGCCATCACGTCTCCCCTCACGTTCCAAGGCAGACGAAGCGGCACGGGTCCATTTGGTTACATTAACACTGAGGTTTTTACTGTGCACTCATAGTTTGTGAAGAGCCCTTGTCTTATACTGTAGCTACTGACCTTAGTTTTGTATATTACAGGCAGCACAGTTGTAAAGATGTAATGCACTCACTGCAGAAGGATCATATTAAAGCACTTTGTAAATGAAAAAGCAGTTCATAATATGTATTTGACTGCTTGTATCAACTGATGAAAGAGCAGCCATTAGCGATAACATTGAGATGCATTGTGGAATTGAATCGTTAACAGGCAAATCGTAGTTGAATCAAATCCTGAGGCCAAAGAAGATTCACTCCTCTGTTACTAACATGCATGCATTAATTCATGTCTCATCAGTGCAATAAATAACAAAAAATTCAGGGACCTCTCCAGAGTTTTTATGCCTTCTAATTTTGCAGGCTTCCATGGATTGTGATTGCAGACCCTCCTCAACTAAACTTTATTGTCACAGGTTTACAGGTGTTAAAAAAGTGGGTGACATTCTTTGTCATTCAAACTCCAGCTGTTTCAGTTTCAAGAAAGGTCTGTACAAAAGTGATCTCTCAAGAACAGATTCTGCTCTGCGTTTGAATCTGTCGGGGGGGTTTGTCATATCGCGTACGCACTGGCCTACAAGTGGGCGTGCCTTCAGATCAGGAAGCAGGCCGCGCTTTACCCAATCAAATGTAGTGGCCGGGATTTACGTGTCTGCCGATCCTTCCCCACTAGAAACAAACCGAAACTCATTTAACAATAGCGTCCTCAGAGCAGACAAAACCACGGAAAGATATTCACATTTTAACTTGCTCTTTCATCATAGAAACAAGTGGGCTTATAACCAAAACGATCCATGTTCTCTGGGAGAAGTGGTGTTAGTGTTCCGTGTAGAAATATTGTCAGTGGGAATGAAAACATAGTCACACCACCGGAAGTGAAAGGCTGAAGGCAGACCAAAACCCCGGTTTCCTTGCGTACGTATGCTACGTCGACTTCCTCCCAGAGCCAAGTGAGATAGTAAAAAACAGCAGTGGGCGCTTTTTTTCCTTTTGATTTGGCGATGGGTTCCCAGATTGGTACAAAAGAGACGGAAAGAAACAGAAAAACAGGTCACTATGACAGGTCACTATGAGAAATGTAAATACCGTATACATAAGGTGCTATGATATATATCGTTGTGAACGCATCGTCCGATTGACTGTACATTTGAATCACACATTTGTGCCACAAATGCTACAATTGTCACTGTTGCAGAAACATATTTTTCACCAAATTAGGTGCAAATGAATTCAGGTGTTGTGAAAAAGAGTGTCAAACAGGGTTTCGATATACCATACTGTTTGCCTGTAATTGACTTCCAAAAAAACATTAGTGAGAGGGGTCTATTTCTTAAAAACATGAACAACATCCAATCAACCCTAAACTAGAGAATTGCATGTTGAGGAGACTATAGTGCACCACCAAAAGCACTTTCACTTCTGTCCATATAGTGGACACCACAAATGCAAAACATTACACTATGCCATATAAATGATATATCCCCCACAGCTTCCTCGGGTCCTGAATCTCCTGATGGCTGCAACCCACGACACTCAGCCTGGTGGAGACATGCTCCTCAGACTGCCCCTTTATTGTTGTTACTGTTGCTTGTATATCTCTCGATCTGCTTTCCCTCCGTCACGGTTTAGGCAGATGGCTGCCCATTGCCCACCTTAGGGCCTGGTTTTGGACAAATTCAGATCTCTGCCATGTGTCTTAAGATAACTTGTTGTGATTTGGAACTATAATCAAATTGATTGAATTGAACCAAATTCATAGCTCAGAGGGTGCTGTCTACTGCAGCTGATGCTGAAATTGGTGTATAGCCCACCTGGCAAATTATGACACAACACGCTAGACCTATTTTGGTGAATTTCTTGGCTTGATAAGTGAACCATCAAAGTAATGAACATGTATGAATGGGTTGTGGTGACATCATATTGGGTATCAGTGAAGACCTTTCGAGTTGTCATCTTTAATGGCAATGTGTCTTTAGTTCTGAACAATGTATTTCTTTCATCGTGGTTTCAATCGTGGAATAACTTGTTTTAATTCTCTTCTACTCCCACCATAGGCTCTACTCTGTATTTGGTTGGAGGAGAATTCTCTGATGGTTCAACCAGTAAAGACATGTGGCGCTATGACCCTTCCCATGACTCATGGTTGAAGATGGCTCCCATGAATGCGGCACGCTATGATTTCGGTACGACTGTCAAAACTATGGAATTCAATTCAACTTTGTTTTGTAATAACCCCTATGGGTTTTTGCCTTGGGTTACCCAAGGCTCATTATGGCCACGGTAATGAATTCTAATGATCAGGTTTATTTTTATTTTTTATTTTTTTCCCTTGTACATCCCCACATAGGTCTGGTGATGCTGAATAGCTATGTGTATGCAGTGGGTGGTTGGAATGAAGAGACGTGTGTGAACTCAGTGGAACAGTACGACCCCGATGCCAACACCTGGCAGCTCATGGAGTCTGTTGGCATGCCAGAAGAATTCTGCATTCACGCTGTGGTCGCACTAGATGGACTGATCTACGTTATAGGTATGGAACTTTGACATCTTTATTGACAATGAAATGACAAATGTACAAAAAATAGATGCCATGCTCCACCATTATCGAAAGGATAAAATGCAAGAAAGTTTCATTTCAAAAGATGTATGTTGATTGTGTGCTGATGAATGAATGAGTGAGTTAGTGTGCATCAATGTGTATATGCGCAGGTTTGCCACACACAATGGGAGGGAATTACTTAGGATGTGCAAAAAACAATACAACACCTCCACTTAAATAACATAAATAAAAGTTATTACAGATTGATGTGCCTGCAGGTTCAAGCTGCTGGGTTTCATGAGGTTGTGTTTTATTTTTATGTAATGTACGTATTAATAACACCCACTGCTCCTAATAGTTAGGATCGGTAAATGTATCAATATCATCCACTGCTCCTAATAGTTAGGATGGGTCAAATGCAGAGAAGAGATTTCATGTATTTGCAAATATATGTAGTGATACAAATACCCCAAAGGAGTGGGGACTGAATTATTATCTAATTATCATGACTTATTCTACCTTTTCCTGTTGACAATGAATAATCTGTTGCCATGTGTCTTCCTGGGCAGAGGATGGTTCTATCACACAGCCGACCCATATGTACAACTACAACCCTAACACGTGTGTATGGACGCAAGTCGCTCCTATGCAAGTCCCACGTTCTGGTTCAGCTTCGTGTTCTCTTGAAGGAAAGATCTACATAATAGGTATCATACCTGTTCTCAATGACTCTTAATTCCTTAACAGACACTTCAACTTCACTGTAGCTTAGCCACATAGTAGAGCTCACCTACAGTCACTATCCTGTTCATTCCTTTTTTATCTCTAGGTGGCAAGGATTCGGCAATATTCATGAACCAGGTGGAGTGCTACAGCCCCAAAACCAACCAGTGGACCAGGTGTTCCCCCATGAAAAAGCAACGATGCCATCCTGGCATAGCTGTGGTGGATGGAAAGATCTACGTACTAGGAGGGTTGGAGGGCAAAGGCAGGTGAGATGATGCTGCTTCATGAAGTTGTGAACATTTTCTACGGTGCAGACCTGCCCCCAGTAGCGATCGTCCAATGCCAGCATAGCAACCATTGCTAAGCTGCCATCTGGAGTCAAGTCAACATAACCTAGCCCTAACAGAACATAATTAGCAGCATTCATAGCAAGAACATTTATGCCATAATAGCACTATGGTGAAACGTTGCAAGTAGTCTAAATGCAGTCTATCTGTCACTCATAACTATACTATCAAATGGTCAGGGTGCAAAAGCCAGGAAATAAGACGAATCTGCCAGAGCTAGGCTAGCCATGCCAGGGTAAGGGTGCAATGCATACCGGCACATACATGTTTTGTCTAGTTCTCAAATCTGTCATATGACTTTTTGCTTTTCAGCAGCACAAATCGATCATACAGTAACCACTGGCGATTGCAGACTGTGTCTGTAAATTAGGCTATTTGTCGAGTTGAATTCCCGAGGAGGCAGACCATTACATTTGCAAAATAAAAGTTCAATAAGCGCCCATTGCAAATATATTCGTCCCATTGCCCAAGCCTAGTTCTCACTAGACATTTCTCTCATGGCTATTGGTCTCTCATCATACAGGTATCTCCATACCATCGAGCGGTACTGTGAAGACAGGAACATGTGGGAAATTGTGGGGGAGATGCCCGCCGGTCGCAGTTGTTTCAGCTGTGCGTCCCTCAGGCTGAAGAAGGATGGACATGCAGTCAGCCAATCTGCCACAGCTGATGGCGTACCTGTGAACTGAGGGGAAGATGAAGAAATATCTTCATCATAAGTTGCTAAGAGACATTTAAGACAGTGGTTCATAACTGCTGAAGGATGATGGTGGCACAGGGGGCTTGTCAGTCTATTATTCACGTTGAATAATCCCAGTTTTAATGTGCGGGCACATGTTGTAACTAGCTCTATTAGAATCTAATTCATGCTGCAAAACCGTCATGTCAACCAAGCACCGTTGTTGCTGGGAAACATAGTTTTTGTTATTCTTCTTCCTTAAACATGTCTGGTTCTTACAAATTGTAAAGTCGGTTACCAAACTGAGCAAATGAGTTCAAAGTCTCAGCTGCCCCTTATTGACATTCTTCCCTCATCAGAAATTAAAGGTGTTAAATAGCTCTATATTCTGATAGTACTCATTGCTATCAAGTGTTTGTTCAGGAACAGAAGTCTCCATGTCTCTCCAGTTCTTTATTGAACAGAAAATGCATTTGCAGGTCAGGATACCAATTTTATCCAATCAGGATACTGATGAAACAAGTGAAATTGGAAGTGATGACACAAAGAAATGAGCAGACAGCATTTGGAACTGGAACATTATAAAAATGAAGCTGATGAATGGTGTACTCTCTCCTGATTGGCTGAACTGTTGTCACCTACCTGAAATTTTCTTTTCTGTTTATTAAGAGCTGGAGAGACAGGGAGACTCCATAGCAATGATTACTATCAGAATATAGAGCCTCAACCTTTCAACAAAAAACTTCTTGTTTTAAACAAAAAATAACACTTACCCTACCTTTTAATACTGGCCACAACCATGTCATTTTAATATCAAGTAGGAAAATTATTTTCATGCAACTGCCTGCAATTATAGTGTCAATGTCATTCTTATTTTGATTGTTGTGTTAACAGAACCCCCTTATTTTTGTATTGAGTTTACATCACTGACAATCAACATATGTATTTAACTGACTATTGCCACTTCCAAAACAGGCAATGGGGCCTAATAGTTCTTTAATTTGACTTATAATGTTATAGAAAAGAACATGTCTCTATCCGTTAATTGTTTGTTACACGCCAGTGGTTCTCAAAGTGGGGTCCCCAGCCAAACGAACTGGCTAGAAGTTCTGGCTAAACGTTCAGCTAATTAGAAGATGCATAAGAAGGAATTTTCAGATCATTCGTTTAATTCTCCCCACCTACAGTCAAGACAGTTGTAAAGATCTTCTCTTATGGGGGTTCCTGGCCCAAAATCTTTTCAAATTGGGCTTCACAGCCTAGTAATACATATCATGTGGGAGAATAAGAGTAAGTACTTGCTATTGCGTGATTTGACCAGCAGATGGCTCTAGTGCCATGTGTAATTATTTGTTGTATCAGTAAGTCACTGTATTTTGTTTACTGAGACAATACTGTCAATTGTAAATGTGCAAAATGGATCATGCTATTTCTAGTGATTATTAATGTTCTTTAACATTAGATTATTTTGTTGCTGTCAAGCTGAAACCTTGTATCTCCATATTTCAACTTTTTATGTTTTTTTTATTTATTATGGGGTTTTTTTTGGGGGGGGGGGTGTAAATGAATGCCCTTCATCATACAGGGTGTCACAGTAAAGTAGTGCAAATCTACAAAATGCATTGGGCTATTTTCACTGTTATAAATAATTACAAAGGAATGGTTTTGGACATACAAGGTTTCCTTTCCACGCGACAGCAACGATATATAGGTTCACATTTGTTGCATAGGTCTCGCTGATCTGTTTGTGTTGTGAGCCCTGTAACATGATCCATCCTAACTGACGATCTTTTCCCAACAAATAAATGTCTTTACTCTGAATGCCATGGCAGACTGAGGATGTTTTTTTTACCGAAAAACATGTATCCGTTTGCACCTTCACACCATTTTTTCATTTGACCACTGTAGATCATTAGAGAATATTTTTGCATCTAACGAACCTCTGTGCATATTCCCTTTTGTTGTGTTAGTGTGCAAGCATCTTTTGTCTTGGTATTCTGTTTGGTTGACACCACCTGGCTGGGAAAGTCATTTTTTTGGGGCCAATTCAACAGCAAACCTTTTTGTTTATCATATTAGAAATTAGGCCTGTCAAAAAAAATCGATTCATGAATAAATCGCGATTCTTAATGCCACGATTTTAAAAATCGATTCAAAATATTAAAATCATTTTTTTTTATTTATAAGTTAGTACCTTTTTCACTGGCAATTTGTCTGAAATCAATGTCAGAAAGACTGCCTGACATGATCTGGCTGCATTGAAGTGTATGATTCAACTTTTCATGGTTTATATTATATTAAAATGTTCTAGTATAATTAAAGCAAAGTGATTTGGGGTAGAAAATCGCAGAATCGAATATCAATTAATCGCAGAATCGCAATTTTAATCGAATCGGCACCCTAGAAAATCGCAATAAATCGCAGAATCGAATCGAATATCAATTAATCGCAGAATCGCAATTTTAATCGAATCGGCACCCTAGGAATCGATTTTGAATCGAATCGTGAGGTAAGTGAATCGTGACACCCCTATTAGAAATGTACTATTTACTTCATATATTTGTGTGCACCTTTTGCATATCCAAGAGCTATAACTTTTTTTTTTTTTACAATTTCAAGGTTCATTGTATCAATTCTGTTTTTGTTTTAAAGAAAGAGTTGGATAGAGCTCACTGTAAAGACATAACGGAGACATTCAAGAATGAACGTTATTTTGCAAAAGGCAGGAGTTTATATAGTCCAGCCTGAATGAATGCAACAAATGCTTTTGTTTATTGCTTCCTTGTAACATTCATCTATCTTTACATAGTTATACTTTTTATAGAGCACTTTCTCAACTTTTTGGTGCCCCCATCCAATCCAATCCAATCTATGTATATCCAGGTCCCTTACCGCATATCACACCCAATTCAAATATAAGCTTTATTTATCGTGTTGCTTATATCATTTAGAAAACAATTGATTTCCAAATATCTGATTTTACATCAAACTGGACTGTTGGTATTTGAATATTATGTAACTATTAGCCTAATTCCCAGGGATAGAAATAAAAGCTTGTTATAAGTAGAATTGTATAGGATGTCAGGCCCCACTTTCAGTACTGAATGGCAGTACTGTCATGGCACTGTGATGTTACCAGCCCTGTGACAGGGATGTCAGGTCACAGTGTAATGTGAGGGGGGCCTGATGTGACAGGGCTGTGACACATACTATTATATACTGACATAATGGATGTCAGTGTCACGGTTGCTTCCAGCAACTTCTCTGTACACGCCCATTGAGAAACACTAAACAGTGTTTGTAATGTTACTGTATATACCTCTATATAGTGTTTGTTCAGTAACAGGTCTCCCCATCTCTTTAGTGAGCAGGAAAGACATTTTCAGGTTGAGATAACAATGGTTTAACGTATTTGTTTTACTTATTTGTGTATCGTCTTGCTACCCCCCTCCACCCCAACAAAAAACATTGTCATCGCCACAAAGATCGCACACCAACGATTCTTAATGACTCCAAATTGTATGAACTTTTATTGAACCATTTCTAAAGGACAAACAAGAAGCTGAGAAATCTCACATAGCAAATGCATGCAACAACTGTTGCTGTAACTTGTACTGAAAACAATTTCTGAGAACAAAAAGATTGGGAAGGAATTTCAGGAGAGGAACCAAACGCAGGGGATGGTTCAGGAAGTATCCATGGTCTGTACGGTCTCGTCCACCACCTCCAGGTCCAACTTGATCACATCCTTCTTCAACACCCCGGTAGTTCCCCTCTTGTATTTGTAGTCCCCAGTTCTAGATAGAAGAGATAATTAAACGCATATTAATGGATTATTTCAGGTTCTGATTCAACAGATCATCTGACCAACAGCAAACACAAAAACACTTTGTCACACAGAATGCCAATGGAGACGTAACCAAATAGCAGATCTACAAGTTCGCATTGTGAGCTACAGATCTTCTATTTTCAGCGTGTGACAGACGCCCAACAAAGTAGAAATTGAGCAAGAAGATTTGCAAAGAAAATATTCTAAAGTGTTATAGAGGCAAATGCAAGCAGTTTCCTGAAATAAACACATGTTTGGACTAAAGACAATTTAAGTAGTTAATGAACAGGATACAATCAGTATTTGATTTACAATGTTTTGAAATCATAAACATTGATCCTGATTCATTCTGTCTAATGAAGAAAAACATCACATGGATGCAACTGGGACGTATCATCAGTGTTGTAGCCTGGGGTCATAGGGTGTTTCGGGTCTCGCAACATACAACATACACCCTCGCCCAGGTGACCCAGCCAGGGTTGATCAAGCCCCGACTTACGTCCCAGTAGCTACCCACGGTCAGTCCTACAGGGCAAGACAGGGCCACTCAGTCCGCTGGTGGCCCTGTCTTGTCTTGTCTGATTCATTCTGTCTCAATGTAAATCACAAATCGTGATGGCCTATGGTGTTACAAAAACCACACATTGTTAAAGCAAACCAAACGTTTTGGGGTATTAGCTTCAGTTAGTAGTCAAACAATACTAGTGGGCTAAACTCTGCTAAACTCTGCACATCAGAAGGCACTTTGCGACGTTACTCACTGTTGCAAGACTTGAAGCTCATTTATTCTTGAAACAGAAACAGGCCACGAGATACAAAGGCCACACGTGATTAGAATTCAAATACATAATGGCATTAAAAGTCATTCCAAATTTAGATCATGCAAATGCAAATTGTCACTGTCGGGCAGAAACCTTGCATCTCCATAATTCATCTTTTTTCATCTATTTATACTTGGGTGCATGACAGTGTTGTGTGAAAATAGCCATACAAGAGCTGCTATTTCTAAACATGTTAACCTATAATAATTACATGCCCAAAAAAAATGGACGCCAGGTTGAAAGTGTTTACGAAGTTTGCACCCGACAGCGACAATATGAACAATGGACATTATTTGAAGTGATTGGGAAAAGCATGCTTGGTGCTGGAATGGGAACCTGTCGAAAATACAGCACAGATGCAACTCATAACTGCACATTAATGTTATAACTATTAGATGTGTTTTTAATGAAGTGATAACTGAAGATGTAATACAGTAATAAAAAGGAGGAAAAGTGCAACACTCGTGTATGATGAAGTAGGACATTCATTTAAGCAAAATTTGGAGATAAAAGGTTCCTGCTGACAGCAAAGACCTTGTCTGGCACTGGGTATCACACCAGCCTTGGAAAGGGGCCAAGTGATCATGTACTCAAAAAGGGTTGGCCGCCCCTGGTGTAAACCCAGCCACAGCGCTGTGATGAGTGGCTGTTTATAGGGCTGCAAGTACCCATTATTTACTTTGCGATTATTTTATCAATTACTTTTTCGATTAAAACATCTTTTACATAAAAATAATTATTGACCACCAAAGCATTAGCTCATACTTCATCACAAGGTGTCATGCAAAAATGAAATTGGCATATCTACAAGTTTTGAGCTTGTAGATCTACTATTTTCATTTATCCTTTTGCCTATACATGCCCAGAATAGGGATAAATTATTAATCAATATTTTTTTCATAATCAATTTGTTCGATTAACGGTTGCACTCCTAGCCGTTTACCTGACTCCCTTCTGGTTGGCTATGTCGTGCGGTCTCAGGTAGTCCACGTTGCCCTTGGTGATGACCGTTAGGTCAATGTTACTGCCTGAGCCCAGGTCGTTGAAGATGCCTGCTGCAATGGCGTCACGCACCAGCCGCTTGGCGTCTTCCTCCTGGGAGTGGAAGAAAAGGAACGTTGGGACCAGTGGTGGACAGTAATGAAGCACATTTACTCGAGTACTGTACTTCTAAACTCACCTCCATGTCGGCCTTGTAGCGATCTTCAAACACTGCCATCGCAGCCAAGGAGCCAGACCCTGAGAACACACAACAATATTGTTTGGCACACACACACACACACACACACACAGTACAGGGGCCATCGTCTTGTGCTAACAACAGAGATACATAGTTCAGCAATTAACCGAAAATATATCGAAACTGATATGTAGAAGGTTCCGATTCAAATCGAATAGTCGAGAGGCAGGTTTTTAGTATCCAATAATCATTATCATCCATATTGTTAACTAATACAATGTACAATTCTGATTGACTGACAGGATCCATTTTCTTCTGAATCAAGTTTTTAATTCAGTTCGTAAATGCTGATGATTATTTTCCATTTTGTATGTGTGCGTGTGTGGACTTACCCATGGTGACGTAGGGCAGCTTGTCAGTGGATCCGTGGGGGTAGATACTGTACAGGTGGGGGCCGTTGCAGTCTACTCCACCCAGAACCAGAGCAGCTCCGATGTATCCCTGGTACCTGGACACACACACACACAGCAATTCATATCGTTGCAGTCGGGCAGAAACGTCTTATCTCCATATTTTTGAACCGTTTGTTTTTTTGGGGGGGTAAATTAACGGCCTACTTAATCATACTACAGCATCACACAAAAGCATCCAAAAGTAGCAGATCTGCAAGCTCGAAACGCAGCGCGACGCTTTCTGAGCTTGTAGATCTGCTACTTTTGAATTTGAATCCTGAAAAGTAACAGTTGTGGACATATTATATTATATAGGTTTCCACTTGACAGAGGCGATTTATACCAATGCTTCTCAAACATGTTCATGTGAAGGACCCCCAAATTCACCCATGGTCAGCTGTCTGATCATGGGTCGTTCCAATGCTCTGGCCTGTCACAATTACCACATGATCACCGGATCGCAATTGAGCTAATCAACCAACTAATGTCAGCCCTTCTGAGGCTCACCTGAAGAGCATTTGTTTGAGCATGCGGCAGGCGGTGGCCACACGGGGCAGACGGCCTGTGGACAGAGCATGCAGCTCCAGGTTGGAGGAGATGATCTGCGTCGTCATCTCTGTGTCTGCAGCCGTTCCCGCTCCACAGCAGCTACACACACAAAAAAAGAAGGTGAAATTCTGTATTATTATTTGTCTCTAGCTTATACAAGTACAACAGCGAAATGTTGGTGGGACTTGATGTTGGTGGGACAATGATACAATAAGTAAGAATAGTAATACAATACTGGATGTTAAAAAAAAACCTTAGGGTACAATAGCTTATCTTTTTTGCAGCAGTGTCAAAAATGCACATCATGCATATCGCTCGGATTTTACCTTTTTTTCGGTCAACATATTCACACCAAAGCGGTAGTCATATCCAACAGATTATACACACTAGACTAGAGCACGTACTAGATGTTGGGGGAAATGTAGTGGATCTTGGAGCAGTTCTTGTCTGCCACTATCATGCCCTCTGTGGCCCGGGTGTCGGCTCCAAGCACGATCCCGTCCTGCCGGGGGGAAAGGACAAGGATAGCGGTTAGAGAAATGCACCGAGACGAGAGGGTGTGCTTCACCGTCATTGTTGGCACGACAGTGATGTGGTCAGGAGTTTCTTAAGCCAGTGGTTCCCAAACTAAGGGTCCCCAAATTATTCTGGGGGGGTCCCCAGATCAATAGCTTTAATGTGCAACATTGTTTTCTCACTAACATACAGTATAAGTGTATACAGGGTATCTGCACATTTCTGAAGTTACAATTTAGTGACTTTTAAGACATTTTAATACCAAATTGCCAATTACGTAAGAAAAGGCAAACATTATGAAAATAGCCGAACTACAGGCGTTGTGACTGTGAGCTTGTAGTTTGGCAATTTTCACAATATTTATCTGTGAAACCGAGTCAAACTGCTTGTCAGGGTTGGGGGTCCCCAGTTCAAATATGATTTTGGGGGGGGGTCACTGCCTGAAAGGTTTGGGAACCCTTGTCTTAAGCATCACTGAGGTGATGGGGAAAGGAATGAGGATCAGTAGTTGCTTGGTGTTTTTTTTATATACACACACACTTTACCTTAAAAACTATTCCAACGATGGTGGTACCCGTTTTGCGAGCAGCGGGTAAGCTGCACCCCAATTTGGTGACGTCTGCTTCCAACACTGCATTTCTGAAAATAGAAGGCACTTCTGTTAGTGTGGTTCAACGTTAGGGCTGTCAAATTAGTCTTTCATCCACATTTTCTCTCCAAATCAACACACTCAACATTTCAAACTGTAACATGACAGAGATGTGTTTGTTGAGTCAAAGTGGCCACAACGTGACGATGAAAGATCACCTTAAGTATACTAAGGCAGTGATTCACAAAGTGGGATCCGGAGACCACCAGGGGTCCCTGAGTAGGTTCTAGGGGGTCCCCAGCTAAATGAGTTATCAAAAACAGCTTAACCACTTTAGTTTAAACCTATTATATAGCTGCAATTTGTCATATAGCAAATATACAAGCTCAGAACACATCGCACCACAACACATTCTGAGCTTGTAGATCTGCCATTTTCAAAAAACGTTAGAAACATTTTCACATAAAACTGTGTATGGGGGTCCCTGGCACAACATATCTGTCTATTGTGTTTAATTACAATAGACAGATATGCCAATAGTCTGAAACCAAGTTTACTCTTAAGTACAGTTTTGAGTTTTTTTATACTTTAGTAAAGTATTTCCAATTTTCAATAATTTTACTTCTACTCCACTACATCTGAGGACAATATTGTACGTTTACTCCACTGCAATTATTTGAAAACTGTAGTAACTAGTTAATTTGTAGATTTGACACTAAACACACATTAAACAAATAGATACAAGCTTGCGACACGATGGGAGCTTGTACATCGGCTATTTTCAAAATATTTTGAAATAGAAGATTCTGCATAGAGCACTTTCAGTATATTTCAATGCCAATACTTGTGTACTTTCACAAAAGTAAATTCTGAATACCAGACTTTTACTTGTAACGGGAGTATTTCTACATTGTGGTATTAATACTTTGACCCAAGTAAAAAATGTGAGTATAGCCTACTTCTTCCACCACTGCTGCAGGAAGGCAGAGTATCGTGCAGCAAATAAATAGGCTCTATTCACAGCAGCCATATCATATAGACATTCACAGGTGTTACCAATGATACTAATGAAGGCTCTGTTCCATTTAGTGTAGCACAGTGGTTTCCACGACCACCATAACTCTGAGAGTGTACAAATGGAACCAAATGGACCCTTACGGGTCCATTTGGTTCCATTTGTACACTCTCAGAGTTACACACCTGTAAGGGGCCATTTGGAAGCCCATTACCCCAACTGTAGACCCACTGGTGTGGCAGAGTGTTTCCAGTGAGCCAACATGCACAATATCAGCACCCTGAGTCTGTTTGACCAGAATGGAACAGAGGCTTCATTAGTATCATTGGTAACACCTGTGAATGTCTTCACAATATGGCTGCTGTGAATAGAGCCTATTGCAAATCTACAAGCCCACATGGATCTGACTGCTATTTTAGCTGTTTTGGAAAAAAACTTAATTTCCCCCTAATACGACACAGCCAAAATATTATTCAAAAATAGCAGATATACAAGCTCATTACGAGCTTGTAGATCTGCTATTTTTGAAAAATCGTGAAAATGTGTGTAAATCTTTGAATATATGTATTTTTAAAGCGAACATTTTTAACTCAAATCTTTGCTTCTGGGGGTCCCTGGAACAAAATATTTTGATGGGGGTCCGCGGCCAAATGCATATAATTTTGGGGGTCCTTGACATGAAAATGTTTGAGCACCACTGATATAGAGACATACGTTTTTCAGAAAACTGTTGAGATTTAGGAGACATGTAGAATCGGCTTCAGGTCTCAAACATAACTGCTTATATAAAACATGGAAACATGAACATTAGCGGCCCCACGGCTACAAAGGACTGAGTCATTCAGTCGAGGCGGCGACGTGTTCGTTAAATCATCAAAACGTTAACTTAACGACTCAACTCGACCAGCCGTGACACCCGACGGCTTTTATTAACATCTTAACTGCGGTATTGAGTGTTTATTGCGTCCAGAAAGCCTCACCGCTTGCAGTTTTCGAAGTTAAATCCTCCGACTTGCGGCTGGCACATCGATAGGGTCGCCATTTTGTTTCTCTGTGAGTGTGTTGCCGTAAACTGTGACGCGAGCGTCGGCGTTTTGCCTAGCTTTTTTGTGCCTCTTGCCAGTGTCGCCAGGTTTTGTGAGAGAAATAAGCAACCAGGTCTAGGAAAACAAGCCCAAAAGAAGCAACTTTAGCTCACGTGAGCACTTTTACATAATGCGTCGGCTATTTGAAAATAGCAGATCTACGAGGTTGTGAGCTTGTAGATCGTCTTTTTTCAAAAACTATTGCAAAAAGAATAATGGAATATTTATTGTTTGAAATATTCTAACAACACAAATGCTCCCTGGCACTTTCATGAAAATATTTAAGAACCACTGGTTTAAATATATATATATTTCTAAATGGAAACAAGCCTGAATAAACAACTACACTTTAGAAACAAGCCCAAAAAAACCTGAAACCCGCAACCACCAATATTTACAAGCGACTTTACAGGAAAACAAAACAAGCCCAAAGTCGCTTATAATATGCGGACATGGCAACGCTCCCCACATGACAGAAGGAGAAGAGGGTCAAAAAGCCCTGTACGTTGGGATAAATTCGCTTTGCTTTGTTGTTGATTACATTATAGCATAATACTGTGTAAAATGTTTAAAAATTATCAACATCAAAAGCTTTTTAGATAGTGTTTTTACATAATATATAGGAGTGCAAATTTGCAATGTGACACAGTTCTGTTTACACTCATATTCTTTATTCTATTCTATTTGTAGGCCTACATCCATTGATTTCACACTTGTTTGGCAATGTATACACTGTATGTTTCCCATACAGTTGGCATTTATTCCCATGCCAATAAAGCCAAGGCCCTTTTTACAGAAACTGTGTGTGTGTGTGTGTGTGTGTGTGTGTGTGTGTGTGTGTGTGTGTGTGTGTGTGTGTGTGTGTGTGTGTGTGTGTGTGTGTGTGTGTGGTCAAGGAATAACAGGCATTAGAGTGCAAATTGCAAAGAGGGCTATATTTTATGGAATCATATATTTATTCATCATTCAACATTCATACTCATGTCTTGTGTCTTTTTAATTCATGCTAAACTAATGCATTGCATGCCTCACATTAATGAATGACTTAAAGCTGTATTGTGTAACTTTGTTTAGTGAATATTTGGTCAATGTTATTTTATCCAATCTGTATGGTAGAGTAGCGTGTGTTAATACAATATAACTTATACAATTGGGGTGGTTGTATTTGGTCTCCCTGCTCTTCTAATCGAGACATTTAGATCCTGTGTCTGGTTTGGCATTAATTTTGACCTGAAGGTCAAAGGCTCTATTAGCGCAGTGGTAAAGATTTCAGCACTTGCACAGAGACCCAGGTTTGAATCTGGAGTAGAATAGGAGAGTTATATGGTGCAGCTTTAATGCAGGATGTATCATGGAATTAATTTTGTTCACCATTAACAAATGATCAAGTCACTATGACTTTGTGATTAGTTCACACTCAATAGATCATCAGTTAAGGAATGTTAATTCACAGTTAGCGTCCTTCATACAAGTGATATGGGATCAAATGAGCTGGATTCCTCAAGCTCAACAGAAGTTCAGTAAACTGACAGTGTCATAGACACTCCACATAATGCAAATACATATATACAGGCTCTTGATGACAATTTGCCATTTTAAGCAAATTATAAGTGTATTTTGACCTTTTCTTGCACACATGAGTGTATCAATATATTGCCTTTTTTGAGAGCTGAATCTACTAACTATAACTAGTTACTAATTTAAAGTAACTTGCCAACACGGGTCTTAAAATACCCAATCTGTTTGAGACTAAGGACGTCCGGAAAACAGGAGGAGGGAAAACCCTCCTCCTGTTTTCCTGCCGTCCTTAGTCTCACCAAACACTGTTTAACCTGGGAGGGGTGTAGACCATCATGTCTCTCCTCCAAGAGCAACACACAATGGATACACATTTTCAAAGAATAAATAGCTGATCTACGAAATAACCCATCTAAAAATGTTTCCTATAATGACATGCCAAAAACAGGGACACCAGGGTGAAAGTGGTCAAATAAAGATGACTAGTCAATATTCAACGAAGTTTATTTGTCATACACACACACACGCACGCACGCACGCACGCACGCACGCACGCACGCACGCACACACACACACACACACACACACACACACACACACACTCTATATACAGTATATACATTATTCACACATATACATACAATAATGTACATACATACTGTACAGTATACAATATACACATATTTACAAGTATATACATACAATAAGAATGTACATACATACAATATATACATGATACACATAAGTATATACATACAATAAGAATGTACATACATGCAGTATGTACACATATACACATATAATACAGTATATACAATACGAATTTAGATCCCTCAATGCAAGTGATGTTCAACTACAATTCATTACTCTAATCTAAGAGTATTCTGAGGGTAAAAACTGTATTTTAGGTGCTGGTCCAACATCTGTAAATGTTACCATTTATTATCATCCTTTCCTCTTTCTTCCAGCCTCCACAGTCCCTCTCCTCTCCTCTCCTCTCCTCTCCTCTCCTCTCCTCTCCTCTCCTCTCCTCTCCTCTCCTACTCCAACTAGACTGGGATTAACACGTTATGCAGTTTTCTGATCCGATCTAGAGCGGATATAACTGTGTGTCATCAGGTGGGCAACCATGGCGGAAACCAAGAGCACCTGCGCTCCTCCAAAATGATTCCCCTCGGCTAGAGGCGTTATCATGTGTTTAGTTTGGTATAATAACCGTTAGATATATCCGCAAACCGGAAACCACTTTCTAGAATTCTAGTATTATATTATATTATAATATTGGAAATTGGAAATACTCAAGTAAAGTACAAATACCTAAAAAGTACTTAAGTACAGTACTTAAGTAAATGTACTTAGTTACATTACACCACTGATTATCCTTGTGGGCACTTCCTGCTGACTCCCTTTGCAGACCCCCGGACAGCAGTAGAGTGCAGTTACTGTACAACCGCAGTAGTTTGAGGCCACAGATCGACATTTAATGCAATCTTGCTTTCTTTCTTTCTTTCTTTCTTTCTTTCTTTCTTTCTTTCTTTCTTTCTTTCTTTCTTTTGGGACCCTAATCTGGAAAAGCCAGTGTTATTTTAACTCTGAGAGTGTGCAAATGGAACCGAATGGTTCATATACTCTCAGAGTTACAGACTCTTAAGGGTCCATTTTGTTCACTCTCCCTGTACACCTTCTTTCCACCTTTTCTCTCGATTGATGCTACAGTATAGCGATTGACCAAGACATGGCTACTATGCTAGCCTGGCTCCAGCCCGTGAATCGCAAGCCACGGCCATTAAAAAAATATGTTCAGGCGATTCTGGTCTGGTGACGCTCTCATAGGAGGTCTCAGCCTCGGTTGAAAATATGTACGACGAATTGGGGTCGGGATAATCCAGTATGAACCAATCGCCAAAGAGTCTTTGAAAAAAAAACTTTGGCCACGCCCCCATCTCAGCAATCGGCTGCATTGAGAGGGCTTTCAGACTGAATAATGGAGTGAAACGAAATGAAAATTCAGGCTGAGTGTCAGGCTACTATGCAGGGTTACATGTCTTGGTAACTCGTTCTCATGATTTTGTTTCTTAGTTTTGTTTTTCTTGACCACAAATGTTGATGCTATTTAGAAAGATGCTAGGTTCTGGTATCCTAGTTGCTTGAGGCGCTACACTGCTCTCTCAGCATTCTATGTATGTGATTATTCGTAAGACGCTCTGGATAAGGGCCTCTATGCCTAAATTGTAATTGTAAATCATAGATTCACAGAGTAACAGACCCGTATGGGTCCATGTGGTTCCATTTGTACACTCAGAGTTACAGATCCGATTATGATTATGATTATTATGCTATGCGGCCCTCACACACACCTATGTCGTACCGCCGATCCAACCGATATGCCCAGTGTCCCTTTCGAATCGAGAGGGTATAAATACATGGACCACCACGGGTCCATTTGGTTGTAGTTGTACCCTCTCGGAGTTAAATGAACACTGGCCAATAGGCGTTGGAGCGGCCCCTGTGCATAATTTATCTGTTCAACTTGTGTATGCGCCTGCAAACAAAAGAAGCCTCCGAATCAGCATTTCCGAGCAGGGAGGTCCTGCTCACAGTCAGGCAGTAGCCTGCTCTGTGCCGGCAGGGATGGAAGTACACAGACAGTCGGTGGGCTCACAGATAAAATTGCGAGCTGGATTAAGAAAATGTTGGCTAAATATGCTTCGGTTTCCAAATCCGTGCACAGAAACACTTCCGTTGCTTTTATTGATATGGCGTTTCAGTGCGCCGAGCTGGAATCGAACCCCGATCTCCTGCTCAGATCACCGCGCAGGTGACGAGCTGCGTGAAGAACGTTTCACAGAGCGAGTCCGGGCGAGTCTTTTGCGACGTCGCAACAATATTAGCATATATTCATTCATTGCATTGATAATAGGGCTACAAATCAACAGGAATAACTGCTCTGATTTCATTTTCTAATATGTATTAATATTCAAGGCCAACAATGTATGCTTTTATTTTAGCCCATTCAATCCGGGAACGCATCTGTGTCACTTTAGATTTCTTTGGGCTATTCAAAAATAGCAGATATACAAGCTCATAGCGCGGCACTATGAGCTTGTAGATCTGCAATGTTTTTTTTAATCGTGAAAATCTGTGCAAATCTTTGAATATAATATATTCAAAGATTTGCACAAATTTTATATTCTACAAACAGTTTTTTGAAAAAACTTATGTTGCTATATCAGTGGTGCTCCAAGCACCGAGCACATGTCAAGCACCCCGAAAATGATATGTATTTGGCCGCGGACCCCCATCTCAAAATATGTTGTTCCAGGGACCCCCCAGAAGCACAGATCCGAGTTAAAAATGTTCGTTTTAAAACATATATATATATTCAAAATTTTCAAAAATAGCAGATCTACAGGCTCATAGTTATGAGCTTGTATATCTGCTATTTTTGCCAAAGAAATCAAAAAATTACGCACAGGTGCGTTCCCGGTCTCAAAGGGTTAAGATATTCTTTATTTCCAAATTGTGCAATAAATAAAGTGTGGGGTCGTCAAAATAATTCCCCCTTGAAATGGGGTCGTGGTGTAAAAACGAGAACCCCTGGTCTATACTATAGAGGCAGTGGTTCTCAAAGTGGGGTCCACGGACTCCCGGGGTCCATGACAAGGTTTCATGGGGTCCCCAGCAAAACACTGTAGAAACTCGGTTCAACCCCTATATAATACATTGGCTATTTGAAAATAGCCAAAGTATTGACGCCTTGTGAGCTTGTTGATTGGCTATTTTATCACAATGTGACGTGTTGTGACACAAATTATTTTCAATTGGGTCCGCATTATACTTAACTTGGGGTCCTTGGCATGAAAAGGTTTGAGAACCACTGGTCTCTTTGTAAATGGAGAAGAGCTTATCTTTCCTTCTGTGCAGACAGAAATTTCCTATAAAATGTATAGTGTCTGCCCTACAATCATGGCTCTACTCAAATTCTAATTGGTCTTAGATGTAGCTAAACATGTTCTCCAACTAGCCTTCCTACAGGGTTGGAAACAGTGTTCATTTCATCGACTAAAACTATGACGAAAAATGTTTGTTGACTCCTTTTTCACTGACGAAATCTAAATAAAAAACGAAAATGTTACGGAGGGACTTAATTGTGGAGAAGAGATCCAGTGGAACTAAGACATGTGCATTTCATTCACACATATGCTAAAGTTATTTTATCAGGTAAGCTGGTTTGTTTATGCTGAAGCTAAAGAAACCACCAATGACTGACCTGTACTGATTAGAAAGGTGAATGGCCCAGAGTTTCTCATCTTAGTTTGTACATTAAAAGATTGATTGACTCGCTGAATGAGTACTTTCCTCAAATTGAAACAAATGTGTACTAGAAAGAATGCACGTTTGAGAATCATTCAAAACAATGCATTACACTCTAACTGTTAGAGTCAATTAAAATGTAACAGGGTTGTTAGAGTCTAACAAACCTGTTACATTTTAATTGACTTTTCAACTGTACAAAAACTAAAACATTTCATATGACTAAAATTTGAATTTATTCAAAAGACTAACTAAAACTAAATCAAAATGTGCCATTAAAATTAACACTGGTTGCAAACAACTCACTCTTTTAGTGAGCTTCACAACATCGCCTGTGAGTGGCATCCTCCACACGTTATCAACCCTGGTCCCCCATATTAAGTTATCAACATGAAATGTGTATTTTTAAAATGAATTTCTTGTACCATCTGTTTGTTGTATTGTTTCTTGCTAGATGTGGAATGTTTTACATGGACCACAATGGAAACAAACACGTGGTTCATGTATACTCGAGACAAAGAGACTCCAGTGCATTCCATAAACTTCCGGTTTATTGCTTTGTCACTATTTGCCAATAGAAGGCTCTGTAGAAGACTGGCCCGATGAAGTGAACGGAGGTGACGCAACTCTCCTTAAATGGCTCTGGTCGTGTCCAGGAACACCACCTCCTCTTCTGGCCCGGCCTCTATATGTGGTCTTGATCCTTGCCGTCCAAGAAAACCACCTCTTGGTGGCTCTGCTTGACATGGGAGCTGCCTGAAAGGATGAAAAGGGTAAGGGTAAGGGTCCGGGTTAGGCATAGGGTAAGGGTCAGGGATAGGTATAGGCATAGGGTATGGGTATGGGTAAGGGTAAGGGTAAGGGTTAGGGTTAGGCATAGGGTAAGGGATCAAACGTTGAGGGTTAGGGTTAGGGTCGACACGTAGCGGATCCTGGCGTGACTTGTATTCCCGCTTGTAAAGATCTTTCCAGTCAGTGTCTCTGGATGATCCGCCACTGGATCCAACTCGTCTGTTGAAGTCCCGCTGGTAGATGTGTCTCCACAGTGGGTTGTCTGCTGTAACGCTGTGGAAACGTCCGCTAACGGAGGACAGCGCCACCAGGCTGTGGACGTCCAGAAGCCTCAGGATTGGGAGCAGAAGCTCTGGGGGAAGAGCGTCCAGCCCAAACGCAGCGGGCAGAGCCATGGAGTCTCTGGCTGCAGCTATTAAAGGGAACGCCAGCTGGTCTTTGAATATCCGCGACAGCGTCCGCAGATGGTTAAACGCTGCGGCTGCACTGGAGCCCGCCCACGCCGCTCTCACAAAGTTGGATGGACTCAGAGACAGTTTGCCCACCGTTGTCGTCGTTGTTGCTGTCGTATCCGCCGTCTTGATCTTCAGAGTGGCGTTGATAACAAGCTTGGCTCCCATGGACACGGCATTGAGCATGACGAGGCTCTCCTCACACAGAGGATGAGTGTAATGCAGTCCGTACGCTCCGCCCGCTTTCCTCCAGCCGGTGGGCATCGTCGCCATCTCACCACCAGGCGCGATGTCGGAAGAACCGTGAGGAACGAAGCCCGTCTCCAGCATCAGGAGATGCACTGCCACCACGAGGCAGTCGGCGGGGCTGCCGCTTTGGGCTTCGTGGTGCAGGACTTCCAGGTAGCGGGGAACCTTCCCCTCCTCTGCCTCGCTGCAAAGCACGGGCTCCCAGGCGCAGACTTGCATGCGTGACGATTGGCCGCTGCCGCTAGGCTCACTGGAAGGTGTAGCATCCATGTGGTTTGTCTGCCCGTGTTGTTGGGATGGCGTACGGCTGCTACAAGTGCTGCTGCTGCTGACAGACCGGGCTGAAGGGGAGGCGGTGGACAGGAGCACACTGATAGAATCCCCAGAAACGATCCCACAGGAGGACAGAGTTTGGAGGACAGTGTCTGCAACCACCAGAGGCTCTGTGCCGTTCAGAGACAGAGTGAACTCTGTGTCCGGACTGAGTCCGTGAGAAGGTAGAAGGATCTCCTGGACCTGCAGTTGGAGATCTGCTAACGTGGGCTCCTCTCCCGCCAGCTCAACTCTGCTGATTTGGTTGTTGATCTGAATTCTTAACTTCATGCTTCCGGTGCTGATGTGAACGACAAACGACGTTTTGTAGAAATCCCCGATCTGCTCTCTCTACAAAGGGCCCCCTCACACCACCGCTTTCACAGACACTGTGACAAAAGATGTGACATAAGATGCGACACGAAGCCGCGTTTTATAGCTGCTTGACATCTGATGTCATCAAATATGACATCAGTCTTTACTCACACACCTGGTCTAAAATATAGGGTACATCATTGCCCATGTATGGAGATCCACAAGCTGATAGGTTGAAACACTTGCCCATATTATGGAGATTCCCAAACTCTCCCAAGGTGGTGCCTCATCAGTATGACATCACCAGCTCTGATGTCAGACGCGACATAAACCGTTGCCTAGCATCACCGATTTGCTTGTGTCCCCTGGGGCCCCTGACACGCCCATATATGGGCATGTTGGTCGGATTGGAGGTGTAACTTGTAGGTGAACTCTAGATGTGAGGGCCGCTATGCAGCCTGAACCTAGATCTGTCTGTCTGTCTGTCTGTCTGTCTGTCTGTCTGTCTGTCTGTCTGTCTGTGTCCCTTTTATGGCCATATATGGAGTTCTGTGTCAGGTATGCTCAAATATAGAGTTCTGTGTCAGGTATGCTCAAATATGGAGTCTAGGCCATGAGGTCAGTACTATGATGTCATTTTGAAGACATCAGAGTACTCCATATATGAGGCTTTTACTAATATAATAATATTAATATTATCAAAAGATTTGTATAAATGTTTTAAAACTTGAAATGGGACATTCTGCACAATGCCTCTTACTTCTGGTACATTTGTATACCAATACTTTTGTACTTTTACTCAAGAAAACATAGTCCCCAGCCACGGCCTTCGGCCTGGCGGAGACAATAACTGGTACTCAATTGCAATTCCAAGATTTATTCATTCAAGCAATAAGCAATATGCATTCATCACTGCAAACAAAGTGCAGGGACAAATACAGGCAGTCATTTGCAGTGATTGTAGGCTACTATTGATTGTGTAGATCAGTGGTTCTCAAAGTGGGGTCCGGGGACCCCCAGGGGTCCTTGAGGGGGTTCCAGGGGGTCCCCAGCCAAATTGGTTATTGTAGCATCCAAAACAGGTTTAATCACTTTAACGCTACATACGCTGTCCGTTTGAAAATAGCCGATCTCAGATCTGCTATTTTCAAAACAAACTAAAAAACTATAATTTTGAATGCTTTTGAAACGTTCTAATAACTCAAATATTGTATGGCGGGAACCACTGGTGTAAATACCAGCTACAGTAACAACTGTTTGCAGTTTAGTTGTCAGCAATAGTGCGTCCATCTAGGCCTGTCACAATGATTACATCATCGTCTAATCGAAATTATTTGAGATAATCACAATTATTCGTCATAATAGTCTAAATTGTTTCCATGTTGAAAAATGTTCATTCATTTTTAAATATAAAAAAGCATAAATAGCCACCGGCTTCGAATGCTATCAATGCATTGAATGGGAGATTATCACGTTTTTGCACCAGCAGATCTACAAGCTTACAACTCGTCACAAACAACTATTTCTGCTTTCCTTTTAAAGTATGAAATGATTAAATATGCCAGTAATTCCTTTGTATGTTCACTCATATCTGCCCAGGGCAATTTCTGTTTACGAAGTCTAAAAGGCAAACAGATTTTACTTTTTAATATATATTTTTTATTCCAATGTTCAATGCCAAAACCCAATTCAATCGTTGATCGCGACTATTTGTATGACAATTGATCGGCAACTTAAATTTAGTAAATGGTGACAGCCCTACTGTAGGTGCAGCCAGGCGGTGCGTTAACAGTTTAGTTGTCAGCCATGGTGCGGTCCATCCAGGCGCGCAGCCAAGGGATGGCGGAGTACACGCCAGGTGTGGTGGTAATGCAGCCCTTAATGCCCCAGGAGGTGATACCAAACAGCATCCAGGCTCCGTTCTTCTTGCACACCAGGGTCCGCCACCGTCACCCTGAAACAACAAGAACCGTGTGTTTTGTAACCACTTAAAAAAAAACATGTTTAGCGAAGTCCCTCAGGGCTCTAGTGTCTTTTTTGTTTTCGCTCTACATGAAACGCTGAAATGAACCGATCTACAAGCTTACAAAGTACACGTTTAATTAAGTGCTTAGCGTCATCTTGACATTTTTCCTCTCTTTTTTTTCATTGAAGTGTGTCACTCACCTGACAGGTTTCAACCCCGTTGGCTCCAGCACAGAACATCTGATTGGTGATGGCAGAATGGCGGCGGCCCCAGTAGCTCTTGCACTTCTGGAACCCCCAGAGGGGCAGGCAGGCCTGCCGGAGCGTGGTAGGTGTCCTGGCAGCTGGGAAACACAACAGAACGTACATATTTGATTCAACAGTTTAGCTTTGAGCTAATAGACCAAGGTTGGGGGGCCCCGTGCGTTTTCAGAGCATGTTTATTTTGAATGAACAATCAATCGATTGTGCTGCGGCCTGGATAAATGGAACTAAGGTAGTGTAGGCCTACTTTAAGTTTCTATTCATCACATCAGCAGCTATCACGATGAAAACTCTGAAAAAAAATATGAAAACTAGCCTCGGCCCACATTTTGGGATTGGTTGATTGATTGATTGATTGATTGATTGATTGATTGATTGATTGATTGAATAATTCAATACAGTACAGTACAGTACATAACAATACAGGTAAAAGGTTATGCTAAAGGTCCATTGTACTAACAAATCGCTGCTATAGACACCTATGTGCCTCTCAGAATGTCTGTCTGTCTGTCTGTCAGGGGCTAATATCACAAACCGCTGCACCGATCAGCACCAAATGTCTTGTGCACACTGTTTGTCACTATAGGCTAACGTACAATCCACACATCCAACTCTGTCCTACTCTATTCTACACTGTTGAACTGTGGTTGATGGGTGTGTTTGCTTTCATCCACTCATGGCTGTAGCGGGTCAGGCCCCAGCCGGTGGCCACGCAATTGGTGCCATGATGGTAGTTGTCGCACGTCTCAGCGACGCACACAGGGGACACATAGCTGTTCATCCGGGCAGGGTGGGCCAGTTTGATCAGGGCGATGTCGTAGTCATGAGTTCCGGCGTTGTAGTAGGGGTGATTGAAGACCTAGCATGTAGGAGAGATGAATGCAAAAAGATAGTTTGTTAGTGCTTATGTTGACTGAATGAATGCCTGGCTGTAATTGCCAAAATTATGAGCAGGTAATGGAGAGGACCCTGATAACAAATGTAACAAAATAATGTTGTGTCCCTATTTTATCGTCTCTGTCGGATGGAAACCTCATTATCTCCAAAACTGTTGCTTTTCAAATTCAAAAATAAACGTAGCGGATCTACAAACTCAAAACACAACGCTTCACGACGCGTTTCGAGCTTGTATATCTGCTTTTGTGTGACGCTCTAGTATGATGAAGCAGGATGTTAATTTACAAAAAAACACAAAAGGTTAGAGATTAGAGGTGTCTGCCCGACACAGCAACGATATGCATCATGTCATATCAAACAAAGCAGCTTACTCGTGCAATACTCTTCCTCTGGATGCCCTCAGTGTTTCTGAGGTCGTGCTGGCCCAGGATCTTGTGCTGAAAAGGTTTACAAAGAAATGCACAATGATGGTGGGTGTTTAACTCAAAGAGGAGAGACATGCAGAGCAAGGTGCAAAAGGCAAAGAAAATTGAAGATTTTTAATATCTATTTATAATTAGTCTATTATTAGAATAGCTATTTTTAGATATGCGCCTGTCTATTAATAGAAACTGTTAGCATTAGCATTAGCCACTGAAGTGTCTTATATAGTGCTCCGACATTAAACAGTAAACCCGAACCAAACCCGCACCCTAACCCTAACCGCACGCGGATGCCACATAGTCGGAGAAAAGGTCTGTCGGATTAACGCATGCCTCCCGTCTTATACTACAACTCCCCTCCATCAGGCGCCCCGGCTGACCAGGGGGAGGCAGCATAGAGACCAGAATTACTGCATGTTTTTTTGTGAGGGTACCTACCCTAGGGGACACGGGGAGAACATGCAAACTCCACACAGAAAGGCCCTTTCACCTGGTTTTCTACAGAGACCATGGAGAAGTCAAAGGAGTCTACTAAAGCAAACTTAAATGGATAGGATCTTGCAGTTCATTGTGCATTTAGTTTTCAGGCCAGAAGCTCCCCGCTTGCATATAATTACGGGGCCAAAGCTCAGCTCTGGACCTGTTTTATTATTGGAGGTATTTTAGTTCTTCTTCTGCCACTTTTCGCAGTTCTGGCTGAACCGTGCATACGCTTTTTACGAAACTCTGCCATATGATAGATGGTCATGAAAAACTATCAAGAAATAAATCTCACAATCTTTCGTCAAAAGGTGGCGCTATAGCACTCAATTGAAAATGCCAACTTTGAACAGGTACAACTCATGCCCTGTTTGACCTACAGCAATAAAACTTCCATACACACATGAGTCTACTCATGATGAACAACTTTCACACTCTGATTTTTGACCTCTGACCTTTAGATCTCCCACAATTTTGAATTATATGAAAAACAGTTAAAATCTATGGAATCCTGGGATTTTTGAACAATTTGCACGAAACTTTTTACACATGAACTTTGGACCTATGTCGACACAAAATAGGGAGCAGATTTTTTCTAAGTGAAAAAATGAAGCTTTAATGAGCCAATGAATATTGCAGTTTTATGACAATTATTCATCTGCCCCTAACACATACATGCAGACTCACATTTCTTTTAAACTTTGCGGTAATGTAGCGGGTCATTCCAAATATCTCTGAAACCAATCTTACTCCAATTGGTCAAAGGGGGGCGCTATAGCGATTTTTTGAAAATGCAAACTTTAAACAGGCAAAAGTCATGCCTCGTTTGGCCAACAGCCAACTCATGAGGAACACATCTATCACGTTGACCAGTAAGCTCCGCCCTTAGATTGTCCACAATTTTGAGCAGTTTGAAAAACACTTAAACCCAGGATTTTTCAGCTATTTGCGTGAAACTGTATCATCTATGTTTTTGTCTGTTGGTCCAATGGCTTCTCGCTTAAATGTGTGCCTCACAACCTTAGGGTCGCCAGTTCAAGCATCACTTGATGCAGACTTCATTAAAGTTGCATCTCACACAACATGATTGTGTCAATTAATACACATGCAATTGTTAAAGATAACCTGAAATAATTATTTGAGAGAGTATGTTTTTTCAATGTATGACATACTTCATTGTGAAAATAGCCGATCTACAATCAAACAACAGCTTGTAGATCGTCTACTTTCACTAGTTCGTTCTGAGGAGACAAAAAAAATCTTTATTGCTAAATGGTTTGTGAACCAGTTATCTAGAGTAGTTCGGGACATAGAGGCTTGATTCATAATGGACGAAAATAATTATAGATGTCAACAGACACTCTCAGGGAGGCCATAAATCTAGCGGATACAATTCTGTGGTAGCCATGGTTACCTAACGTGCAATCACGCTTCAGCATTTCCTAATTCCCCCATAAGATGGGAAAGCTACACTCTCATTGACTGCTGTTTTCAAATCACACCACCTCATTTCCATTTAATGGAAATGCTCGATTCTAATTAGCTGGGGAAAAGATGGAGGTGGAGATAAAGAATTTGGAGACACCTGATTCGTTTTTCTGCAACCAACCAGCAAGCGTTCCTTCCAGCTTCTCTCAGCTTTTTTTTTTGTTCAAGCACAGGTGTGTTGATTAGGCTACAGCTGAACTTATGGTGAACTCTGCTTGCAAGTTGCTGTGACATCAAAGGGGCACCAATTGAGCTGAAACCTTGCCCTTTTCTAGTAAAGCAGAGTTTGATAGCAATTATTTCATTCATGTCTTTGTATGTTTGAAAAGAAGATGTGTATATATTGCAATAAATCTGCACTTTATTCCTACAGCTGTACTTTTGACTTGTTTCTACCAAAGATATCTGTAAAAATTAGCAGTCAAGCAAATATATTTGCTTTTGTGTGTGTGTGTGTGTGTGTGTGTGTGTGTGTGTGTGTGTGTGTGTGTGTGTGTGTGTGTGTGCGTGTGCGTGTGCGTGTGCGCGTGTGTGTGTGTGTGTGTGTGTGTGTGTGTGTGTACACACTGCATATAACTCAGTCCATAATTATAATATAGTGTATGTTCATACAAAATATATGAATATACTAATATATACACACGCACACATATATATATATATATATACAGTATATAAACACACAATATTATAATCATGAACTGAGTTATACACACACACACACACACACACACACACACGCACATACGCACACGCACACGCACACGCACACGCACACGCACACGCACACACACACACACACACACACACACACACACAGTAGCACATTGGAACAAGACTGTATAATCTACGTCACACACTTCATATAAAGATCAGTCCATAATAATTCAGCTCTGTTCACCAAATGTTTGGTGATGTTCTATATTGTCTGAATCAACTTTGTTTGCGTTCGTTTTTGTGCTAAAAGAGTGACTTTGAGAGCTGTTTTACCGTACAATGTATAGTCAATGAGGCGCATATTTTGAATTATCAATTTCTAATCAATGGATTTTTGATCCATTGCAATTATTTTTGATTTCTTGCCCACCTTTGGAGTTACATCATGGCAAGGTAACTACACAACCCAAACCTCTACCAAAGTGGTCTTGCAATTTCAATAAGGCACTGACCTCTTTGTCTCACTAATTAAATTATATTTGAAAGATTCATATCACTTGGTAAGACTTTGGGTGGGTTAGAGAGATGTTGCGGTCGGGAAACTGGTGACCTTTCGATCCACAACTCCCCCTTCCTCCTCCCCCACAGCTTCTCCTTCCCCTTTTTTCCTCTTGTTCCCCCCCTCACCCAGGCTATTGTTCCCCAGCTTGGTGAGTGGTACCATCACAGTCACCTGGGGTAGAGAGACCAATCAATTTAGGACCTATAGCAAATCCTACTCTGTTTTGGGGGGCGGTAGTGGCTCAGAAGGTGGTGCGAGCGTCTAGAAACCGAAAGGTTCCCGGTTCGATCGCAGGATCTTCCTGGCTTTGTGTTGAAGTGTCTTTGAGCAAAGACACTGAACCCCCATCTGCTCCATCCACCCATCCATCTTATCCAGAGTCAAGTTGCGGAGGCAGTTCCTGGCATGCTTGGAAAACCTCCCTGGGGAGGTAACCAGGTTGAATGTAACACACATTGTAAAAGTACTTTGAATAAAGGTGCTGTACAAATGCATTGTTTACCATTTGCCGTTGAAATGGAAAGGCAGTTGAAATTCTTGAAGGGTATTATTGCGATGGTTCATTTATCAAGTCATTAAAACTATAACCACTTCTTAAAGGTGTGGCAGACAACTTGGGCGTAATTAGCACCAGTCATCATAGGTTAACTACGTTACTTTGTCAGTTTCCACTGAAATTTGTCTTGTGACACTGCAGCCCCATATGCAGCACATAATACACACAGTTGACATAATGCCACCAATACTGTCATTCAATACTGTCTGGATGCAAACATTCTACCATGCCTAGCTCTCTTTTTGCAGGCTCCAGACATTTGGCAGAAACTGGCTTGTCCGGGGGAAGAAGCTCTTTAGCAGTCTTGACAGTGGCCTGATGGCTGTGGAGCCACTTTCCATGTGGCATCATCTGAAACAGTCTGTGGTTGGGGTGAAGCTTTGCTGGAGGAAAGTTCACATCCATCAGCTGTCCTCACGAGTCACTACCCTTTGTTTTTCCATGCAGCTGAGCGAATGGTGAATTATCCCTCTCCACCTTCCCTCCCTCCCTCCTACCATGTCCATCCCTTCCTCATCTCAATCTCCACCCTCTCTCCTCCTCTCCCTCTCCATTTACTAACTAGAGGTGTGGATATTAATCAATTCTAAGATGCATGGGTGATTCTGCATCGATGCAGTGACATTACATAATCACTTATAGCCTGCTTACGCTTAGTGTTGATTTGATGGTTTACTTCCGAAGGTAACGTTGCATTGAACTGTGATGCTGTGTTAAAGGGATAGTTCACCCCTAAAATGACTTTTTTCCTATTGATTAGTCACCCCATAGAGACTAGAATTCATGGATTTCTTTTTTGTTTTTGTTGCATTCTTAAGCCAATAATTTGATGAACAGCGGACCGGTAGGCAGCGGTTCCGGTAAAAAAATATGTTATGAGCTAGTAGGTCTGCTATGGAAAGCCATCATGTCGCCGCTCACGTACCAAGGCAGACGAAGCGGCACGGGTCCATTTGGTTACATTAACACTGAGGTTTTTACTGTGCACTCATAGTTTGTGAAGAGCCCTTGTCTTATACTGTAGTTGCTGACCTTAGTTTTGTATATTACAGGCAGCACAGTTGTAAAGTTGTAATGCACTCACTGCAGAAGGATCACATTAAAGCACTTTGTAAATGAAAAAGCAGTTCATAATATGTATTTGACTGCTTGTATCAACTGATGAAAGAAAAGCCATTAGCGATAACATTGAGATGCATTGTGTAATTGACTCGTTAACAGGCAAATTGTAATTGAATTAAATCCTGAGGCCAAAGAAGATTCACTCCTCTGTTACTAACATGCATGCATTAATTCATGTCTCATCAGTGCATTAAATATTAAATAACAACAATTTCAGGGACCTCTCCAGAGTTTTTATGCCTTCTAATTTTTCAGGCTTCCATGGATTGTGATTGCAGACCCTCCTCAACTAAACGTTATTGTCACATCACAGGTTTACAGGTGTTTAAAAAAAGTGGGTGACATTCTTTGTCATTCAAACTCCAGCTGTTTCAGTTTCAACCTACGGGTGGCGTAGGGCACCTCTCATTGCTCACTTCACAGTTTCCACGATCAACATAATTTATTCCACTCACCACATTACGGACAAAACGGAAGGAGAAACAGCTTCGTACCGTTTACCGTGCGCACCACCGAGGCAAAACAACACGCCGCCGCCATTGGGATGCCAGGTTGGCATGCCAGGTTTTCTAAAAACAAGCGCCAGAAACAAGCAACCACCTTCATGAAAAAAAAAACACCACCGAAGGGGTCCGTCATCTTCCACGGGGGTCCCCGCGCGTCCCGACACTCCACAGGGGGTCCGCGGACCCCCTGCAACATAAAAAATATAATTTCTTCTAATTTTTTCTTTCTTTTTTTTTTAAACTTTTGCACATTTTACTCCGACGATTTGGGTACCCCAATATACACGCGCCCACGCTGGGCCCCGTGCGCGGCTGGGGTTGAGGGGGGCGTAGCCCCCTGAAACTCTAGTTTCTTAAAAACATGAACAACATCCAATCAACCCTAAATTGGAGAATTGCATGTTGTGGAGACTATAGTGCACCACCAAAAGCACTTTCACTTCTGTCCATATAGTGGACGCCACAAATGCAAAACATTACACTATGCCGTATAAATGATATTTCCCCCACAGCTTCCTCGGGTCCTGAATCTCCTGATGGCTGCAACCCGCGACACCCAGCCTGGTGGAGACATGCTCCTCAGACTGCCCCTGTATTGTTGTTACTGTTGCTTGTATATCTCTCGATCTGATTTCCCTCCGTCGCGGTTTAGGCAGATGGCTGCCCATTGCCCACCTTAGGGCTTGGTTTTGGACACATTCAGATCTCTGCCATGTGTCTTAAGATAACTTGTTGTGATTTGGAACTATAATCAAATTGAATTGAACCAAATTCATAGCTCAGAGGGTGCTGTCCACTGCAGCTGATGCTGAAATTGGTGTATAGCCCACCTGGAAGCTTATGACACAACATGCTAGACCTATTTTGGTGAATTTCTTGGCTTGATAAGTGAACCATCAAAGTAATGAAAATGTATGAATGGGTTGTGGTGACATCATATTGGGTATCAGTGAAGACCTTTCAAGTTGTTATCTTTAATGGCAATGTGTCTTGAGTTCTGAACAATGTATTTCTTTAACAATCGTGGAATAACTTGTTTTAATTCTCTTCTACTCCCACCATAGGCTCTACTCTGTATTTGGCTGGAGGAGAATTCTCTGATGGTTCAACCAGTAAAGACATGTGGCGCTATGACCCTTCCCGTGACTCATGGTTGAAGATGGCTCCCATGAATGCGGCACGCTATGATTTCGGTACGACTGTCAAAACTATGGAATTCAATTAAACTTTGTTTTGTAATAACCCCTATGGGGTTTTATTTGTATGTAATGTACGTATTAATAACACCCACTGCTCCTAATACAGTAGTTAGGATCTGTAAATGTATCAATATCACCCACTGCTCCTAATAAACTGCTCAAAAAAAGTTCGGAAACGTAACTTCGGTCAATTATATCTCCCCTCTCATCTGGAATGAGCAACACAGCTAACGCGTGGGTAGCGCCTCCAAAAAATGTGCCAAAATCACCCAATATGCTATGTGTTCCGTTATGCAGAGTGACAGCATTATTTGGTGTCCCTGGTACCATTTCCAAACTTAGGACCAAGTTCTGTGAGACGGGTGAAGTCAACAAGGAAGACAACAACCCAAGACCCCTTGCTTCACTGAGGAACCATAGATTTACAGGCAAGATTTGCACAACGGTACCAAAGACAGATGTCAAAGTTGCAGGGTCCATGCTCAGGTGCCAGTCACACACCTGTGACTGGCACACACCTGCCTGCAAATGGTACCAGGGCTGACATCAAATAATGCGCAATCTGCGTAACGGAACACCAGCTTCACTTGCCCTATTGCACGGGCCTTATCCTGAAGGGACAAACGTGGCAGTCCATGGGGGCAGTGTTGCTGCTTGGAGCATACACAAACTCAACAAAGTTGCAGAACCCATGTTCAGGTGCCAGTCACTCACCTGTGAGGCAGTCACACACACCTGTGACTACTGGCACACACCTCTCAGCAGGTGTGTGCTGGCAGGTTGCTCAAAACAAGAGCGATTACCAGCAGAAGCATATTGGGTGATTTTGGCACATTTTTTGGAGGCGCTACCCACACGTTTAGCTGTGTTGCTCATTCCAAGAATGCACGATCCTTACAAGCTGTACCTCATTGTAAAGGTGACTAATCAACGATAAAAATGATATAAAACACAATACCAATTGGTATTATTAAAGGGGAGATATAATTGACCGAGTTAAGTTTCCAAACTTTTTTTGAGCAGTTTAGTTAGGATGGGTCAAATGCAGAGAAGAAATTTCATGTATTTGCAAATATATAGTGATACAAATACACCAAAGGAGTGGGGACTGAATTATTATCTAATTATCATGACTTATTCTACCTTTTCCTGTTGACGATGAATACTTTGTTGCCATGTGTCTTCCTAGGCAGAGGATGGTTCTATCACACAGCCGACCCATATGTACAACTACGACCCTAACACGTGTGTATGGACGCAAGTCGCTCCTATGCAAGTCCCACGTTCTGGTTCAGCTTTGTGTTCTCTTGAAGGAAAGATCCACGTAATAGGTATCATACCTGTTCTCAATGACTCTTAATTCCTTAACAGACACTTCAACTTCACTGTAGTTTAGCCACACAATAGAGCTCACCTATAGTCACTATCCTGTTCATTCCTTTTTTATCTCTAGGTGGCAAGGATTCGGCAATATTCATGAACCAGGTGGAGTGCTACAGCCCCAAACCAACCAGTGGACCAGGTGTTCCCCCATGAAAAAGCAACGATGCCATCCTGGCATAGCTGTGGTGGATGGAAAGATCTACGTACTAGGAGGGCTGGAGGGCAAAGGCAGGTGAGATGATGCTGCTTCATGAAGTTGTGAATTAACTTCATCATTTTCTACTGTGCGGACTTCCCTTCCTTTCCTCCAATGTATGTTTTGTTGTCCTGCACCTAACATGTTTTTGGGATGTGCATACTTCCCTCTGTGCCCCATGATGCTGCTTCATGACAGCCTGGGAAAAAGTGGCTGCTTGCTCCCACTACTGTAGGTTTGGGCATTATGGCATAATCTTCCTACCAGCCACCATGGGCCCAAATATCGGTGATTGCCAATGTATTCATGCTGGAAAATCAATCGCTCAGCCCTGCCCCCAGTAGCGATCGTCCAATGCCAGCATAGCAACCATTGCTAAGCTGCCATCTGGAGTCAAGTCAACATCACCTAGCCTTCATACAGAACATAATTAGCAGCATTCATAGCAAGACCATTTATGCCATAATAGCACTATGGTGAAATGTTGCAAGTAGTCTAAATCTGTCACTCATAACTATACTATCAAATGGTCAGGGTGCAAAAGCCAGGAAATAAGACGAATCTGCCAGAGCTAGGCTAGCCATGCCAGGGTAAGGGTGCAATGCATACCGGCACATAACATGTTTCGTCTAGTTCTCAAATCTGTCATATGACTTTTTGCTTTTCAGCAGCACAAATCGATCATACAGTAACCACTCACGATTGCAGACTGTGTCTGTAAATTAGGCTATTTGTCGAGTTGAATTCCCGAGGAGGCAGATCATTACACTCGCAAACTAAAAATTCAATAAGCGCCCATTGCAAATATATTCGTCCCATTGCCCAAGCTTAGTTCTCACTAGACATTTCTCTCATGGCTATTGGTCTCTCTTCATACAGGTATCTCCATACCATCGAGCGGTACTGTGAAGACAGGAACATGTGGGAAATTGTGGGGGAGATGCCCGCCAACCAAACCCGCACCCTAACCCTAACCGCACGCGGATGCCACATAGTCGGAGAAAAGGTCTGTCGGATTAACGCATGCCTCCCGCCCGCCGGTCGCAGTTGTTTCAGCTGTGCGTCCCTCAGGCTGAAGAAGGATGGACATGCAGTCAGCCAATCTGCCACAGCTGATGGCGTACCTGTGAACTGAGGGGAAGATGAAGAAATATCTTCATCATAAGTTGCTAAGAGACATTTAAGACAGTGGTTCATAACTACTGAAGGATGATGTTGGCACAGGGGGCTTGTCAGTCTATTATTCACGTTGAATAATCCCATTAATGTGCGGGCACATGTTGTAACTAGCTCTATTAGAATCTAATTCATGCTGCAAAACCGTCATGTCAACCAAGCACCGTTGTTGTTGGGAAACATATAGTTTTTGTTATTCTTCTTCCTTAAAAATGTCTGGTTCTTACAAATTGTAAAGTTGGTTACCAAACTGAGCAAATGGGTTCAAAGTCTCAGCTGCCCTTATTGACATTCTTCCCTCATCAGAAATTAAAGGTGTTAAATAGCTCTATATTGTGATAGTACTCATTGCTATAAAGTGTTTGTTCGGGAACAGAAGTCTCCATGTTTCTCCATTTCTTTATTAAACAGAAAATGCTTTTTCAGGTCAGAATACCAATTTTATCCAATCAGGATACTGATTAAACAAGTGAAATTGGAAGTGATGACACAAAGCAGACAGTATTTGGAACTGGAACATAATAAAAATGAAGCTGATGTACTCTCTCCTGATTGGCTGAACTGTTGTCACCTACCTACTGAAAATGTATTTTCTGTTTATTAAAGAGCTGGAAAGACAGGAAGACTCCTGTTACTGAACAAACACTCCATAGCAATGATTACTATCAGAATATAGAGCCTCAACCTTTCAACAAAAAGTTTTAAACAAAAAAAAAAAATTAATACCCTACCTTTTTAATACTGGCCACAAACATGTCATTTTAATATTTTAAAGTAGGGAAATTATTTTCATGCAACTGCCTGCAATTATAGTGTCAATGTCATTCTTATTTTGATTGTTGTGTTAACAGAACCCCCTTATTTTTGTATTGAGTTTACATCACTGACAATCAACATATGTATTTAACTGTCTATTGCCACTTCCAAAACAGGCAATGGGGCCTAATAGTTACAGCCATGTTGGTGACACCTAGGCCTATTAGCTACAGTTCTTTAATTTGACTTGTAATGTTATAGAAAATAACACGTCTCTCCGTTAATTGTTTGTTACACGCCAGTGGTTCTCGAAGTGGGGTCCCCAGTCAAACGAACTGGCTAGAAGTTCTGGCTAAAAGTTCAGCTAATGAGAAGATGCATAAGAAGGAATTTTCAGATCATTTGTTTAATTCTCCCCACCTACAGTCAAGACAGTTATCATGATGCTACTAGAGCATACGTGCAGTTACTGTCTGCACGTGTTCTCTGCTAGCACCATGCTCCCTCGCTAGCATGATGCTAGCGAGCTATCATGATGCTACTAGAGCATGCGTGCAGGGTTACATGGCACGCGGGGAGGAGGTAGGATCCGGCTTGAGGTCTCGCGATAGGAGCGGAGTGAGTCGGCGTTTGGGAGACACTGTCTGAATTGTTTGGCGCGGAAAGTTAAAAGTTGATATTTGTGGATTAACACTTTTGTGTGATTGTGGATATAGTTACAAGTACATAATACACCTAGGGAGATAGAGTTAGGGGGCCGACCGACGACCTATATAGGTCCGGCGGTACCCGTTTCATTTCTTTTATTTTCTATTATTTTATTTTCTTCTTTTCTGTTAATCTAGTGGGTAAGGATGACAGGTAAATCAGCTAAAGATAGACGTAGGGACAGCAGGAGGGAAGATAAAGATAAAGGGCATGAATCACGCCAGAAGGACAGGAGGAGAGGAGATGAAGAGGAGGAAAATAAAGGGAAAAAGTTGCAGGGTAGAGAAGGGAGTGCTAAAAGAATCAGAGTCAGATCAGAGAGTTCATTAAGTTATGAAACAGAGATGGTGAGTGACTTAAGTGAGGATGAGGGAAAAGAGAAAAATGAAACTCTTAACATGATAGTTCGGTTTGGGGAGGAGGGAGGAGTAGGGAAGATAAACCCGATAAATCTGACTAAAGAGCTTGCTGGGAAATGTGGTGAGTTAAAGTTTGTGAGGGTTTTAAGAGATGGAAATATGCTTATTGGATGTTCAGATGAGCTTCAGGTGGCTCTGGTTAAACAATTGACAAAGGTTGGAGATAAAAGGGTGGTGAGGGTGGTGCAAGTGGGAGAGAAGAAACTTAAAAGTTGTAAGGGAGTTATTACAGGAATTGATGTGGACGTTGAGGAGCGGGAGATTAAGGAGAACCTTGATGCCAGAGGCATAGAAATAGTAAGTATTAAGAGGATGACAAAGGGAAAGGAGAAGGAAATAAGTGAAACTGTGCTGGTGGAGTTTGAAGGTGGAAAAATACCAGACAGAGTATTTTGGGGTTTCTTGTCCTTCTTTGTAAGGGCATATATACCAAAGCCATTGAGGTGCTTTAAGTGTCAAGCCTTTGGGCATATTGCTAAGTTCTGTAAAGAGAAGAGGAGGTGTGCTAGGTGTACTGGTGATCATGAGTATGAGGAATGCCCAGAAGGAGTAAAACTCAAGTGTTGCAGCTGTGGTGGGGAGCATAGTGTCACTTTTGGAGGCTGTGCAATAATGGAAAAGGAAATGGAGGTACAGAAAATTAAAGTGCTGGATAAGTTAACATATGCAGAAGCCGTGAAGGTGGCCAGTAAGAGGGATGATCAAAAGATGAAGAGAGCGGCAGAAGCTTTAAGTGCACTACCAGTTCCAGCCTGGGTAGGCGCTAGAAACAGGCAAAGGGTGGTTGAAGTAGAGGAATCAGATGGAGATAAGGTTTGGATTGATAAAAAGCAGTTGGTGGTTTTTATTGCAGCAGCAATTAATTCCACAAGTGGATCCACGTCAAGGACTACTAGTATTCAGTACATAGTAAAGGCAGCTATAGATCACTTGGATATGGAAGGCTTAAAGTGGAAGGAAATAGAAGAATGTATTAAAAGTCAGAGCAGTAGCCAGGAAATAGCAAGGAAACATCATAATCACGATGAAAATCCTTCAGTGGAATGCTAGAAGTATGATATCAAATGGACAAGAGTTTAAGTACTATTTAAGAGAAATGAACGAAAAGCCTGATGTAATTTGTATCCAAGAGACATTTTTGAAACCAGTATTAGATTTTGTGGTGTATGGATATGTAGTAGTAAGAAGAGATAGAAGTGAGGGCGAAGGGGGTAGTGGAGGTGGGTGTGCAATATTTATTAAACAAAATATTGCTTATAGGGTACTTGAAAAAGGAAAAGATCAGGAGTATATAGTGGTGGAAGTGTGGGAAAGGGGGGAGGAAGTTGTTATAATTAACTACTATAATCCATGTAATAAGTTAGAGATAGACAGATTAGTTAGGATCAAAGGAATAGACAGAAATAAGTTAGTTTGGTGTGCTGATTTTAATGCCCATAATACTTTGTGGGGAGGGGCTCACACCGATACAAATGGGAAGGTTATTGAAGAGTTAATGGAGGAAAGGGATTTTGTATGTTTGAATGATGGAAGGGGGACACGAGTGGATGTGAGAACAGGTAACGAGTCTGCAATAGATATAACACTTGTTTCAAGTAGTCTTGCAGGGATTAGCAAGTGGGAGGTTTTGTCAGGCACTAATTTAGGTAGTGACCATTATTTAGTTTTGTGCTCAGTAGGAGGGAAAGTGGAGATGAATGTAGGAGATGGGATTCAGAAGTGGGTGTATGGTAAAGCAGAGTGGGATAAATTCAAGTTGGTAAGTGAGGAAATTATGGAATCAATTGATTTGTGTGGGGAAGATGTAGATACGCTAAACAGCAAATTTACATCAGCTATAATAGCAGCAGCAAATGAAGCCATTCCGAAGAGCAAAAATAGAAGAAATAGAAAATTAGTTCCATGGTGGACAGAGGAGTGTTCCAAGGCAGTAAAAGCCCGGAACAAAGCATTTAAGTTAGTTAAAAGAAATCATGATTTGCATAGTCTGATAGAGTACAAGAGGGCGCAGGCAGTGGTGAGAAGAGTAATTAGGCAAGTAAAGAGGGCAAGTTGGAGACTTTTTTGTAGTGAAATAGGAAGAACAACACCAGTAGGAGAGGTGTGGGGAATGATTAGGAAGATGGGAGGAGACAGAAGGGAGTGGGATTATCCAGTGATTACAACCGAGGAGCAAACGGCAGTAAATGATATTGATAAAGCTGAATTAATGGCAAAATCATTTGCTAAAGTACATAGTGAAGGAAATTTGACAGTGGAAGGGAAAAGGAGAAGAGAGATTACTATGAGCCAGTATCCAGGTGTGCTAGATAGGAGGGCAGGTAAAGGAGGGGATATGGATGACGGTTTCTATATGGCAGAGCTGGTGAGAGCAGTTAAAAGAGCTAAGCCCACAGCTCCTGGGCAAGATCAGGTGAGCTATATTATGTTAAAGAATTTAGGAGTAGTAGGATTGGCTAAATTGTTAGGGTTATACAACAGAGTGTGGAGTGAGGGTAGGTTGCCAAGCATTTGGAAGGAAGCAGTAGTGATCCCGATAAGGAAGCCAGGAAAGGACCCAAGCAAACCCTCTAGCTATAGGCCAATAGCATTAACATCAAATCTATGTAAAATAATGGAGAGGATGATAACAGATAGATTAACGTATGATCTTGAGAAGAAAGGCATGTTGGCAAGCTGCCAAAGTGGTTTTAGGAAAGGTAGAAATACCATGGATGCAGTGGTAAGGCTTGAGTCAGAAATAAGGAAAGCACAGGCAAATAAGGAATCAGTGGTGGTAGTGTTTTTTGATATTGAGAAAGCATATGATATGATGTGGAAAGAGGGTTTGCTTATTAAGTTGCACAAGATGGGTGTGGGGGGTAGGGTCTTTAATTGGATAAAGGATTTTCTGTTTGGTAGGAGTATTCAGGTAAGGATCGGGTCTGAGGTATCAGGAAAATATGTGGTGGGGAATGGTACTCCTCAAGGTAGTGTAATTAGTCCCCTAATATTTATAATTATGATAAATGATGTATTTTCAAAGGTTCCAGCAGATATTGGTAGGTCCCTGTTTGCTGATGATGGTGCATTATGGAAAAGAGGAAGAAATGTGAGTCATATAATAGGTAAGGTACAGCTAGCAATTGAGGAAGTGACAGAGTGGGGGTTTGACTGGGGGTGTAGGTTTTCTGTGGAGAAAACGCAGACAGTATTTTTCACCAGGAAAAGAATTGAGGAAGGGATGAAACTGAAGATGTATGGGAAAGTGTTAGAGAGAGTTAATTCATTTAAATATTTAGGAGTTATTTTTGATTCAAGGCTAACATGGGTTGATCATGTCAAGAGGATTGATGACAAGTGCAAGAAAATATTGAATGTGATGAGATGTCTGAGTGGTAGGGATTGGGGGGCAAGTTGTGCATCATTGAGATCAATTTATGTGGCTATGGTTAAAGCATCAATAGATTATGGGAGTATAGTTTATGGGTCAGCAGCTGCTTCTTTATTGAAAAAGGTGGATGTGATTCAGGCCCGGGCTTTAAGGTTATGTAGTGGGGCTTTTAATTCTTCACCAGTGTCTGCTCTGCAAGTAGAAATGGGGGAGATGCCTATGGAATTGAGGAGGATACAATTGAGGTTAAATTATTGGGCTAATTTGCAAGGGCATGGTGATTCCCACCCTACTAAAGTAGTTTTGCAGGAATGTTGGGATTATGGAAAATGTAAGAGGGATCATTTTGGTAAGGTAGGGAATGAACTAGCAAAAGACTTTGGGGTGTTGGGGTGGAAAATAAGTCCATCAGTGGTATATCCAGTGATGCCGCCTTGGAGGATGGAATGGCCGGAGGTAGATTGGCACTTGATGGAAGTGAAGAGAGAGGGGGGAGACCTGGTTTGTGCGTTTAATAATAGAGTGGATATAAAGTATAAGGATTGTGTTAAAATATATACAGACGGAGCTAAGCAACCTGAGACAGGAGTGACAGGATTTGGGGTGTCAGTACCTTCGAAGGGAATTGGTATTAATAGAAGGACATCTGATCATTTAGGGGTGTACACTGTGGAGATGTTGGGGGTGTTGGTAGCGTTAAGGTGGGTGGAAAGAGAAAGGCTTGAAAAGGTAGTGGTCTGTTCAGATTCAGCCTCAGTATTGGCAAGTTTAAGGTCATTTCATTCAAACAGTCGTCAAGGTCTTTTATATGAAGTTCTTCAGTCAGTTACTAGAATAGGTAAAAAGGGAGGTAAGATTAATTTTATTTGGGTGCCAGCACACATAGGGGTGAAGGGGAATGAAAGGGCGGATGAGTTGGCAAAGAAGTCATTATTGAAGGGATCAATAGAAATGCAAGTTAGTATAAGCAAAGCAGAAGTAAAGAGTGTGATTTGGGAAATAATAAATCAAAGATGGCAAGAGAGGTGGGACAGTGAGGAGAAAGGGAGACATTTATATAATATTCAAAAGAGTGTTAAAGTAAACAGGGCTAGAAGTGGAATTAGAAGAGAGGATATGGTTTTGATTAGGTTAAGGTTAGGGCATAGTGGACTAAATAAAACATTGAAAATGATAGGGAAACATGAGACTGGGTTATGTGAGGGATGTAAGGATGAAGAGGAGTCAGTGCATCATGTATTATTAGAGTGTAGTGAATATGAGAGAGAGAGGGATATAATGAGGAACAAACTTAGGGATTTAGGGTTGCAGGAGTTTTCTCTGAGAGGGATTTTAGGTTTGAATAAAAGTACACAGGTTAAAGTGTTGTTAGGTTTTTTGAGGGACATAGGATTATTTGATAGAATTTAGTAAAGTGTGAATGAGAGTGTGTATGGGATTTAGAGTGTGTGATCCACAATATCACAAGGGGGCGGTAATGCAACACTAGTATGGATGCAAGCCGCCGTAAAAAGACAGTAAGAAGAAGAAGAAGACATGGCACGCGGAAGCCACTAGTCGGAGTGGCGAGATGTCGGCGTGGAAGACTGTTACCGCGTGGAGTTACTGTCTGCACGTGTTCTCTGCTAGCACCATGCTCCCTCGCTAGCATGATGCTAGCGAGCTATCATGATGCTACTAGAGCATGCGTGCAGTTACTGTCTGCACGTGTTCTCTGCTAGCACCATGCTCCCTCGCTAGCATGATGCTAGCGAGCTATCATGATGCTAGTAGAGCATGCGTGCAGTAACTGTCTGCACGTGTTCTCTGCTAGCACCATGCTCCCTCGCTAGCATGATGCTAGCGAGCTATCATGATGCTAGAAGAGAACTAGCATCATGATAGCTCGCTAGCATTCATCCTAGCTCCGCAAAATAATACTATTAATAATGATACTATTGCCTGCACGTATGCATTGATCATGCCATCTCCGCAAAATAATACTACTGGTTTTACATTTATACAGGTTTTGATAATAATACTGGTTGCAAGTGTGCATTGATACAGTATTCTACAAGTCTTGATAATCAAACTGTCTAAATGTGCATTGATAACATATTCAATCATTGCATCTAACTGCTGCTGGCATATCAAGATGTATACAATGTCAATGATGATACAATGGCAATCATGAAACATGTGTTCAGTTTCTCCATGTATTTATGAAAATGTTGATCATGCAATTCATATTAATTGCATGATCAAGTTTACATGGTAAATTTACAAACCTACACACAACAAGCCCACGTTCTTGCCAAAGATTCAAATATTTATTTTGTCAAAATGTTCATTTGAAGTCAGTTGACAGTTAACCTTTCAGCAAAAGTAAATACAAATAACTGTTCAAAAACTGCATGAATAAATATGGCACCTGGATAAATATTTTGCCTGTAGATATATTAATGGCCAATAAATTGTACTCTACAAAATGTCTGTCAGGTGCAGATCACTACTGGAACAGTAGTGTCTCCTTGTCTTTTCCAAGGCTTTTCAAAGTCATTTTTATGACACCATCCTGTCCTGGAAATGTACTTTGCCAGCATCAGACATGAAATAGTCTGCAAATTTGTCACGCAGATCCATGGCCTGCCCACCAGCTCTGTTGGGGCGAGCTCCAATCCCCCTGAGGCCACCCTGTGGCTCTGTGGTTTCCCTTAGCCAGTGCTGCACATCCATGGGCCTGGTCAGCATGTTGTGTAGAATGCACGCTGCCATCACCAGTGTGTCAACCCTCTCTGGTTTCATCTGGATGGGTTGGTAGAAGATCCTCCACCTGGAGGCAAGAATGCCAAAGGCCTTCTCTACACACATGCGTGCCCTGGAAAGCCTGTAGTTGAAAATGGCTTCCCGCCTTGGGAGTCGTCTTCCAGATATGGGACGCATCAGGTATCTCTTAAGGGGAAATGCGGCATCTCCGATCATGGTGTATGGCATTCTCCCCAGATCCTCTGCACCAGGTAGGAAGGCATCTTGCGGGACATGTAGGGTATCTGCAGCCATCCCTCGTCCCAGTGCAGAGCTGGCATAAACTCCACCATCACTTGCTCTTCCAAATTCACCCACTTGTACAGATGTAAAGCGGTAGCTAGCATCAGAAAGGGCAAGAAGAACAATTGAGAAGGTCCCTTTGTAATTGAAAAAGAGACTCCCCGAATTTGGTGGTGCAACAACCGTGATGTGTTTTCCATCAATTGCGCCTAGACAGTTTGGGAAATCCCATTTCTCCTCAAACTCCCTGCTGATCCTAATCCAGGTTTCTGCTGTGGGTTTTGGCAGGTAGACAGACCGCATTCTTCGCTCTATTGCCCGACACGTCTCCTCTATGCTGGTAGAGACCGTCTCCAAGCCAAGGCGATAATTGTACGCCACGCTGTGCATGGAGTCTCCTGATGCCTTGTATCTGAAAAAAATGAAATAAACTGTTAGTTTAAGTCAAAAGTAAATTAATAATACTTTCTTTCTCTTTAAAGATGTTGAGGTGGTTAAGGGGAAGTGGAAAAACATAAGGGACACATATGTCCGCAATGTACGTGTCCGAGCGAATGTCCCGAGTGGGTCTGGAGCAGCTGCTGTTCCCAAGGAGCACCGACACCACCAGATTCTGAGCTTCCTGCTGCCAACCGTTTTGCCAAGAAGGTATAAATTACAACAGAATATTATCTTTTTACCTTCTCATTACTTTACTTTTTCATGAACCAGTTGAACCCTCCGGACTTAATTAAATTGGACCCGAATTGGCTCTGTACTTGAATGGCTTTTCCCCCTTACACCAAATCTCTTATTAGATTACTATTTCAATGCTTTTTGATGCATTATTATCTTGAGTCCTTGCTTTTCAGTCTGCTAAAAGCTTAAACTGTTAATAATTTCTATATGCTGCTTAAATTAGTTCATAGAAAGTGTTGTCTGTAGCTCTTATCAATAACCCCACAATGCACAGCGCAGGAAAACTATTTTGTTATGGGATTTACCTTAACACAAAACAATTTTATTCAGTTCCAGGGGAAACCTCGACGACTATGGAGAGCCAGGGGAATCGACAGTGCGGCCTCTGTCCTCTGGCTCAGAAGAGCCTGAAGAAGCCACTGATCTGCCGTTTGTTCGCTGCCAGGCCTCTACAAGCCCCAGAGACTCTCTAGGCTTGGCAGGTCGAGGTAGCTGTCCGGGCTAGCAACGGGTGGGTCCGATACATGGGTGCCAGTCAATGGGGCGCCATGGCTGGATCGGGCTCGCCTGCTGCTCACCCGGACGGCTGGTGTCGGCCTGCTGGGCCTCTGCTCGTGTTTCCCTTACTTGCAGTCAGTCTTGCACTTTTTATTTTAATTTTGACTGTTCTGAAAAAGTCTTAATAGTTTCACTTCAGGATGTCACTGGGGCAGAGGCTTGGCAATGCAGCTGTCCAGGTCAATGCAGCTGTCGGGGCTAGCAACGGGTGAGCCCGATACATGGGTGCCAGCCATTGGGGCTCCATGGCTGGATCGGGCTCGCCCGCTGCTCGCCCGGGCGGCTGTGTTGACCGGCTGGGGCTCTGCCCGTCCTCATTCTTATTACGGTACAGTCAGTGTTTGGAATGTTGCTGCCCCTGTTTTCCTCACTCAGTCTCAATTTCCGCCTGTTATAAGGTGTTGGGCAATAGATAAAGCAGGGGAAATTGTCTGTCTACAAACGCACAGCAAAAATGTTGTTTTGCACAAGCAATGAGAGTATTGAACTGTATGAAACTGAAGCTTCATTTTTTGTACTGATATGCAACTACATGATATTTTATACTGTTATGCAAGTTTGATAAATTAAAAAGCATTCCACAAGTGTAATTGTGTTTACCTAATTGTTAAAGCAAGGCGCTGTTTAGCCTCAATTGGCTCCCTCCAGGTGGTGCTTTGTTTTTCCAGGTCTTCTCCAACAAAGGACAGGAGGATGTCCATCTGGGTTGCACTCATCCTGAAGTAGTTATGGTATCTGTGTCTATCCAGTTGCAGTTCTTGGACCAGGTTGTAGTAGTGTCCCTGCTGCCGCCGCTTCTGATTGAGTGGGTGCACCCACATCCTCTTTCTCCTACACTGTAGGAGCAGCAGTGCTGCCACCTTTCTCCTCAGGGCATGAATGTACTTGGGTCCTGTGAATATTCATAAGTGATGTACAAATGAATATAGTCAGTTATATTTTATTTTGATTATAACTTGTTTTAGATGGAGGTCTAGGCTGCACAATATCTGTAGATGAAATCTATGAAGGCTTGAGCTTTAAAACTGTCAAGTGTTGTCTCAAAACGAATATTCATAAGTGATGTACAAATGAATATAGTCAGTTATATTTTAATCTGATTATAACTTCTTTTAGATAGAGGTCTAGGCTGCACAATATCTGTAGATGAAATCTATGAAGGCTTGAGCTTTAAAACTGTCAAGTGTTGTCTCAAAACGAATATTCATAAGTGATGTACAAATGAATATAGTCAGTTATATTTTAATCTGATTATAACTTGTTTTAGATAGAGGTCTAGGCTGCACAATATCTGTAGATGAAATCTATGAAGGCTTGAGCTTTAAAACTGTCAAGTGTTGTCTCAAAACGAATATTCAAAGTGATGTACAAATGAATATAGTCAGTTATATTTTAATCTGATTATAACTTGTTTTAGATAGAGGTCTAGGCTGCACAATATCTGTAGATGAAATCTATGAAGGCTTGAGCTTTAAAACTGTCAAGTGTTCTGTCTAAAAACGAGATGATATTGTATAGTAGCGGTTCTAGAGACATTCATTTTCGTTTCACATGATAAGCTATTTTCAATTTACAGTTTTTAGCTAACTTAATTGTAATAAAGGATGAAATACTCACTCATCACTCACTGCAGCTAGGTCGTCGTAGGTTCACATAAAAGTATTTCACATAAATGGCAATAAAATGTAATTATGGCGGCAGAAAGCTAAACAAAATAGCGCCAGAAATTGTTAACGCCCCTAGTTCAGTTCATTGGTTAAATGCCACGTCGCGACGCGATGGCCGACGCTCCATATCGCCCCAAATGAGGACAGTTTTTCGCGCGACGTCGCGGTCAGAACGCTCGCTCGCTGCCAGTGCGGATGAGGTATGATACATATCATGTGGGAGAATAAGAATAAGTACTTGCTATTGCGTGATTTGACCAGCAGATGGCTCTAGTGCCATCTGTAATTATTTGTTGTAGTATCTGTAAGTCACTGTACTTTTGTTTATTGAGACAATACTGTCAATTGTAAATGTGCAAAATGGATCATGCTATGTCTAGTGATTATTAATGTTATTTAATTTTGTTGCTGTCAAAAAGAAACCTTGTATCTCCATATTTCAACTTTTTATGTTTTTTTTTGAAGGGTTGTCAATGAATGCCCTTCATCATACAAGAGTGTCACAGTAAAGTAGTGAAAATCTACAAAATGCATTGGGCTATTTTCACTGTTATAAATAATTACAAAGGAATGGTTTTGGACATACAAGGTTTCCTTTCCACCCAACAGCAACGATATATAGGTTCACATTTGTTGCATAGGTCTTGTTGTGAGCCCTGTAAACATGATCCATCCTAACTGACTATCTTAATTAACAAATAAATGTGTGTCTTTACTCTGCATGCCATGGCAGACTGAGGATGGTTTTTTTTTTACCGAAAACATGTATCCGTTTGCACCTTTACACCATTTTTGGTAGCACTTTTTTAATTTGACCACTATAGATCATTAAAGAATAATATTTTTGCATCTACCAAACCTCTGTGCATATATTCCCTTTTGTTGTGTTAGTGTGCAAGCATCTTTTGTTTGGTTGACACCACCTGGCTGGAAAAGTTGTTGTTTTTTGGGCCAATTCAACGGCAAACCTTTTTGTTTATCATATTAGAAATGTACAATTTACTTCATATATTTGTGTGCACCGTTTGCATATCCAAGAGCTATAATATATATATTTTTTTTTCAATTTCAAGGTTCATTGTATCAATTCTGTTTTTGTTTTTTAAGAAAGAGTTGGATAGAGCTCACTGTAAAGACATAACAGACACATTCAAGAATAAATGGCAGGAGTAAAATGTTTTACATCAGCATTCCAAAACAATAACATGGCAATATCCACCCTTGGAAAATTAAAATACATCTATTTCTCTTTCTTTTTTATATAGGCCAGCCTGAATGAATGCAACAAATGCTTTTGTATTTGTATTTTGTACTTGTAACATTCATCTATCTTTACATAGTTTATTTTTTATAGAGCACTTTCTCAACTTTTTGGTGCCCCCTTCCAATATCCAGGTCACTTACCACACATCACATCCAATGAAAACATAAGCTTTATTTGTCGTGTTGCTTATATCATTTAGAAAACAATTGATTTCCAAATATCTGATTTTACATCAAACTGGACTGTTAGTATTTGATATGAAACTATTAGCCTAATTCCCAGGGAGAGAAATAAAAGCCTGTTATAGGTAGAATTGTATAGGATGTCAGGCCTGTGATGTTACCAGCCCTGTGACAGGGATGTCAGGTCACAGTGTAATGTGAGGGGGGCCTGATGTTACAGGGATGTGACACATACTATTATACTGACATAATGGATGTCAGTATCACGGTTGCTTCCAGCAACTTCTCTGTACATGTCCATTGAGAAACACCAAACAGTGTTTGTAATGTTATATACCTCTATATAGTGTTTGTTCAGTAACAGGTCTCCCCATCTCTTCAGTGAGCAGGAAATACATTTTCAGGTTGAGATAACAATTTTCATCCAATCAGGAGAGAACTCGTACACAATAAACGAGTGAAATTGAAAGTGATGAAACAAAGAAATGATCAGACCAAAATGGAGTTGGAATATAATAATAATAATATCCCTTTCTTGATTGTATGAAATTTGTTTATCGAAGAGCTGGAGAGAGACCCATTACTGAACAAAGAATACATCAATGATTACCATTAGAGCTTTAAAACTTAAAATATAATATGACTAACATGACCTTTAAGTTGATTAGCTTCATTGTTAACTTCCAAGTTCTTCAAAAACGACTGGCTGAATAGCTGCTGGACCTTTAGTTAACTGTAGCGGTTTAACGTATTGATTTATTTTGTGTCGTCTTGCTACCCCCCTCCCACCCCAACAAAAAAATAATCTAACACTGTCATCACCACAAAGATCGCACACCAACGATTCTTAATGACTCCAAATTGTATGATCTTTTATTGAAAACCATTTCTAAAGGACAAATCTCACAAGACATAGCAAATGCATGTAACTTGTACTAATACTGAAAAACATTTCTGAGAACAAAAAGATTGGGAAAAAGATTGGGAAGGAATTTCAATTGAATAACAAAAAAGGAGAGAGAACAACTGTTGCTGTAACTTGTACTGAAAACCACTTCTGAGAACAAAAAGATTGGGAAGGAATTTCAGTAGAGGAACCAAACGCAGGGGATGGTTCAGGAAGTATCCATGGTCTGTACGGTCTCATCCACCACCTCCAGGTCCAACTTGATCACATCCTCCGTCAACACCCCGGTGGTTCCCCTCTGGTATTTGTAGTCTATTCTAGATAGAATAGATAATTAAACGCATATTAATGGTTTATTTCAAGTTCTGATTCAACAGACTTTGGCCAACAGCAAACACAAAAACACTTTGTCACACAGAATGCCAATGGAGACGTAACCAAATAGCAGATCTACAAGCTTGCATTGTGAGCTACAGATCTTCTATTTTCAGCGTGTGACAGACGCACAACAAAGTGTTATAGAGGCAAATGCAAGCAGTTTCCTGAAATATACTTAAAACATATTTTTGGACTAAAGACAATTTAAGTAGTTAATGAACAGGATACAATCAGTATTTGATTTACAATGTTTTCAAATCATAAACATTGATCCTGATCCCGGCTTCATTCTGTCTCAATGTAAATCACAAATCGTGATGGCCTACGCCTATGGTGTTACAAAAACCACACATTGTTAAAGCAAACCAAACGTATTGGGGTATTAGCTTCGGTTAGTAGTCAAACAATACTAGTGGGCTAAACTCAGCTAAACTCTGCACATCAGAAGGCACTTTACGACGTTACTCACTGTTGCAAGACTTGAAGCTCATTTATTCTTGAAACAGAAACAGGCCACGAGATACAAAGGCCACACGTGATTAGAATTCAAATACATATTGGCATTAAAAGTCATTCCAAATTTAGATCATGCAAATTGTCACTGTCGGGCAGAAACCTTGCATCTCCATAATTCATCTTTTTTCATCTATTTATACTTGGGTGCATGACAGTGTTGTGTGAAAATAGCCATACAAGAGCTGCTATTTCTAAACATGTTAACCTATAATAATTACATGACCAAAAAAAAGGGACGCCAGGTTGAAAGTGTTTACGAAGTTTCCACCTGACAGCGACAATATGAACAATGGACATTATTTGAAGTGATTGGGAAAAGCTTGCTTGGTGCTGGAAAGGGAACCTGTTGAAAATACAGCACAGATGCAACTCATAACTGCACATTTATGTTATAACTATTAGATGTGTTTTTAATGAAGTGATAACTTAAGATGCAACACTCTTGTATGATGAAGTAGGACATTCATTTAAGCAAAATTTGGAGATAAAAAGGTTTCTGCTGACAGCAACGACCTGGTCTAGCACTGGGTATATCACACCAGCCTTGGAAAGCGGCCAAGTGATCATGCACTCAAAAAGGGTTGGCCGCCCCTGGTGTAAACCCAGCCACAGCGCTGGGATGAGTGGCTGTTTATAGGGCTGCAAGTATCCATTATTTACTTTGCGAATTTTTTGCATTTTTTAAAATCTTTTACATAAAAATACTTATTGACCACCAAAGCATTAGCTCATACTTCATCACAAGGTGTCATGCAAAAATGAAAATGGCATATCTACAAGTTTTGAGCTTGTAGATCTACTATTTTTATTTATCCTTTTGCCTATACTTGCCCAGAATAGGGATAAATTATTAATAAATATTTTTTTATAATCAATTCGTTCGATTAATGGTTGCACTCCTAGCCGTTTACCCGTCTTTCCCCGGGAAGAAGATCGGCGACTTATGAGGCCAGGGGTAACGCCTCACGTGGCTGTCGTAGAGACTGCGGCCCCTGGTGATGATCCTTAGTATGTCACCGCCTGAGTACGGGTCGTTCCGGATGCCTGCCATAATGGCGTCACGCACCAGCTCTATGGCGTCTCTCTCCTGGGAGCGGAAGAAAAGGAACGTTGGGACCAGTGGTGGACAGTAATGAAGCACATTTACTCGAGTACTGTACTTCTAAACTCACCTTCATGTCGGCCATGTAGCGATCTTCAAACACTGCCATCGCAGGCATGCAGCCAGAACCTGAGAACACACAACAATATTGTTGGCACACACACACACACACACACACACACACACACAGCACAGGGGCCATCGTCTTGGAGGTGCAAACAACAGAGATACATAGTTGGGCAATCAACCGAAAATATATCGAAACTGATATGTAGAAGGTTTCGATTCAAATAGTCGAGAAGCAGGTTTTTAGTATCCAATAATCATTATTTATCATCCATATCGTTAACTAATACAATGTACAATTCTGATTGACTGACAGGGTCCATTTTCTTCTGAATCCAGTTTTTTTTTTCTTCTATAATTTTTATCCCTCGATTTTGTAACCCTTTTTTCACCCGGTGCCAATTTCCTAAGTGATCCTGGGCACTACACTCCCCCCACCAGCCTAGGGAGGCCAGGGCCGAGCTCATGCCTCCTTCAATGCTTGAGAGCCAACTGACCTTCTTGTCACCTGACAGGGGGGAGTTTCCCTGGTTGGACGTAGCGCGTGGAAGGAACACGTTATTCCAACCAGTTCCCTTCCATCAGGCGCCCAGGCTGACCAGGGGGAGGCAGTATAGTGAGCAGGATTACTACATGTTTATGTGAGGGTATTAACTGCGAACAGTCTTCTCCCGGGTGGTTGCAGCCAGAAGGCACCAAGCGAGCTGAGACAGAGCGCAAACGTCGAGGCACAGACGGCTGTGTTGTTGACGGACAACGGATGATGAGAAACAAAAATACAACGGATGCACGCTTATGAGAAACAAAAATAAATATTCACTACTACGACTACTTTTGTATTTGACATTTTTCAATTTCTCTAAATATTATAAACTTTCACATATCGCGTATGAAAAGGCTACTATGGGCTACAGTGAAGTCGGACCGAATGACTGAAACGTTTTTTCTTTTTTTACTCTTGGTGTGGGGATTATGTTATGAAAGAAGAGAAATTGCAACTGCTATAGTCCATGGGAAACCATAAACCTACATCTAAATGAGTTGCCATATTTACATATTAACATTGAAACTCCGCAAGATATTCCTCTACACTTATTTAGTGAGAACATTGCTCCTCCTGCTGCTGAGAGCATCTCAGCACTAGCATTACTCCTGCCTGCCCCTCGCCCCCTTCTGGCTTCAACCACCCGGGAGAAGACTGTTCGCGTATTAACTACCCTAGGAGACAAGGGGAGAACATGCAAACTCCACAAAGAGTAAGCCCTTACCCCACCTAGGGTATGGGCCCTAAGTGCCCACTCGTCCCGGTGCCCACATATCCCTACTGCCCAGATTCTTTTGGTGCCCAGATGTCCAGGTGCCCACCTCTCCAGGTGCCTAGTGCCCACATGTCAATAGTGCCCAGATGTCCAGGTGCCCAGTCATCCCAAAAATATGGTGCCCAGAGGTCTCTAGTGCCCAGTTGACCAGGTGCCCACATGTCCCTAGTGCCCAGATGTCCAGGTGCTCAGTCATCCCAAAAATATGGTGCCCAGAGGTCTCTAGTGCCCACCTGACTTGTATTCTTCGTTTACAATACTAGATTCCAGTGGTGGAAAAGGTAATAAAATTTCTTACTTGAGTAAAAGTATCAATACTGCAATGTAGAAATACTCTGTTAAAGTCAGAAATTCAAAATGTACTTGAGTAAAAGTACAAAAGTATTGTTAACAAAATGTACTTAAAATACCAAAAGTAGAAAGTACTCATGCAGAATTGAAAATTTTCAAATGTATAAAAATCTTTTGAAAATAGCAGATCTAGAAGCTCACAATGCGTTGCATCGTGACGCATTGCGAGCTTGTTGTACATTTGCTATTTTCAAATGGCCAAAAATGTATATAGGGCTGAAGTGGTTAATGTATGTTTTGGTAAAAGTAACTAACTAAAGTTTCCAAATCATTGTAGTGGAGTAAAAGTACAATATTTGCCTCTGAGATATACAGTAGTGGAGTAGAAGTACTGAAAATTGGAAATACTCCAGTAAAGTAAAAATACCTAAAAATTGTACTTAAGTACAGTACTTGAGTAAATGTACTTAGTTACTTTACACCACTGCTAGATTCTCATAATTTCCTGGGAAACACAGACTCATTTATTTATTTATGCATTTAATTCTAGTTACGGCAGCTTTGGCATTCCATACGACTGCGCCACCGTGCCCCCTGAATCCAGTTTTTAATTCAGTTCGTAAATGCTGATGATTATTTTCCATTTTGTATGTGTGGACTTACCCATGGTGACGTAGGGCAGCTTGTCAGTGGATCCGTGGGCGTAGTTGCCGTACAGGTGGGGGCCGGTGAAGTCTACTCCACCCTAGCCTCGGAAACCCATGCATTTTTTTTTTGTTTCAAAAGAAAAAAAGCCTGGGAGAACCTTGCAGGAACGCTGGTCTTAGGACCTTGTTATCTCCTAACCAATCAGAGTGCTCCAAACCCAGGCGCTGTTTGGCTCCGCCCTTCAAGACCATCGATTGGGCTCGTTCTTTCAGTCTAACTCCACCCAGAATCAGATCAGCTTCTATGCGTCCCTGGTACCTGGACACACACACACACACACACACACACACACATCGTTGCACTCTGGCAGAAACGTCTTATCTCCATATTTTTTTACAGTTTTTTTTTGGGGGGGTAAATTAACGGCCTACTTGATCATACTACAGCACCACACAAAAGCATCGAAAAGTATTAGACCTGCAAGCTTGAAACGCAGCGTCACGCATTTTGAGCTTGTAGATCTGCTACTTTTGAATTTGAATCCTGAAAAGTAACAGTTGTGGACACATTATATTATATAGGTTTCCACCTGACAGAGGCGATTTATACCAATGCTTCTCAAACATGTTCATGTGAAGGACCCCCAAATTCACCCATGGTCAGCTGTCTGATTATGGGTCGTTCCAATGCTCTGGCTTGTCACAATTACCACATAATCACCGGCTCGCAATTGAGTTAATCAACCAACTAATGTCAGCCCTACTGAGGCTCACCTGAAGAGCATTTGTTTGAGCATGTGGCAGGCTGTGGCCACACGGGGCTCACGGCCTGTGGACAGAGCATGCAGCTCCATGTTGGAGGAGATGATCTGCGTCGTCTTCACTATGTCTGCAGCCGTTCCCGCTCCACAGCAGCTACACACATGAAAAAGAAGTTGAAATGGGGAAATTCTGTATTTTATTTGTCTCCAACTTATACAAGTACAACAGCGAAATGTTGGTGGGACTTAGTTCTAACACAATGATGCAATAAGTAAGAATAGTAATACAATACTGGATGTTGCTATTGTACCTTAGGGTACAATAGCTTATCTTTTTCGCAGCAGTGTCAAAAATGCACAGGTATAATGTGCATATCGCTCAGATTTTACCTTCACATTTTTTTTCCGTCAACATATTCACACCAAAGCGGTGGTCATGTCCAACAGATTATACACACTAGACTAGAGCACGTACTAGATGTAGGTGGAAATCTCGTGGATCTTGGAGCATTCCCTGTCTGCCACTATCTTGCCCTTTGTGGTCCAGGTGTCGGCTCCAAGCACGATCCCGTCCTGCCGGGGGGAAAGGACAATAGCGGTTAGAGAAATGCACCGAGACGTGAGGGTGTGCTTCACCGTCATTGTTGGCACGACAGTGATGTGGTCAGGAGTTTCTTAAGCCAGTGGTTCCAAAACTGAGGGTCCCCAAATTATTCTGGGGGGTCCCCAGATGATTAGCTTTAATGTGCAACATTGTTTTCTCACTAACATGCAGTATAAGTGTATACAGGGTATCTGCACATTTCTGAAGTTACAATTTAGTGACTTTTAAGACATTTTAATACCATATTGTCAATTACGTAAGAAAGGGGCAAACATTATGAAAATAGCCGAACTACAGGCGTTGTGACTGTGAGCTTTTAGTTCGGCTATTTTCACAATATTTATCTGTGAAACCGAGTCAAACTGCTTGTCAGGGTTGGGGGTCCCCAGTTCAAATATTTATATTATTATTTATATATTTTGGGGGGGTCACCGCCTGAAAAGTTTGGGAACCCTTGTCTTAAGCCTCACTAAGGTGATGGGGAAAGGAATGAGGATCAGTGGTTGCTTGGTTATATATATATATATATATATATATATATACACACTGTACACACACACACACACACACACACACACACACACACACACTACCTTAAAAACTATTCCAGCGATGGTGGTACCCGTTTTGCGAGCAGCGGGTAAGCTACACCCCAATTTGGTGACGTCTGCTTCCAACACTGCATTTCTGAAAATAGAAGGCACTTCTGTCAGTGTGGTTCAACGTTAGGGCTGTCATCCACATTTTCTCTCCAAATCAACACACTCAACATTTCAAACTGTAACATGACAGAGATATGTGTTTGTTGAGTCAAAGTGGCCACAACATGACGATGAAAAATCAACTTAAGTATACTAAGGCCGTGATTCACAAAGTGGGGTCTGGAGACCACCAGGGGTCCCTGAGGAGGTTCTAGGGGGTCCCCAGCTATTAGCTAAATGAGTTATCAAAAACAGCTTAACCACTTTAGTTTAAAGCTATTATACAGCTGCAATTTGTCATATAGCAAATCTACAAGCTCAGAACACATCACACCACAACATTCTGAGCTTGCAGATTTGACATTTTCAAAAAACGTTAGAAACCTTTTCACATAAAACCGTGTATGGGGGTCCCTGGCACAACATATCTGTCTACTGTGTTTAATTACAATAGACAGATATGGCGATAGTCTGATGGCTTCAGGAAGGCAGTGGTGTAAAGTAACAAAGTACATTTACTCTTAAGTACAGTTTTGAGGTTGTTGTTTTTTTTTTACTTTAGTGGAGTATTTCCAATTTTCAATAATTTTACTTCTACTCCACTACATCTGAGTCAAATATTGTTCGTTTACTCCACTGCAATTATTTGAAAACTGTAGTAACTAGTTAATTTGTAGATTTGTATTACTAAACACACATTAAACAAATAGATACAAGCTTGCAACACGATGGGAGGCTTGTACATCGGCTATTTTCCAAAGATTTTGAAATGGAACATTCTGCATAGAGCACTTTAAGTATATGTTGATGCCAATACTTGTGTACTTAGTACTTTCACAAAAGTAAATTCTGAATACCAGACTTTTACTTGTAACGGGAGTATTTCTACATTGTGGCATTAATACTTTTACCCAAGTCAAAAATGTGAGTAGCCTACTTCTTCCACCACTGCAGAGTATCGTGCAGCAAATAATTAGCAAATTTACAAGCCCACATGGATATGACAACTATTTTCGCTGTTTTAGAAGAAAAAAAATCCACAATTTCTTAACATTTCCCCCTAACACGACACAGCCAAAAATATTGACACCAAGTTCAACGTGTTTAAACATAACTGCTTATATAAAACGAATAATAGAAACATGAACATTAGCGGCCCCACGGCTACAAAGGACTGAGTCATTCAGTCGAGGCGGCGGCGTGTTCGTTAAATCATCAAAACGTTAACTTAACGACTCAACTCGACCAGCCGTGACACCCGACGGCTTTTATCAACATCTTAACTGTGATATTAAGTGTTTATTGCGTCCAGGAAGCCTCACCGCTTGCAGTTTTCAAAATCAAATCCTCCGACTTGTGGCTGACACATGGATTGGGTCGCCATTTTATTTCTCCGTGTTGCCGAGCACTGAGAAACCCGTGTAGCGCCAGTTGAGTTTCAAAACGCGACCGTTACCAGTGTTGCCAGGTTTTGTGAGAGAAATAAGCAACCAGGTCTAGGAAAACAAGCCCAAAAGAAGCAACTTTAGGTCACGTGAGCACTTTTACATAATGCGTCGGCTATTTGAAAATAGCAGATCTACGAGGTTGTGAGCTTGTAGATCGTATTTTTCCAAAAACTCTTGCAAAAAAATATTGGAATATTGTTTAAAATATTCTAACAACACAAATGCTCCCTGGTACTTTCATGAAAATATTTAAGAACCACTGGTTTAAATATATATATATTTCTAAATGGAAACAAGCCTAAATAAACAACTACACTTTAGAAACAAGCCCAAAAAAACTGAAACCCGCAACCACCAATATTTACAAGCTACTTTCCAGGAAAACAAAACAAGCCCAAAGTCGCTTAATATGCGGACATGGCAACGCTCCCCACATGACAGAAGGAGAAGAGGGTCAAAAAGATAAATTGGGATAAATTCGCTTTGCGGGTTGTTGTTGATTACATTATATCATAATACTGTGTAAAATGTTTAAAAAGTATCAACATCAAAAGCTTTTTAGATAGTGTTTTTACATAATATATAGGAGTGCAAATTTGCAATGTGACACAGTTCTGTTTACACTAGTATTCTTTATGCTATTCTATTTGTAGGCCTACATCCATTGATTTCACACTTGTTCGGCAATGTATACACTGTATGTTTCCCATACAGTTGGCATTTATTCCCATGCCAATAAATCCAAGGCCCTTTTTACAGGAACTGTGTGTGTGTGTGTGTGTGTGTGTGTGTGTGTGTGTGTGTGTGTGTGTGTGTGTGTGTGTGTGTGTGTGTGTTTCTTTTTTTTCCTCTGTGTGTTAAGCATGTGCAGCAGTTGTATCTGGTTTGCCCGTATAATGTGACCTTCTTCTGATCAATGTTTGGATCTATCATGTATTGCGCTTTTTGTGCAGATCCAAATAAAATAATTCAAATGTGTGTGTGTGTGTGTGTGTGTGTGTGTGTGTGTGTGTGTGTGTGTGTGTGTGTGTGTGTGTGTGTGTGTGTGTGTGTGTGTGTGTGTGGTCAAGGAACAACAGGCATTAGAGTGCAAATTGCAAAGAGGGCTATATTTTATGGAATCATATATTTATTCATCATTCAACATTCATACTCATGTCTTGTGTCTTTTTAATTCATGCTAAACTAATGCATTGCATGCCTCACATTAATGAATGACTTAAAGCTGTATTGTGTAACTTTGTTAGTGAATATTTGGTCAATGTTATTTTATCCAATCTGTATGGTAGAGTAGCGTGTGTTAATACAATAAAACTTATACAATTGGGGTGGTTGTATTTGGTCTCCCTGCTCTTCTAATCGAGACATTTAGATCCTGTGTCTGGTTTGGCATTAATTTTGACCTGAAGGTCAAAGGCTCTATTAGCGCAGTGGTAAAGATTTCAGCACTTTCACAGGAGACCCAGGTTTGAATCTGGAGTAGAATAGGAGAGTTATATGGTGCAGCTTTAATGCAGGATGTATCATGGAATTAATTTTGTTCACCATTAACAAATGATCAAGTCACTGTGACTTTGTGATTAGTTCACACTCAATAGATCATCAGTTAAGGAATGTTAATTCACAGTTAGCGTCCTTATCACATACATTAAGTGATATGGGATCAAATGAGCTGGATTCCTCAAGCTCAACAGAAGTCCAATAAACTGACAGTGTCATAGACACTCCACATAATGCAATAAATACATATATACAGGCTCTTGATGACATGCCATTTTAAGTGTGTTTTGACCTTTTCTTGCACCCATGAGTGTATCAATAGATTGCCTTTTTTGAGAGCTGAATCTAATAACTATAACTAGTTACTAATTTAAAGTAACTTGTCAACACGGGTATTAAAATACCCAATCTGTTTTTTTTCTCCTCCTGTTTTCCTGCCGTCCTTAAGTCTCACCAAACACTGTTTAACCTGGGAGGGGTGTAGACCGTCATGTCTCTCTGCCAAGAGCAACACACAATGGATACACAGTTTCAAAGAATAAATAGCTGATCTACGAAATAACCAATCTAAAAATGTTTCCTATAATGACATGCCCAAAACAGTGACACCAGGGTGAAAGTGGTCAAATAAATATGACTTGTCAAGATTCAACTAAGTTTATTTGTCACACACAATGTAACTATATACAGTATATACATTATACACAGATATACAAGTATATGCATACAATAATTTACATACAGTACATACATCATACACATAAGTATATACATGAATGTACATACATAAAGTATATATACACACATTACACACACATATACAAGTATATACATATACAAGAACGTACATACATACAGTATACATTATACACATATATTTACAAGTATATACATACAATAAGAATGTACATACAGTATATGCATGATACACATAAGTATATACATACGATACGAATGTACATACATACAGAATACACACAATACATACAGTATATACAATAAGAATTTAGAATCTAAATTCTTATTATTCATATATTTCTGAGGGTCTTTTAGGCGGCTGGTCCAACATCTGTAAATGTTGCCATTTATTTTCATCCTCTCTTTCAGCCCTCCACAGTCCCTCTCCTCTCCTCTCCTCTTTCAGCCCTCCACAGTCCCTCTCCTCTCCTCTCCTCTTTCAGCCCTCCACAGTCCCTCTCCTCTCCTCTCCTACTCCAAATAGACTGGGATCAACACTTAAGTGTCCTGATCCGGTCTAGAGCGGATATAACTGAGCGTCATCAGGCGGGCGGAAAGCAAGAGCTCCTGCGCTTCTCCAACATGATGCGTGGAAAGATGGTGACACGAGGTTTCCTCCAACAAGCTTCCGTTACAGTATCCTCCTCTTCTTCAAAGTCCTCCGCAGCCTGCCAGTGGGTGTAGTCTCAGTGAGTGGGCGTTTCCTCAACCTGCCAGGGGGAGGAGTCACAGTGGGTGGGCACGTCCCATTAGCTGGAGTCACGGGGAGTGGGCGCTTCCCATTGGCTGGGGTCACAGGGAGTGGGCTCTTGTGCTGCGACAGGATGCGGTTGTGAACACTGTAAGAACAATGAAAGATGCATTATATCAAACAACCTGTCAATCAATCTATAGCAATCCATTCATCTATTTATATCCATCCATCCATGTTATTTTATATTGACCTTGGATTTATTTACTATTGTTAAGGGTAGGTTAAGTGATATTTATTGGTTAAAACAATGAAGGTTAAAGCACTATATTCTCATGGCAATCATTATAGAGCTCTTTAATAAACAGAAGGAAAGAAATCAGGTGGGTTGAAAAATGTCAGCCAGTCAATTTTATAGTGTTCCAGTTGCAATTGTGTCTGCTCATTTCTTAGTGTCATCACTTCCAATTTCACTTGTTTAATCTGTATTCTGATTAAGTTCGCTCTCCTGATTGGATAAAATGGGTATCCTGACCTGAAAATGGTCTGTTTACTTAAGAGCAGGAGCGACGGGGAGACTCCTGTTAATGAACAAACACTCCATAGCAATGAGTACTAGCAGAATAAAGAGCTATTTAACACTTGTTTCAACAGAATATCACGCACCCTACCTTTAAATAAACACTGGGGATTTTACAGTGCAGATTGGGGGTCCTACAGTAAATGTGTTAGACATTGATACTTACTTTGAGCTGGGGTTGCTCTGGCGCGCCATGTGAGGCATTGTGATAAAGGGATGCTCCAACACCTGGATGGGTGTTATTCTCTCCCTCGCATCCAAATGAAGCATCCGCGTCATCAAGTCCATGAAAAGCCCCTTGTCATAAGGGTCCATATCATCGTCCAAATCCTACGTTTGGATACAAGAAAAAGGATGATGAGCTACTGTATAAAACTACAAATCACTTGACTTAACCCATTAAGACCCAGGGCCGATTCTTCTAAAAACTCTAAGTCCTACCTATGTTTTCTGATAAACTTTTTTTCTTTTTAAGAAAAAAGAAATGTTGCTATATACTCACAGTTTGGAGGTTTCCGAGATGATATATAGTATATATCATCTCGGAAACTGCCAAAACTGTGACTTGTCAGGATTCAAATTCCAAAATAACAAAAGTAGCAGATCTACAAGCTCAAAACGCGTCCCTTCGCACCGTGTTTTGAGCTGGCAGATCTTCTACTTTTGATACTTTTGTGTGACTCTGTAACATGATCAAGTAGGGCTTTGGTTTACAAAAAAACAGAATATGGAGATGAGAGGTTTCTGCCCGACAACAGCGATATATAGCAACAACTACAATGACACAGAGGCGTTCCCAGCTTGAAAGGTATAACAACGTATACTAGGTGTAACAGGTCTAAATGGGTTTTAATGCCATAATCACTTCAGTTCTACAATGAAATAAAGAGCAGCTTACTTACCAGTGAGCCCAGACTGTGCCAGGATTCTTCGGCTTTGAAGCCTGTTTCTGCTTCATACTCTTCTGGAGTCTGCACAAAAACAAAAATAGGACATTTTAAAATACATCTTTTCCAGTTTCTGCTAATTACAAACCCTGTCAGGCAGAAACCATATTTGATCTTTTTATATTTTCAATAAATAAAATGATATATTTTCAATAAATGAATGAATGATTTTCTACTTTCTCTTATGACAGTGTCGTGCAAAAGTAACAAGAATAGCCGATCTATAAGCTCAAAAGGTTGTAGATTGGCTATTTTCGTTTTTTCTTTTAAAGGTTTATGTTTTAGATTGTAATTAACTCATTCACTGCCAGAATTATTTCTGGCCGCGTTTGAACACTGCCATATTTTTCATTGAAAAAAAAAAAGTACTCAGGAGCCGAGATACAGAATTTTTAAGTTTTAAGTTAACAAGGAAGTGGATGGGAGTCTATATCTTCGAAAAATCATATCTCCTTGGTCTTTGGGTCAAAAAAAAAAAAAAAATCTAAAAAAAAAAAAAAAAAAATAATAATAATAATAAATAAAATAAAAATGTTTTAAAAAGTCGTTTTAGTCGTTCTAGGCAGGCATGGCTTATGGACAGAAGTCGTTTTAGTCGTTCTAGGCAGGGAATGAGTTAAAGTAAATAAAAGATGCGTGTTAAAATTTTAAAATGTACTGCTTTCTATAGTTTTAGCAGTGGGCGGGGGCATTCTGTCCGGTGGCTAAATATGTCTTTTTTTTACACAATAACCCGACCAGTTATGCCACAGTGCAGGGAGGGAGTTGCAATCATACCTTAAGTCTCCATGCACGTTTCCCCCGGATGAAAAACTGCTGGCTTTTGGACCCAGCATCCAGGAGGGACTGTGATGGCATCCCAAGCCTCATTATGATGGATCTCATCTGAATAAAAACATCACAACAGCATGTTAGCATAAAAACATCACAACATCATGTTAGCATACAACACGTTTCGTGTAACTTGACAAAGAATGCATTTTATTGTAATGTGAGATAAGAGGTTCCTGCAATATATAAAACAAATGTGTAAAAAAAAAAGGGGACGGCATGTAGAAAGTGTTTTAAAAAAAAAAACAGGATACATTGGCTGCATAATTACTGATATCGATGTATCAAAAAGCAAAATTTCTACCAAAAATAGTATATCTACAAGCTCACAACTCTAGCAGTGAAATACACATCACATATTGAGTGGTATTACCATAGTAATAGCATACTCACCACTTCATATTCAGAGGTTCCAGTAAAGAGGTAATCTCCCAGCACCCCGACAGCCATAATGCAGCCCAGTGACCACATGTCAACAGCCTCTGTGATGGGAAGACCCAGAGACACTTCTGGTGCTCTGTGGGTAGAAAGATTAAAGTACAATGTGAGACATTTTAAACTTACACTTTTAGTGTAAAGTAACAGTGAAATGCAATGCTTACTGTGGCAGGTGCTTCCAATAATATAATACAGATAAGGCAATGACAACTTACAGTATATCGTCACTGTTGGGTGGAAAGAAACCTTGCATGTACAAAACTGTTACTTTCCAGAAATGGACAAAAGAACATGTGTTCCAAATCGATCATCAATCGTCATTATAGGATAAAATCTTCAAATTTCCCGTTCAAAGATTTTCAATTGCAAGATCTACAAGATGCATTGTGATCTGATGTTTTCGCTATCTTTGTGGGACTCAAGCTATGGCATTAATTTAGGAAAAATATGTAAAAATATGAAATATGGAGATGCTAGGTTTCTGCCCGACAGCAATGATATCCATAACACAAGTTAAGATAACAAAGACGAAATGTAAATGACAACTCACCTAAAATAAGGATGCTGCATTGTGCATTCTTGTTGCACCTCGCAGACATTTGTAGCCAGTCCAAAGTCAATCAGTTTGACTTTGAAGGGCTGTTGACGCTGATTGACCAGCATGATGTTGTCTGGTTTGATGTCTCCATGGATCAAACCCACACTCTGTAGCATCAGTAATGCTATGGCAAGCTGAAAACCAACGATACAACATCACATAAATGTTAACACTAGTCTGCAGTCTCCGTAATGCTGTAGCAAGGTGAAAATCTACTATCTAACATCACATAAATAACTTTTTCCACCACTGAAATCAAATGTACCTGTAGTCACTAAGTTACACATGTACCTGTAATCACTGGGTTAAATTAAATACAATCTTGGAAGCCATTAAGTTAAAAGAAAAAGGGGGAAAAGGCTGTCTTGAGAGATTAGAGTGCATATAATAAAGAAATAATATAAATGTACCTGTTGTATGATGGGTCTAATCTCCATCAATGAGAGGGGTCCACCTCTGTCATTGATGAACTCTAACAGGTTACAATCCAGAATCTCAAAGACCAAACATCTGTATCCGTTGTGCCAAAAGCTCTTGTCAAACCTCAACAATCCACATATGTCTGGATGCAAGGCTTGCACTGCTTCCAAAATGGACACCTGAAAATACAAGAAAATACACTGTTAGGTTTGTTACTTTCAACTGGGCTAGGAATAGATCGCTATTTTGAACCTGCATTCTTCAAACAATTCAAAACAATAATAATTTTAAATGCCATACATTAAAAAAAAAATAATCAGAACATGGCAGATCTACAAGCTTGTATATCGCCAATTTTTCATCTACAACAAAGTATATTGGGCTTAAGTTGATTAAAGGCCAACCTGAAACCCATTTGGTAAAATAAAATAAGTTAAAAAGCTACCATCACCATATAAACGTTTTTTTTTGTTTGATGTTCATATTAAATTTGACTACTTAATCATGATACATTATTGTTATAATATTATTATCTATGGCTAAACCCCCAAGATGTAGTGGAGTAGAAGTAAAAATATTGCAAATTGGAAATACTCCAGTAAAGTAATAGTACCTCAAAATTGTACTTAAGTGCAGTACTTGAGTAAATGTACTTAGTTACTTTCCACACACCCTCCTCCAACCAAGGCTGATCAGTCCTAGCCATGGTTCACATGACGCTTGTAAACAAGCGTCATGGTGCCATGTCCCCCTGGTTTATAGCGGTGTTCGATTTTTGTTACATTGCCACTCTCACATGTACATAAACGTTCAGATTTCAAACATAAAGTGCTTACCCCCGAGCCATGGATGTTACAAGGCGATCCGGACCGCGATAAGTACCCGTATCTCCCGTATTGTTCAATAAAAAGCATTTTAATCCGATCGCCAGCGATTTTCTCCAAATTTTCTCTGATACTTTCAACCACGCGACACTAATGGTTGGGAGGTGTATTGCACTCTGATACATTACAACAACAACAAAAAAATGGCCGGCGATGGGATTAAAATGCTTTTTATTGAACAATACGGGAGATACGGGTACTTATCGCGGTCCGGATCGCCTTGTAACATCCGTGGCTCGGGGGTAAAAGTATGTTTTTGTTGCAAAGAGGCAAAGAGGTTTGGTGTAGAGCAGAGGGATTGAAGAACAGCGCAATCGGTGCTCTAGGCTAGCACAATACATACAACGTTAAAAAGCTTCAAATCAACACTTAACTTACCTCTTTGTCTGCTGCAAAGTGTTGTTCACTGAAGATCTTAACGGCCACGGTGACATCAGTGTCCATGATGTCGATGCATTTTACGACCGTTGAGAAGTCTCCCACTCCCACGACGCTCTGGACCAGGTACCGGCAACGGTCTCCTCCATCCAGCACGTCGTCCACACCGACGTCCACAAACGTTTTGATCCCCATGTTGTTGTAAAACAACAATCAATGAAAGACGTTAAACTTAACTACTAAACTAATGTTAAACGGACAGACTGACGTTTAAAGACAAGTAGATAAAGAAGACTAACTAACTAGTAGGTAAAGCCAAGGTAACTAGACACGTCCGATCATAACGCTGTCAGCTGATGGAATGAAGAAGCTGCAGGTGCAGCCTCAGCATCTAGCGCCAGTGTTGCCAGTTTTTTTGCGTGAGAGAAACAAGCAACCGGGTCTAGGCAAATTAAACTAGCCCAAAATAAGCGAGCCCCTTTGCCCTTTAAACACATACGTTATTCTACGCGACACGCTGTGAACTTGTAGATCTGCAAACAATTTGACATTTTAACAACACAAATCTTGTATGGGGGGGGGGGGGGTATCAAATGTTTTCAGATAGGGTGTCCACAGACATTCAGACAAATACATATCATTTGGGGGTTCTTGACTTGAAAATGTTTAAGAACCGCTGGTTCGAACAACAAGTAGGAAAAAAGCCCAAATAAGCAACTACACTTTAGAAACAAGCCCAAAAAAACGCAACCCGCAACAATATTTACAAGCTACTTAACAGAAAAACAAGCCCAAAGTCGCTTATAATAAGCCGACATGGCAACACCGTTTGGAACGTTCAGCAGACGCTCTGATTGGTCCTTTACACCTGGTTGGTGCAGATGTAATCTGAGTTCCCAGAAGTTTAGTGCAGATGCGACCGGCTGCAGAAGTCCCGCGACATATTCAAATGTGATCACGTTTGCGCAGGCAATGACGCAAGCACGTACAGGTACGTAGGGCACGTTAAGTCCAAGGAAGTTAATGAAGTGCTTTGGTGTCGTCCAGACCTGTTTGACATCTCAAACTTGGATTTTGCTTTCATTGCAGTTGTGTATGTTCCTTTTCTTATGCGTGCAAAGCTATGATGGGTCTAAACACTGTGAGGTTATTGCACATGTTGTGTTGCAGGGTTAGTGTTATTCACAGCCAGCTATACTTTTGTGTATTTGTTTATGTGATGGCTGTACTGGCTTTCAGTAACATAGAGTAAAAATGCATGAATACATCCAGAAATCTAGACCCTTTGCAACCCTATGAATATTTCTATAACTTGTCTTGTTAATTTGAATACATCTTTAAACCATTTCAGCTCGTTTAAAGCAAGGTCCATATAGTTATTTGCCCTGTTAATGTGATGTTGTCACACTGTCATGAGTATATTCTGTTCATTTTAAGGTGACATGACAACCAATTGCTGACAGTTCATTCCTTCCCCTCCTACTGTCTTATAGGCTACAGAAAGGAGACATGGATGTTGTCATTGTGGAGTCCACGCATGCCAACAAGGTCTTAGAGGGTCTAAACAGTCTTTGGCTGAAAAAGGAACTGTGTGATGTGACTCTGTGGTGTGGGGGACAGGAGTTCCCCTGTCATAGAGTTGTACTCGCGTCCTTTAGCAGTTACTTTGAGGTAAATACACATTGACCTGCACGGGAATGAAGTTCAATGTTTGGCTGTCACATGATGCCATATTGTTGACACAATTAATGTAAATAATAAAGGCATAAACCATGAACACTCTAAACCAGGGGTCTTCAACAGGGGGTCCGGGACCCCTAGGGGGTCCTCAGAGTTACTACAGGGGGTCCGGCAAATCTTTGTGTGATAGGAACTTATTTTTTACATGAACAACTTGAACTCTAGAATCCCTATTCTGAGGGTAACATTCGCAGAAAATAGCAGATCTACAAGCTCACAAGCTTGTAGATCGGCTATTTTCAGCAAAGAGGTTTGGTGTAGAGGGGGGGAAAGAGCAGACCAAGTATAGAGCAAACGGTCAAGTTTACTAAGTATTGACGGTTTAAGTGGTTAAATGTCTGAAAATACAGTATATGAAGATATCTATGAAGAATTTTAATCTGCAACACAATTTTATACAATATGTAGAGGGGGTCCCTGCTTCATCTCTCTCTCAGCTAATGGGTCCTTGGCCTGAAAATGTTGAAGACCCCTGCTCTAAACCGACCATTCACCTTTTCAACCCGCACAGGGAATGTTCACTTCTGGGATGCTGGAGTCTAAACAGGAAAGGATTACAATCAATGATGTGGAACCTGAGGCGCTAAGCATTTTGGTGAGCTACGCCTATACCTCAAAGGTGTCCATCTCCAATGCAAATGTGCAGGTAATGTATTATCATCATAAACCTTATTCGTTGTCTGCGTTTTGCCCTACATTGGTGCTTAACAACCATATGTTGTTTCTTTGGTCTCTAGGCCCTGTTAGCAGCATCAAACCTGTTCGATGTTACATCTGTTATAGAGGCCTGCTGTCGCTACGTGGAGTTTCACATGGATGAGCTGAACTGTGTAGAGATCCACTGCTTTGCCGATGCCCTCTGCTGTGCAACCTTGGAGCAGCACAGCATGGATTACATCCTGGAGCACTTCAGCGATGTCTACCAGCGGGTCAGTGAGCGAAGGATAATGGATACATTAATTTATCAAGTTGTCTATTGTTTCTCTCTGTGGTGACTCACAGTATGAGACAAGACCACCCAAACTGATACAATATTAAAGGTGGGGAATATTTTTTTTGCATATTTACAAGCTACTGTCACTTGTCCTTTTCGCCCATCAAGCCACCTGTCTGTCACCAGTACTGACGTGACGGCACAAAAGATTAGTTCAAGAAGTGTGGGAACAGGGTCATGATTAGGGGTGCAACGCTCAAACAAATTGATTTGATTGATTATTCCTATATTAAAATTGCCTAGTGGTTGGACAGTGGATGGTTGACGTCACACACTTAACATCCGGACTTGTTGCTCTGATCTGCATCAAACTTGGCAAAATCACTGTCCAGGGGTCTGCCATAATTATAGTCACACTGGGCCCCAGTGGGCCACATGCAGGCCCACTCACGCTCTCAAGCGTTTCACAAACACTGTTCAGGGGTCTGGCATGAGAATGGTCATCGTACAATCCTCCAATATTTAAACAAAGCGCTGTCTGTCCCCAAGAATGTGTCTGTTTGTCCCAAACATCTCTTCTGCCCAGTTCTCCTCAGTGGCTGGAGCAATTGATCTGCATTTGCACACAGCCATTGACCATTACCATGTGCAATGGACCAGCAACGCCCGTTTTTCACTTTCTCCAAATATCACCCCAGTCTTAGCATCACTACATTGACTGCTTGGAATAAACTCCCAATATACCTAAGGCCCCCTCCGTAGATAGCTTTAAAGCACAGCTCAAGATGTACTTCTTCACTCTTGCTTTTAGTTGATCTTTTTCCTATGTCGCTGGGTTGCTGTTTATGCCTTCGCAGTTTTCTTGATTCACTGCCTTTTGTTTTCGCCATTATTTCAATACCATTGTTATTAATTTCCTGCCTTTATTTTTATGCCATTGTTAAACTGCTTTGATGTTTTTTTCTCTGCTTTGTTGTTGTATTGTGTTGCTTTTTCTGTAAAGCACTTTCGCTTTATTTTATTTTATGTGTTTCACCCTGTAAAGCACTTTCATGTCATGAAAGGTGCTAAAGTGTATTATTAATAGAATAATCACTTAGATGATAATCAATAGTTGCAGTCCTAGTCATAATCTATAGACTAATACAATAATGTGTTTTCTCTGCTCCTAGGATGACTTCCTGTCTCTCTCAGTGGACAAACTTTCAGAGATTGTCTCCAGTGATCATCTCAATGTGCCCATGGAGGAGATGGTGTTCGAGGCTGCCATGCTGTGGTTAAATAAGTGTCCTACACGCAGGGAAAGCCTTGAAAAGGTGAAAAACTTAGATGTGACTGGGAAATGACTGACCATTACTGGTCCATTTGGTCACATTTTGTACACTCTTCAGAGTTAAATTAAAACTGGGATTTGGCTGTATTCTACAGATATTCATCTCTAGAATACTATTGTACATTGTATTTCCTATGGGAGTGTATGGAAGGGTTTTAGGGTGCAGCATAAAGGAACCCTCCACAGCTGTCAGGCATTTAGATATCCATACATCTAGAGGACTCAAACAACAATGTTCTTGCGCACCACAGTTATTATAGCCAGTTGTGAATGGAAGTACAGACATGTTTATACAGTCTAAAGCTATTGGGTACAAAGTGTCATACGGTAAATTTGTTTCCTCACCTTGTCTTGGCTGATGTAGATATTTGAAAGAAATATTGTTCACCCAATATCCAGTTCTCCTATTGAATAATTGGTGTTGGATTTGTTCTTTAAGGTGCTAGCGCATGTCCGCCTGCCTCTTGTCACCCCCTTATACCTCCGTGATGTGATTGAGTGTGTGGAGCTGGTGAAAGACTCTCAGGGCTGTCAGAGGCTCATCTCTGAGGCCAAGAGGCAGCAGCTCCTGCCCTACAGCCAAAGAGCACAACCACGGCATGGGACCACAGGTGCATGCATTCATGTTGCAACAGATGGTGGAAACAATATATGTATAAATACCTCACAGATTTTCTATGTTGGGATTTCCAATGCAAAGAAATGAAAATAATTGGTGGTGATTTTTCGAAAGCTTATTGCTATCGGGGCTGCATAATCATTATTGCGGATCATCATTTCACTATTTGATTTTACACTTAACATGTTGGATTTAGATGTCGGGCACTTTATGCATAGTTTTAGGTAACTATAACTTTAAAATGTATACCAATGTATGCTAACTGTGCTGTCACATTTCTCATACTCACACATTACTTTGCTGTTAGTACCCAGCCTCATTCTCACACCTGCTTATGTGTTTATCTTCTATTCCTCTGTATGTATGTGCAGAGATACTGATTGTGGGGGGAAGGGATGACGACAGCGTTGAGAGCTTTGATCCCCTGACCAATGAATGGAATACTCTGGCACGTCTGCCCATCACTGTATCTGATCCTGGTCTGGTTGTATCAGGTGCAGTGGTGTACAGTACATTTACTCAATTTTTTGGAGTATTTCCAATTGTCTATGCTTTTACTCCACTACATCTCAGAGGCAAATATTGTACTTTTACTTCACTACAATTATTTGAAAACTTTAGTTACTAGTTGTGAGCTTGTAGAGCTGCTATTTTCAAACATTTTAGTACTTTTACTTTTGGTACTTTAAGTACATTTGGATACCAATACTTTTTGTACTTTTGTACATTTTGAATTCCGGACTTTTACTTCTAACAGAGTACTTCTGCATTGCAGTATTGATACTTTTACTTAAGTAAAACATTTGAGTACCTTTTCCAGGTGAGGCGTTCCATCTGATCAGCTGGAGTAGAGGCCAAGACAGTTGGCACCTGTAATGGAACTCTGTTTTGTCCCTGAATATAAATGTACATGTAGTAATATTGTGGCTGGAAAGGCTATTTAGGCTATTTTATCATGGTATTAAAACTATAAGTTCTACTTTTTAAAGGTGTGATAGGCAACTTGGGAGTAATTAGCAGTGGCACCAGCCATTATAGATGGCTGGTGGAGTTATCATTGCTCTGTTTTGTAAGGGGAAGCCTGGCAGTGAACACTAAACTACTATAGAAAATGATGAGCGAGCTCAGAGTGAATGGCATTTCACCACTTGAATTATTGATCGCTCACAGGGTGTTGTGGGGGAAAAACACTAAATATTACTACAATAATTAACATTACTGCTGCCAGAGGCAAGTATACTATAGCCCACCTGGCAGCTTACATGTGTATGCTGTCCATGTTTAGCTTGAAAGTGAACTTACACAATAATATAGCAGTATACTAGCAGTAATGCATGTTTTCTGAATTGTGGTGTCATGACAGCTGTGAAGACAATTCAATTTGTTTATGCACACGGTATTATCTTTAATGGCAATGTATCTTGAGCTCTGAAAATATGTATTTATTTAACAATCAAGGCGTGACTTGTTTTAATTCCGCTGATCTCCCACCATAGGCTCGTATGTGTATTTGGCTGGAGGGGTCTTATCTGATGGTGATGATTCTGATATCAGTAAGGAGTTGTGGCGTTATGACCCTTTCCATGACTCATGGGTAAAGATGGCTTCCATGAATGACGCACGCTATTCATTCGGTAAGACTATCAAACTGAAACTATTTGAATAACCACTTTGTGGTGTTGCTTTAGTTACCCAAGGAGAGGTTGCATATTATGGCCTAGAGGTGTGGGATACTGTATGTCAATATTAAAATGTCTCCACAATCTGCCTTTGTAGTGGGATTGTTCCATCAGTGGTGGACAGCTCAGCAAAGTACATTTATGTACTTGAGTATTTGTAGATACTTATGACCCTAACTCCACTACTTTTTAAAGGTCAGGGGAAAAAGTACCATATGAATTAATCCTGAAGATGCACTTAAAGGGATATTTCACTTTCAAAAAAACTTTAGGTCATTTTATCGTCTACTCATGCTTTTGTCAGCCCCCCAGACCGTTCTTAAGTTGCTTGATTCAGTATTTAGATATTTGATATTCATTTTATCAGACACGCCCCTTCCTATACAAATCCATTATAACTTCAAACTCCATTTTAACCATATTAGATTCATCAAAAACACCCGCTCTTGGTTCTGGTTACTCACCCTGCCTTCCTAATACGCGAGGGGGCCGTGTTTTTTCGATAACATTTTTCATTTATTTTTAATATTTTTTTCTGAAAATGAAAAGAATTTAATACAATAAAAAAAAGATTTTAAAAAAATGTAAAAAGTTATCGAAAAAACACGGCCCCCTCACGTATTAGGAAAGCAGGGTGAGTCACCAGAACCAAGGATGGGTGTTTTTCATGAATCTATCATGTTAAAAATGAGAGTTTGAAGTTATAATGGGTTTGTATAGGAAGGGGGCGTGTCTGATAAAATTAATATCAAATATCTAAATACTGAATCAAGCAACTTAAAATAGAGTAGACGATAAAATGACCCAAAGTTTTTTTGAAAGAGAAATATCCCTTTAAGAGATGCATCTTGTCCATCCATGGCTTGCTGTTCGAGAAGCAGCGTACCTTCTTCTTGTATTCACCTTTTTTAGTGCAAACAAACAAAACAAACAAAGCCTTCCCTGTGTTGTGATGTTACATGTTATTAGCTTGCAGATTTGTTCTTTTTGCTCATACCTGTACACACATCCCCTCCCCATTTTTACAGCATTATTTAGCATTGTACTGTAGCAGCTGACAACACGGATGGTTTATTCCATACAAAATAATTCAACGTCGGTAATGTGGACCTGGTTTAGATTTTTTGGTCTTGACATTCCAAAAAAACAGCTAAGCCTGATGTATCGCCTGATATATTTTGTCCTACAATGGTGTTGTGCGCCAAACTGCTATTTCCATGCGTGTGACCTCATCATTAGACTAGGTTTATTCAATTAGTGTATTCTTATTCTTTCAACCACCTTAATATAAACAAAAGATCTCAGTCAAACGGTTATAGTGCATCAGCTGCAACTAGCAGCCAGCTGCTACAAGACCAAAACAAGTCTACTGGAGGCATTAGATCAATGATAATCAACCCTTTTAATGTCAAGGACCACCAGTTTGTTATACATTAGGCAATTGGCCCCTGTTTGATATGATTTCTCTTGTCTTTTTTTCCTTTTCTCTGTGTCCATAGACCTGGTAACGTTGGGTGGATATCTGTTTGCTCTGCGAGGCCAGGGGAGGTTTGATACAACAGTGGACACAATGGAGCGCTATAACCCCATCACCAACACCTGGCAGCTCATCGAATATGCCGGAATGCCAGATGACACTAGCTATTCAGTGGTTGTACTGGATGGACTGATCTATGCTATGGGTATGGAACAGGTGTATAATGGCTAACTAAAAATATCTAATAAGCCTTTCATATTAATCCATTTCCTGTTGACAATGAATGTTTTGTCATGTGTCCTTCTGGGGCCAGATTATTGCAAGACGTTCAAGTACAACCCTGAAACATCTGTATGGACAAAAGTCGCTCCTGCGCTGGTTGAACGTTATGGTGCAGCTGTCTGTACACTCAACGGAAAGGTTTACCTTATAGGTATTATACAGTACTACCTGTTGTTAATGGCTCCTAGTTCCATAATAGACTCACTTCAGCGTCAGCAGTCACTATCCTGCAGCAACAGTACTATCCTGTTCATTCCTGTTTATCTACAGGTGGTGAGGGTGAACCTGAGACCGAGAACCAGGTGGAGAGCTTCGACCCCAAGACCAACCAGTGGACACTGTGTGCCCCCATGAACACGAAACGCTACAGGCCTGGTGTGGCTGTGGTGCATGGAAAGATCTACGCACTTGGAGGGTATGTTCCCAAGTAAAAGGCTAGTGCTTCATGGCCAATGCTGCTTGACTGTTGTTGGTCCCACATGTAAATATGTCCGTCTCAAGCACTTCCGGTCAGAACCCTTTGTGTTCCACCACTGTTCACCGTTTCTGAGCTGCATCTGCCCCCTTGTGGCTGGATGATTTTGTTGCTATAATTTCACCCTCAGCTACAGAGGAAACGACTAGTGCCATTCCTGTTTCTGTTGCTAATATCTGTAATATTGATGTCAGAAATCCTTCCTTTGTGCGCCTGCCTCGGCATGTTTCAAGGCCAAAGGGGGTTAATATTTTTAATTTAAAAACAGTAATTACTCTGCAGCATTCTGTCACCACTACTCCATCCAACACTCTGCACCCAGTCTCTGCATTAACTCCACATGCCTTTAAAAATAGGAAATAAAAGGCATGTGTCTAATTCACCTGAATATCAGAAGCATTTTGGTAAAATGAAAGATTAGATCATTTAAAGATTCTGATTACACAAACTGACCCTGATGTTCTAGTTTTAAGTGAAACTTGGCTTAAGGAAGGTATTCCTGACTCTGGAATATCCTTACATTAAATGGTTTTAACTTGTTTAGAATAGATAGAAATGCTAGATCTGGTGGAATGGCCATTTTTTATTAAATCACGTTTTCCAGTTACTGTTTTAAAAGCTGTTACTATGCAAAATGACTTTGAATTTATTGCTCTGTTGGTTATCTGGGGCCAAATACTTCTATTACAGTGATTGGGGTTTATAGGCCTCCCTGTGCTGACTCCAGAGCTATTGATTAGCAGAACTAATTTCTCAATACAGTAATTCTGAAGTTTTAATTTTTGGTGATCTTAACTATAATCGAATGCTTCCGATTATCTGAAGGAAGTATGTGGTAATCTAAACCTAGTCCAACTGATTACTTAACCCACCAGACCTAATCTAAGAGATATGTCACAGTCAACTTGAATATATTTGATCTTAGAAAATACTGTAGGGACGATAGAATTATTGCCTCTGGTGTATTTGATCTGGAAGTAAGTGACCATTGCCCAATAGCCTGTATCAGAGATTCACGGGTAAAGACGTCTCACTCAGAAGTTGTTTTAAGGAGAAATTTTAAACATTTTAACGAGCTGGCCTTTTTATTGGACCTCCAAAACGGTAACATTTCTAGTACTCTAGAAATCATGGAAGTAAATCTAGCTTTGGATAATTTTATACACATTTTTAATTCAATAGTAAATACCCATTCCTCTTTCAAAAAACAAAGAATACAAGCTAGATCTAGTCCTTGGTTCACTTCTGAGCTGACATTTATGCTGCAGTCAAAAATCAAGGCCTGGGTATTGGCAAAAAAATCGGGAGATCCCTCTCTCACTGGCTTGCTTTTGAACAACTAAGAAATACATTTACATCAGCTGTAAGAAAAGCAAAATCCTCCTACTACCTAGATGCTATACTTAGCTGCGACTCCAACCCAGCTAAATTCTGGAAGATCGTCAATTCAGTCAGAGAAAAAAGCTACCTCACTACCTGCACATGTAAACGTCGGTCAGAGTGTAGTCTCTGACCTAAAATATTTATGCACAGTTTTTAACAAACATTTTGCTGCCGCAGGTCACCTCTTTTGAAGAGGACATGACTCAGGGTTTATCCTGTAACATTCATGTGGAAGTTGAGAGGACTCTCACTTCTCCCTGGAACTTTTTACGTATAATGTTGTTTTTAGTGATTTACACTCCATTGATCCCAAAAAGTCAACAGGGGAGGATTGCTTGGACCCTTTTTTCTTAAGTTGGCTGCTTCAGTAATTTCAGAGCACATAGCACATATTTTTTATCTTTCCGTGTCAACATGCCAGGGGCATAGCCACGGGTGGGCATAGGTAGGCCTGGGTCCACCCAAGGTTGTTTTATTTGATTCTGTTTTGTCTTGCTTTTGATATGAATATTGATTTGAACATGAAAATGAAATTGTACTTCGATGTATCTCGACGACACTGCAAATGAGGGTAACCTCAATGTCTTTCGAGAATAATTAAAGGTATGAAATGGAAGCTTAGAAAAAGGTGGCTGCTTGTACACACCAGACGTTACTCTCATAGCTCTTTCTTCGTGTAGGGGTGCCCTTACCATCGAGCAGTATGATGATGAGAGGGACACATGGGAAATTGTGGGGCAGATGCCCACCGGTTGCAAAGATTTGCACTGCTGTGTGTCTCTGCGGAAGGATGCACATGCAAAGGTAATACATTAGCACTGTATAGTAAAAAAAAGAAAAAGCTGGTCTTCCTTAATACTGTCTCCTCCTGTACTCCTACAAAGACTAGTAATAAAATACAAAGGGAGGTTTGTTATCTGCACATGAGAATGTTATATTCATCATTTAACAGCACAATGGAATGCCAATTGTGGTTAATTTTGTGTTATGTCTTTGTCCCTGTCCCCCAAGAGCTGAAGATGAGCAGTGATGACCCCAGCAGACAGATGGGCACTGCTAAGCCCCTCCAACATCAACAAACACACACACACACACACACACACGCACGCACGCACGCACGCACGCACGCACGCACGCACGCACGCGCGCACGCGCGCACGCGCGCGCGCGCACGTTTGATGTTTACCTGATGAATGGATTGATGTTTACATGATGCTAGGTTTAAAGTTCACAATATGCTAGGTTTGATGTTTGCCTGGTATCCTAGTTTCTTTGTATTGTACAGTACGTATCTGACTATTTACCCTGTTACTGCTACCCTTAAGCTGATGTTAATGACAGAGTTGACATGTTATGTAAATGTCATGCTTTGTGGCCATTGGCAATAAATACACACACACACACACACACACACACACACACACACACACACACACACACACACACACACACACACACACACACACACACACACACACACACAGAGTATATATTTCTTATGTGTGTTTCTTATGTACAATAAAGTTTTGTATCTATTCTTATGACTGTGTTCGACTATTTGCAAGACCTGCACCTCTGGTTATTCAAAGGATAATATTCAAAAAATAATTTAATCCAGAGAGCAAGTATGTCAGGTTGAGTGTGCACTTGTATTTAATCATTCATTTTAATTTGATTTCAAGATGGTGTGGTGGACAGTAATTAAGTGAACTTATTTAACTTTTGTTCTTAGTGGCTGTACTTCATCCAGGTAGCTCAGTCGGTAGAGCACTCACCTTTGGACCACAGGGTCTTTCATTCGATCCTGGGCACTGACAAATGCCATTTGTGGTGATTTTTCAGCACACTCTGGCAGTATATCAATTCATATATGTGGTTATGAGTGGAATGACACATTTTCTAGACAAAACATGAATTTCACCACGGGATAAAATAATGGTTGGCCTGTCTGTTGACAGCAGACAGTGATATATGGCAGGTACAAGGTTAGACGTGGTATGTTTTGCCTAAAAGACAACATGCGTCTAACTGCAAATATAATGTGAGTTACTTCTATAACCATATGTACAATACTTAGTGTTCTTACTGGTATCGGCTACAAAACGGCAAACAACATAATACTGCCTATACATATTCCTCCCAAATGTACATTTAACATACTAGTGGTCATGCTGGAGTTGTGGTTACTAAGATCTGCTGCTACATATCTAAAATCCTGCTAAATACCTGAATTAATTACGGTTTGATGGCTGGTTCCACTTCCAAGTAGGCAGATCAATAAGCTCATATAATATCAAGTCTTTTTTACCCAAATATGAAGTCTGCTCCACGTTTTAATGTTACCCAAAACTATTTGAGTGATTCAAAAGCATTCAGATTTGCTAAATTGATGCATCTTTAGATTTGATCAAACCCCATCCCAACTACTTACAAAACTGGTAGTGCTTAGCAACAGGACAGCTGGCTGTGGGTAGGTGGCCATATACTGCCATATGAAAACACACGTATTAACTGAGAACAACAACAATCTGTCAATTGCACAATAATCATGTATACAAGCTATTAAAAATGGACAGAATCATGATTTATTTTAAGCATAAATGTGGAAAATGTTTTAAACATATTTGAAGACAAAATGGACAAAAACATTTTATATATACTGTATATATGACCCCCTGCAGTACCTCCGCAGACCCCCTAGGGGCCCTTGAAGACCTCTGCACTAGGCCATATGAGCCGTTAAACCTTAAACTGTATACATTGAAAATAGCCGATCTACAAGCTCACAACGCATCACATGTGAGCTTGTAGATCTGCTATTTTTTTCAAATCTTGAAATAAAATGTGAAATATTTGAAGAATTTTGAAACACTCTAACAACACAAATCTGGTACAGGGCTCCCTGGCACAAAACATTTTTAGATGGGGTTAGGGACAAATACATTTTAATTTGGGGCTCCATGATTTACATTTTTTTGAGAACCACTGGTTAAAATAATTTAATTATTAATTAATTAAATTAAATTAAATTAATTAATTAAAATTGTGAAGCAAGCCCAAATAATCAACTGCACTTTAGAAAAAAGCCAAAAAAAACTCAACCCGCAACTACCAATATTTCAAGCAACTTCACAGAAAAATAAGCCCATAAGTTGCTTATAATAAGCGGACATGGCAATTTCTGATTTCTGTGTCTGGAGTTGGCCTATCACGTACTTTTTGCTCTTAGTTTAGATAGCTCAATAAACGTATACAGAGTACACATCGAAAAGCAACACAGCAGAAAACAATGTGTGATATCTATGTCTTCTTTTATTTTCCTGAAGCAATTACTTTACAAAGGTCTCTGTGACTCTGTCATTCAGAAATATATTTTCGGGCTCTCGAACTCTGCATTCCACCGCACTCAAGTGCAAGCGACGAATCTGCCGGCTGGAATTGCATCATGGATGATAGCCAAAATGACGTAGATGATCGTACCTTCTTTTCTATATACCTTAAGTGGGTGCCTGTCTGAGAGTAGGGACATACCAACTGTGGGTTTGGTAGGTACTTTACTACTGTGTGGGTAATCTTCGGGTAATGATATGATTCTGTAACTGAGATGCATTTAAATGTAGTTTTGGTCATGGGAATAAACTGTTTTGTTTGTTATTGAGGATTCAATTAAGAATGGTATGGTCCAGTGGGAGGGGCCTAGCTTTTAGGGATCTGACACTGTGCAGCTGCTAGGCAGTTAATGAAGGGCTATGGTGTCGTCCAGAGCTGTTTGACATCTCAAACTTGGATTGTGTATGTTCCTTTTTTTATGCGTGCAAAGCTATGATGGGTCTAAACACTGTGAGGTTATTGCACATGTTGTGTTGCAGGGTTAGTGTTATTCAAAGCCAGCTATACTTTTGTGTATTTGTTTTATGTGATGGCTGTACTGGCTTTCAGTAACATACAGTAACAATGCATAAATACATCCAGAAATCTAGACCCTTTGCAACCCTATGAATAATTCTATAACGTGTCTTGTTAATTTGAATACATCTTTAAACCATTTTCAGCTCGTTTAAAGCAAGGTCCATATAGTTATTTGACCTGTTAATGTGATGTTGTCACACTGTCATTTTTCTCCATGAGTATATTCTGTTCATTTTAAGGTGACATGCCAACCAATTGCTGACAGTTCATTCCCTCCCCTCCTACTGTCTTATAGGCTTCAGAAAGGAGACATGGATGTTGTCATTGTGGAGTCCACGCATGCCAACAAGGTCTTAGAGGGTCTAAACAGTCTTTGGCTGAAAAAGGAACTGTGTGATGTGACTCTGTGGTGTGGGGGACAGGAGTTCCCCTGTCATAGAGTTGTACTCGCGTCCTTTAGCAGTTACTTTGAGGTAAATACACATTGACCTGCATGTTAATGAAGTTCAATGTTTGTCACATGATGCTATTGTTGATGTAAATAAGCCAGGCCTAAACCATGAATACTCTAAACCAGGGGTCTTCAACAGGGGGTCCGGGACCCCCTAGGGCCTAGGGGGTCCCCAGAGTTACTACAGGGGGTCCGGCAAATCTTTGTGTGATATAGGAACTTATTTTTTACATGAACAACTTGAACTCTAGAATCCATATTCTGAGGGTAACATTCGCAGAAAATAGCAGATCTGCAAGCTCACAAGCTTGTAGATCTGCAAGCTTCTACAAGCGGTTTAAGTGGTTAAATGTCTGAAAATACAGTATATGAAGCCATCTATGAAATCTATGGAGAATTTTAATCTGCAACACAATTTAATACAATATGTAGAGGGGGTCCCTGCTTCATCTCTCTCTCAGCTAAGGGGTCCTTGGCCTGAAAACGTTGAAGACCCCTGCTCTAAACCAACCATTCACCTTTTCAACCCGCACAGGGAATGTTCACTTCTGGGATGCTGGAGTCCAAACAGGAAAGGATTACAATCAATGATGTGGAACCTGAGGCGCTAAGCATTTTGGTGAGCTACGCCTATACCTCAAAGGTGTCCATCTCCAATGCAAATGTGCAGGTAATGTATTATCATCATATACCTTATCCATTGTCTGCGTTTTGCCCTACATTGGTGCTTAACAACCATATTGTTTCCATGTTGTTTCTTTGGTCTCTAGGCCCTGCTAGCAGTATCAAACCTGTTCGATGTTACAGCTGTTATAGAGGCCTGCTGTCGCTACATGGAGTTTCACATGGATGAGCTGAACTGTGTAGAGATCCACTGCTTAGCCGATGCCCTCTCCTGTGCAACCTTGGAGCAGCACAGCATGGATTACATCCTGGAGCACTTCAGCGATGTCTACCAGCAGGTCAGTGAGTGAAGGATATGGATTCATTCATTTATCAAGTTGTCTATTGTTTCTCTTTTCCGCTTATAATTCTGTGGTGACTCACAGTATGAAACAAGACCACTCAAACTGATACAGTAATAAAGTTGGGGGAGCCACGTGGCTCAACCAGTTAGTTCACTGACCACATGTCCTTTTGAGTTGTGAGACTGGGGTTCAAATCAACACAGTCTGTGGCTCCCCATCCCTTTGCCTTCAGTTTACTGTTTCTCTACACTTTGTCACTTTCCCATCTGAAAAAAGCAGAAAATGCGTTAAAATAAAGAATATATATATTAAAGTTGTGCAAACATCTGTGTAGAAACATTCAATCAGTGATTGGATGCATATTTACAAGATACCGTCACTTGTCCTTTTTTGCCCATCAAGCCACCTGTCTGTCACCAGTACTGACGGCACAAAAGGTGGGAACAGGATCATAATTAGGGGTGCAACGGTCAAACAAAATGATTTAATTGATTATTCCTATATTAAGATTGCCGGTTGGACAGTTGATTGTGGACGTCACCAGTGTTGTATCAGTGATTTCGTTAGTGGTGGCACGCTATTTTAATGACGTCACGCGCACGTTGCTTAACGCCTACACTACAGGTCACACAATGGACAATTGATATGCATCTATAGGCTCATTCTTATGTTAATCCTATGTTAATTCATGCTGGTGTGACAACCGGCAGTCGGCAGCCTTTATTAACTTTGTTGTGTGAATTTAGGGTTGTTTTAAATCCATGCATGTGCACGTGCATGCTCCTGCTCAAAAAAGGGGTTGCACGGCGTGTTACCACGTCCCATGACCAATGCATCCCTGGACGTCACACACGTAACATCCGGTACTTGTTGCTGTGATCCGCATCAAACTTGGCAAAATCACTGTCCAGAGGTCTGCCATGACTATAGTCACACTGGGCCCCAAATGGGCCCCATGCAGGCCCATCCATGCTCTAATCCACACCAAGCGTTTCACAAAAACTGTTCAGGGGTCTGGCATGAGTCACACAATGGCCAAAAAAAATACATACAATAGTGGATTTATTGCTATTTTTGTGCGACACCGTCATACAATGAATTATAAATTAGGCCTCACGTGGTTAATCAGTCAATCGATGTAGTCCCCCAAGAACTATTACGATTCCCCCAAGAACGATTAACCAATCGAAGAACAAATCAATAGACTAATCACTTGGATGATAATCAATAGTTGCGGCCCTGGTCATAATCTATAGACTAATACAACCATGTATTTTCTCTGCTCCTAGGATGACTTCCTGTCTCTCTCAGTGGACAAACTTTCAGAGATTGTCTCCAGTGATCATCTCAATGTGCCCGAGGAGGAGATGGTGTTCGAGGCTGCCATGCTGTGGTTAAATAAGTGTCCTACACACAGGGAAAGCCTTGATAAGGTGAAACACTTAAAAGTTACTGGGAAATGACTGACCATTACTGGTCCATTTTGGTCACATTGGTACAATTTTCAGAGTTAAATTAAAACTGGGATTTGACTGTATTCTACAGATATTCATCTCTAGAATACTATTGTACATTGTATATCCTATGGGAGTATATGGAAGGGTTTTAGGGTGCAGCATAAAGGAACCCTCCACAGCTGTCAGTCATTTAGATCTCCATACATCTAGAGGACTTAAACAACACTGTTCTTTCACACCACAGTTATAGCCAGTTGTGAATGGAAGTACAGACTATGTTAAACTAGACAATGTATACAGTCTAAAGCTATAGTGTACAAAGTGTCATACAGTAAATTTGTTTCCTCACCTTGTCTTGGCTGATGTAGAGATTTGAAAGCAATGTTGTTCACCCAATATCCAGTTGGCCTATTGAATAATTGGTGTTGGATTTGTTCTTTAAGGTGCTAGCGCATGTCCGCCTGCCTCTTGTCAGCCCCTTATACCTCCGTGATGTGATTGAGTGTGTGGAGCTGGTGAAAGACTCTCAGGGCTGTCAGAGGCTCATCTCCGAGGCCAAGAGGCAGCATCTCCTGCCCTACAGCCAAAGAGCACAACCACGGCATGGGACCACAGGTGCATGCATTCATGTTGCAACAGATGGTGGAAACAATCTAACTATATAAATGGCGAGCAACTTCCGTGCCCTCGGTGTCCACACCCCACAGCTCTGTTATCGACTAAACACAACACCGTCACACCACATGTCGCCAACACTGTCGCCACGGCGGGCGGCCTGAATTTACGTTTCGCGTAGGGCACCTGCCATGCCTCACTACACCGTTCCCACCTCGCAACATAATTAATTCTACTCACCAAATGTCGGACACAACGGAAGTGGAAGCAGCTTCCTACCGCTTACCGTGCGTACCACCGACGCCAACACAACACGACGGCCCGCCATTGAAAATCCCCAAAACAACAAGAGCACGTTGCTCTGCTCTGCTCCACACCAGGCTAGGTTCATGACACCAAAGGATTAGCCAGTGATGTCATCATTACTGGTCAACACACCAGGCTAGGTTCATGACAGCAAAGGATTCGACAGTGATGTCATCATTATGCAACCCGGAAGTACACATCGCCGGCATTGGGATGCCAGGTTGGGATGCCACGCCAGAAACAAGCAAGAACCTGCATGATTTTTTTTTTTTTTTTTTTTTTTTTTTTTTTTTACCGTTTGCAGATTTTCATCCGACGACTTTGGCGCGGACCACCAGGGGGTCCGCGGACCCCCTGACACATAAAAAATATTATTTCTTCCCAATTTTTTTCTCAATTTTTTTACTTTTACATTACAACTTTTTTTTTTTTTTTTTTTTTTTTCCCAAATGTTCATCCCATATATACACGCGCCCACGCTGGGCCCCGTGCGCGGCTGGGGGTTTCGGGCGGCCGTAGGCCGCCCGGACCTCTAGTATATTTATAAATGCATCACAGATTTTCTAGTTGAGATTTCCAATGCAAAGCCATTCCTCCAATGAGCAAACCCAACTGGCAATGAAAATAATTGGTGGTGATTTTTCGAAAGCTTACCTTGCTATTTGGGCTGCATAATCATTATTGCGGATCATCATTTCATTATTTGATTTTACACTTAATCTTATCTTCTATTCCTCTGTATGTGCAGTGATACTGATTGTGGGGGGAAGGGATGGCGACAGCGTTGAGAGCTTTGATCCGCTGACCAATGACTGGAAGACTCTGGCACGACTGCCCATCACTGTATCTGAGCCTAGTCTGGTTGTATCAGGTGAGGTGGTGTAAAGTAACTAAGTACATTTACTCAAGTACTGTACTCAAGTACAATTTTTTGGAGCATTTCCAATTGTCAATACTTTTACTTCTACTCCACTACATCTCAGAGGCAAATATTGTACTTTTACTTCACTACAATTATTTGAAAACTTTAGTTATTACTGTAGTTACTTTGCAGATATAAATTATTACATTACAAAACATACATTAACCACTTTAGCCCTATTGTATACCTAGGCTATTGTGACACGTTGTGAGCTTGTAGATCTGCTATTTTCAAACATTTTAGTACTTTTACTTTTGGTACATTTGGATACCAATACTTTTGTACTTTTACTCAAGTACATTTTAAATTCCGGACTTTTTGCAGTATTGATACTTTTACTTTTACTTTTTCCACCACTGATCAGGTGAGGTGTTCCATCAGATCAGCTGGAGTAGAGGCCAAGACAGTTGGCACCTGTAATGGAACTTACTCTGTTTTGTCCCTGAATAGAAATGTACATGTAGTAATATTGTGGCTGGAAAGGCTATTTTATCATGGTAAAAGTTCTACTTTTTAAAGGTGTGATAGGCAACTTGGGAGTAATTAGCAGCGGCACCAGCCATTATAGATGAGTTCTCATTTCTTCAATACTGTCATGGATACAGTAGCTCTGTTTTCACAGGCTCCATACATTTGGCCAAAGCTAAACAAAGTAAGGGGAAGCCTGGCAGTGAACGCTAAACCACTATAGAAAATGATGAGCGAGCTCAGAGTGAATGGCATTTCACCACTTGAATTATTGATCGCTCACAGGGTGTTGTGGGGGAAAAAACGAAATATTACTACAATAATTAACTTTACTGCTGCCAGAGGCAAGTATACTATAGCCCACCTGGCAGCTTACATGTGTATGCTGTCCATGTTTATCTTGATAGTGAACTTACACAATAATATAGCAGTATACTATGGCAGAAATACATGTTTTATGATTTGTGGTGACATGACAGCAGTGAAGACAATTCAAATTGTTTATGCACACGGTATTATCTTTAATGGCAATGTATCTTGAGCTCTGAAAATATGTAATATATCTTATTATATAAATATTAACAATCAAGGCGTGACTTGTTTTAATTCTGCTCATCCCCCACCATAGGCTCGTATGTGTATTTGGCTGGAGGATTGATGTCTGAACATGATGTCAGCAAGGAGATGTGGCGTTATGACCCTTTCCATGACTCATGGGTGAAGATGGCTTCCATGAATGATACACGCAGTCCATTCAGTAAGACTGTCAAACTATCACACTCAATTTAACCACTTTGTGTTGTTGCATTAGTAACCCAAGGAGAGGTTGCACATTATGGCCTAGAGAGGTGTGGGATACTGATAATGTCACTATCAAAATGTCTCCTCAATCTGCCTTTTTAGTGGGATTGTTCTATCAGCAAAGTACATTTAGCCTACTTGAGACATATACTTGAGTATTTGTACTTTTGGATACTTATGACCTCAACTCCACTACTTTTTATAGGAAGAGGAAAAAGTACTGAATGAATGAATCCCTATCTCAAATATAGTGTGTGTGTGTGTGTGTGTGTGTGTGTGTGTGTGTGTGTGTGTGTGTGTGTGTGTGTGTGTGTGTGTGTGTGTGCGCCTGAAAACAACGAAAAAACATCACATGGATGCACCTGGGATGTATCATCAGTGTTGTAGCCTGGGGTCATAGGGTGTTTCGGGTCTCGCAACATACACCCTCGCCCAGGTGACCCAGCCGGGGTTGATCAAGCCCCGACTTACATCCCAGGTAGCTACCCACGGTCAGTCCTTTTAGGGCAAGACAGTGCCACTCAATCTGCTTGTCTGGAATTACTCTGCCGGGACTGGGGGAGAGGAGATACTCGGGCACATGGAGGGGCTAGGCTCTGTGGATGGCCTCCTGGCCAGGCTCCTTTTCCATCTCACCAGGTCCAGGACGTGAGCGTTGCACCAGACTCCCCCGCTCCAAACATTTCATTCTGGTGTGATGGTGTCTTGGGCCGTGGTGGTACTGCAGGCTCCACTTGCAGCTTGCTTGAATGGCCCTCACTGTGGATTTGTTGGGCTTCTTCCTCACCGAAGACACAGGCTGGGGCGCCAACCCATACTGCTCCCGGATACTACACATCCAATCATTAGACTAGGTTTATTCAATTAGAATGTATTCTTATCCTTTCAACCACCTTAATATATAAAAAAAAGCTCAGCCAAACGGTTATAGTGCATCAGCTGCAACTAGCAGCCAGCTGCTACATGACCAAAACAAGTCTACTGGTGGCATTAGATCAATGATAGTCATTGATTGATTGATTGATTGAATATTTTATTATAAATGTAACTGTGCTGTTTTTTATTAAAACAGCACAGTTACATTTAAAATACTTTGTCAGGTCCGTTCATGAAAGTCCTTGTGGTCTTGTTTCCAATGAGGGCCTTGGTATTCAATTCATAGACATATAAAGTGGCACCACAGTTCGAATATCAATACCCTTTTAATGTCAAGGACTTCCAGTTTGTTATACATTAGGCAATTGACCCCTGTTTGATATGATTTCTCTTGTCTTTTTTATTTTATTTTCTCTGGGTCCATAGACCTGGTGACGTTGGGTGGATATCTGTTTGCTGTGCAAGGCCAGGGGAGGATTGATACAGAAGTGAACAAAATGGAACGATATAACCCCATCACCAACACCTGGCAGCTCGTCAAGCATGTCGGAATGCGAAATGACAATCACCCTTCTTCAGCGGTTGTACTGGATGGACTGATCTATGCTATGGGTATGGAACAGGTGTATAATGGCTAACTAAAAATATCTAATAAGCCTTTCATATTAATCCATTTCCTGTTGACAATGAATGTTCTGTCATGTGTCCTTCTGGGGACAGATTATTGCAAGACGTTCAAGTACAACCCTGAAACATCTGTATGGACAAAAGTCGCTCCTGTGCAGTTTAAACGTTTTGAAGCAGGTGTCTGTACACTCAACGGAAAGGTCTACCTTATAGGTATTATACTATAGCTGTTGTTAATGGCTCTTAGTTCCATAATAGACTCACTTCAGCTTTGCTGTAACAGTCACTATCCTGCAGTAACAGTCACTATCCTGCAGTAACAGTCACTATCCTGTTCATTCCTGTTTATCTATAGGTGGTGAGGGTGATGGGGCCATGAACCAGGTGGAGAGCTTCGACCCCAAAACCAACCAGTGGACAATGTGTGCCCCTATGAACAAGAAACGCTACAGGCCTGGCGTGGCTGTGGTGCATGGAAAGATCTACGTACTTGGAGGGTATAATCCCAGGTAAAAGGCTACTGCTTCATGGAAGCCTAGAAAAAGTTGGCTGCTTGTTCACACCAGACATTACTCTCATGGTTCTTTCTTCTTGTAGGGATAGGGATGCCCATGGCCATACCATCGAGCAGTATGATGATGAGAGGGACACATGGGAAACTGTGGGACAGATGCCCACCAGTCGCAAATATTTGCGCTGTGTGTCTCTCCGGCTGCGGAAGAATGCACAGGTAATACATTAGCACTGTATAAAAAAAAAAAAAAAAAAGCTGTTCTCCCTTATACTGTCTCCTCCTGTACTTTCCTACAAAGACTCTAGTAATAAAATACAAAGGGAGGTTCGTTATCTGCACGTGAGAACGTTTAGACTTTTATTCATCATTTAACAGCACAATGGAATGAATTGTCTTTAGTGAGGAATTCCTCCAATTGTATGTATGTGACATAAGGAATAGTGGTTAACTTTGTTATGTATTTGCCCCTGTCCCCCAAGAGCTGCAGATGAACAGTGATGACCCCAGCAGACAGATGGGCACTGCTAAGCCCCTCCAACATCAGTGAACACACACACACACACACACACACGCACACGCACGCGCACGCGTACGTTTGATGTTTACCTGATGATAGGATTGATGTTTACGTGATGCTAGGTTTAAACTTTACAAGATGCTAGGTTTGATGTTTACATGATGCTAGGTTTGATGTTTACATTGACCTGATGCTAAGTTTGATGTTTGCCTGATATCCTAGTTTTTATCCTACTTTGTATTGTACGTATCTGACTATTTATTTTTACTGCTACCCTTAAGCTGTTGTTAATGACAGAGTTGACATGTTATGTAAATGTCATGCTTTGTAGCCTGTGGCAATAAGCACACACACACACACACACACACACACACACACAGTCTATATTTCTTTATATGTACAATAAAGTTTTGTAGTTATTCTTATGACTCTGTTCGACTATTTGCAAGACCTGCACCTCTGGTTATTCAAAGGATAATATTCAAAAGATAATTTAATCCAGAGAGCGAGTATGTCAGGTTGAGTGTGCACTTGTATTTAATCATTCATTTTAATTTTATTTCAAGATGGTGTGGTGGACAGTAATTAAGTGAACTTATCTAACTCTTGTTCTTAGTGGCTGTACTTCGTCCAGGTAGCTCATTCGGTAGAGTACTTTGGACCACAAGGTCTTTCATTCGATCCTGGGCACTGACAAATGTAATTTGTGGTGATTTTTTTGGCTCGTCTCTCATACACTCTGGGAGTATATCAATTCATCTGTGTGGTTATGAGTGGAATGACACATTTTCTAGCTTACGGGCTGAGACAACACATGAATTTCGCCACAGGATAAAATAAAGGTTGGCCTGTCTGTCTGTGGACAGCCAGCAGTGATATATGGCAGGTACAAGGTTAGACGTGGTATGTTTTGCCTAAAAGACAACATTCGTCTAACTGCAAATATAATGTGAGTTAAATCTATAACCACATGTATAATAATTTGGGTTCTTACTGGTATCTGCACAGATGTATCAAACCATTACAAAACTGCAAACGACATGTTATTACGGAAGACTACGTATACATATTCCTCCCAAATATACATTTAACATACTAGTGGTCATGCTGGAGTTGTGGTTTACTAAATTCTGCTACATACATACTTAAAATCCTGCTAAATACCTGAATTACGGTTTGATGGCTGGTTCCACTTCCAAGCAGACAGATCAATAAGCTCATATCAAGTATTTTTACCCAAATATGAAGTCTGCTCCAAGTTTTAATGTTACCCAAAAATATTTCAGTGATTCTGTGCTGTCCCCTGACCTCTTTAATTGTTATTGTGACATGCCACCCTGTGGTTGCTTTATGTTATGTCAACCCCTCTTAAATGGTACATTCCAGGTTTGCCACCCTGTGGTTACTTTGTGTTAATTATTTCCTTGAGATGGTACAGTCCAAAGCAAGTAGGTCATTCCTACATGCTCTTTTGAGAAGCATGCATGCAGCAGTGTGTTCTCCACAGCTCTCCAACTTTTGTGTGTCTTGGAGTAGATATGTCTGTAAGTTAATTTCCAATATTATGTGTAATGTGTAATGTGTATGTGTATTTCAGTTGCAAATGATAACAGCATATTTGTAATTTGAATGCTTTTCTGAAACCATGTGTTTGTTTATTTCTATGTTTTACAGTCTTACAAAAAATCAATGTGAACCCAATGCAAATCTACAGTAAAGACTCTTCTAAAGAAATTGCCTTGGGAGTTTGTACGCTATCTGTCTAGCCTTTGCACAGACACGCAAGTGTGAGGACAGAATAGTAAGAAGACATCCACTCAACGATCAAACAAATGGGAGCTGTCTACAGATTGACACTCTGCATGCTCAATTAACCAGAAGATACCAAGCTGCTATCAATCAAGTAGCCAGTATGGATCAGACTGCAGAGAATATGGAGAAGACCTTTGTGACCAGGTCACAAGCTTCTGGCTCAAAAGATTCAAAGCAGTCCAGCAAGGCCTCACTGCACTCCTGCAAGGCCTCAGTGCACTCCAGCAAGGCCTCAGTGCACTCCAGCAATGCCTCAGTGCACTCCAGCAAGGCCTCAATGCACTCCAGCAAGGCTTCAGTACATTCCAGCAAGGCCTCGGTGCACTCCAGCAAGACTTCAGGGCGCTCCATCAGATCAGCAGCCAGTGCTGCAGCCACCAAAGCCAGAGCAAAGGCAGAGGCAGCACGGGTAGAGGTTTCCTACGCAGAACGAGAGGCAAACATGATGAGAGAGAAAGCAGATCTTGAAGCTGAGGCAACTCGTAGGAGAGCAGAGGTGGAAGCTGAAAATGCACGACGCATAGCAGAGGTAGAAGCCAACCTACATGTCTTGCATATACAGAGAGCAGCAGTTGCAGCTTCAGCAGAGGCAGAGGTCTACGAGGCTGCAGTTGAACCGGAACGCGAGCCCAATAGAGACTTAACGGAATTGGCCACCCATGATCCCTTGCAAAGAACCAGTGAGTATGTACAGAACCACGTAGTGGCCCAAGACATGACACAATATGATCAAAATCAGTCTATAGCACTTGATGCTCAGCAAGCAGCACCAGACTCTATGCCCCTACGTTCCACCCCAGTTTCACAGTATGCCCCTCGCTCTCATAACACAAACATTCTCCCCTCTCATGTCAACACAAACAATGCCCCTAAGCCAAGAGTGCACATAAAAGAGGAAGGAGCATATTCAGTGCCTGAAAGTGCTCAAAAGCACAGAGCACAAAATTACTCTTTCAGAGACTCTTATTTCAATCCTCCAGGGACAGATGACCCAACAAAACACATGATACGTAGAGAGGTCGTTAGTTCTGGGTTACTGACATTTGATGATTGTCCTGAGAATTACTGGGCGTGGAAGTTCTCCTTCCAAAGTGTTATGAGAGACCTCAATTTAACAGACAAAGAGGAGCTAGATCTGCTCACAAAATGGCTCGGCCCAGAGTCCTCTCAGCTGGCCAAAAGACTTAGGTCAGTGCATATTAACAATCCAAGCGCTGGGGTCAATATGATTTGGAAGAGATTAGAGGAAAGTCATGGGAGCTCAGAAGTGATAGAGAATGCCCTGCTGAAAAAACTAGATGACTTCCCTAGACTCTCAGACAGGGACAACATAAAGTTAAGAGAACTTGGCGACATCCTATTGGAACTTGACGCAGCTATGTCAGGTGGTTACTTGACAGGATTATCATATCTTAACACACCCCGTGGAATAAATCCAATCATGGACAAGCTTTCATTTCGGTTGCAAGATAGATGGATCTCCTGTGGCTCTAAGTATAAGGAGGACCACAGAGTCTCCTATCCACCATTTAGCTTCTTTACCAAATTCATTGTCGAGCATTACCAAGCAAGGATTAGGAATGATCCTAGCTTTGTGTTCTCTACAAGTAGTCACCAGAGCCCTACAAAAACAGACAAGCCAGGATTAAGGAATGTATCCAAAACATCTGTGTCAGCTAAAAAGACTGAAGTTTCAGCTACAACAGCAGACTCTCAGACCAAAGGCCCTGAAAAGAAAACTGAGGAACCAGACACTCAGTGTCCAATCCACAACAAGCCACATCCACTGTCCAAGTGCCGGGACTTCAGACGGAAGCACATAGACGAGCATAAGGCTTATCTGAAAGAAAAGCGGATTTGCTTTAAATGTTGTGGTTCCACTAAGCACATTGCAAAAGACTGTAATGTCAATCTCAAATGCAAAGAATGCAACAGTGATAGACACACCTCAGCGCTGCATCCTGGTCCAGCTCCCTGGATAGCAGAGGCACCTACAACTGTGAGAGATCAAGGCGGGGAGTCAGAGGAGACTGCCTCGTCTGCTGTGGTCACATCAAAGTGCACAGAGATATGTGGAGTAGCATCAAAACCCAGATCATGCTCCAAAATCTGTTTAGTGTCTGTTTTTCCCTCCGGTCACCCTGACAAAACAAGGAAAATGTATGCTGTGTTGGATGACCAAAGTAATCGGTCATTAGTGAAATCTGAATTCTTTGATCTTTTTGGCATTAGCGGTGACTCAGCCCCTTACACTCTGAGAACATGCTCAGGCATTATGGAGACAACAGGGAGGAGAGTATCCAATTTCACTGTCCAGTCCATTGATGGGAAAACACGGGTAAAACTTCCCACTCTAATTGAATGCGACATGATGCCGGAAGACAGATCAGAAATTCCAACACCTGACATTGCCCAATATTTCCCCCATCTGAAAAGGGTAGCAAACCAGATCCCAGCACTAGACCCAAAAGCCCAAATCATCCTTCTCTTAGGTAGAGATATTTTAAGTGTACACAAGGTACGTGAGCAGTTTAATGGGCCCCACAACACGCCTTATGCACAACGGCTAGATTTGGGTTGGGTTATAGTGGGAGAAGTATGCTTGGGAGGAGCTCACAAGCCATCAGATGTGAGCATCTTCAAAACAAATGTGCTACACAACGGACGCACATCTCTGCTCAGTCCTTGCAGGAACAGGATTCAAGTGAAGGAGAGAGTCACTCCTGACACACAACAGCCGCACAAAACGCCTCAGTGCTGTCTAGAGACTGTAACCCCTAGCACAGACAGCTTGGGAGATGGTGTGTTTGTTAGGACTCCAGATGACGACAAACCCGCTCTGTCCGTGGAGGATAGCATGTTCCTGGACATAATGGACAGAGAAGTGTACATGGATGATGCGAACCACTGGGTGGCACCGTTGCCATTTCGCTCACCTCGTCGTCAGTTGCCAAACAACAGAAAGCAGGCGTTAAAACGTCTCTGCACTCTGCAACGTTCACTAGAAAGAAAACCTGACATGAGAGAACATTTTGTCAGTTTCATGCAAAATATGTTTGAGAATGACCAAGCAGAACCAGCTCCACCATTGAAACCAGGTGAAGAGTGCTGGTATCTGCCCATTTTTGGTGTCTATCACCCACAGAAACCAGGGCAGATTAGAGTAGTATTTGACTCAAGCGCTCAGTATGAAGGCATCTCCCTGAATGACACACTCCTCAGTGGACCCGATTTAAACAATACACTCCTAGGTGTCCTTATGCGTTTCCGCAAAGAGCAGGTTGCAGTCACTGCTGATGTGCAGCAAATGTTTTATTGCTTCGTAGTAAGGGAAGACCACCGCAACTATTTAAGATTCCTGTGGTACAAAGATAATGACATCACCAAGGAAATAGTGGAGTACAGAATGAAAGTGCATGTGTTTGGTAACAGTCCCTCCCCAGCTGTAGCCACCTACGGACTTAGACGTGCAGCTGAGCAGGGTGAAGCTGAACATGGAGCAGACGCAAAACAGTATGTCACAAGAAACTTTTACGTGGATGATGGACTTGCCTCTGTGCCTACAGAAGCTGAAGCAATCAGCCTCTTGCAGAGAACTAAAGAGATGTTAGCAGCCAGCAATCTCAAGCTACACAAGTTCGCATCCAACAGTAGCTCAGTCATGGAAGCATTCCCCAAAGATGACAGAGCGAAAGATCTAAAGGACCTGGAGATAGGCGTGGACCCTCTGCCCCTTCAGCGCAGTCTTGGGGTGAGTTGGAACTTACAAACCGATAGTTTCACGTTTAAAGTGTCCCGAGATGTAAAGCCATTTACACGCAGAGGCATCTTATCCACAGTAAATAGTATTTACGACCCCCTAGGATTTGTATCCCCCATAACTGTGCAGGGTAAGGCCTTAGTCAGAGATCTGTCCTCAGAACAGTTAGACTGGGATACTCCGCTCCCAGTAGATAGAGAAGCTCAGTGGAAGGCTTGGACCGACCAGCTGATTGATCTTGAGCAACTCAATATCCCCAGACCCTATGTGCCAGTGTCACTCTCATCTACTCAGCACAGAGAGGTATGCATATGTTCTGATGCCTCTACTACAGCAATATCAGCTGTGGCCTATCTTAGGGTTATAGACCGTGATGGCCAGTGTCATGTAGGCTTCATCATGGGCAAATCAAAACTAGCTCCACGCCCTGCCCACACAGTGCCACGCTTAGAGCTGTGTGCAGCAGTCTTAGCAGTCGAGCTGGCAGAGATGATTACTGAGGAGATGGACATTGATCTTCATGCAGTTAGGTACTACATTGACAGCAAAATTGTGCTTCTCGTAGATTCTATGTATATGTTTCAAATAGAGTGACACGAATTCGAAAATCTACTCACCCTAACCAGTGGCATTACATAGCTACAAGTCAAAACCCAGCAGACCACGGTACTAGACCAGTCCCAGCAGCTCTTCTACAGCAGACTAACTGGTTCTCAGGCCCGGCATTCCTGTACCAGGCTGATGCAGAGGAAAACATAGAGACAGAATCCTTCAACCTCATTGGCCCAGATTGTGATGACGAGATCAGGCCTGAAGTGACAGCCCTTGGTACTAAGGTCACTGAACAGCAGCTGGGGTCACACAGATTTAACACAGAGTTCTCCACCTGGAAGTCACTAGTGAGAGGTATGGCTACTCTCACCCACATTGCCAAATCATTCTCCAGCAACACACACACAGACTCTTGTAAAGGCTGGCATCACAGTAAGAAGCTGTGCAGTTCCTCAGAATTCTCTCAAGCTGAGAGTTTCATAATCAGGTGTGTGCAGCAAGAATCCTTTAAAGATGAACTCATATCTATGTCAAAGAGAACAGAAATCTCAAAACAAAGCCCTATCAAGAATCTGAACCCTATTATTGATGAAAAAGGCCTGATTAGAGTAGGTGGCCGCTTGTCAAATGCGGACCTGACAAAAGAAGAGTCACATCCCCTGATCATCCCAGCCAATCATCACATAGCCACTCTCTTAGTTAGACACTATCATGAGAAGGTGGCTCATCAAGGGCGTCACTTTACTGAGGGCGCTTTACGCACAGCTGGCCTATGGATTGTAGGGTGCAAAAGGCTTCTTTGCAGCATCCTGCACAGATGTGTCACTTGTAGAAAGCTGAGAGGGAGGTTAGCGGAACAAAAAATGTCAGACCTCCCTGCAGACAGACTAACAGTGAGTCCCCCATTCACTAATGTAGGCCTAGATGTCTTTGGGCCATGGAACATCATTTCACGTCGGACAAGAGCAAACAGTGCAGAGAGCAAAAGGTGGGCTGTGATATTTACCTGCTTGAGCACTAGAGTAGTTCATCTAGAGGTCCTTGAATCCATGTCAACCTCAAGCTTTATTAACGCACTAAGGAGGTTCCTGTCCATCCGTGGGCCTGTCAGGCTGCTCCGGTCTGACAGAGGAACAAATTTCATAGGAGCCTGCAGAGAACTGAAAATCAACTCGGATGATCCAGAAATACAGAACTATTTGCTGGACCAGGGCTGTAAATGGATTTTCAATGCACCTCATTCATCCCACATGGGAGGAGCGTGGGAGAGACTAATTGGAGTAGCGAGACGCATTCTTGATGCAATGCTGCTCAAAAACGGAAACACTCGCTTATCACATGAGGTTCTTACCACACTAATGGCTGAAGTCATGGGCATCATGAATGCCAGGCCATTGGTTTCTGTTTCAACTGATCCTGACATGCCAGAAATTCTCACACCAGCGATGCTCCTGACTCAGAAAGCTATCCCAACATCAGCACCGCCTGGGGACTTTGACCTGAAGGACCTTTACAAATGTCAGTGGAGGCAGGTTCAGAGTCTCGCAGACACTTTTTGGGAGCGCTGGAAGCAGGAGTATCTGTCAACACTCCAAACACGCAGAAAATGGAAGGATGACAAACCCAACATTCAGGAAGGAGATGTTGTTCTTCTCAAAGGCTGTCAGGTGAAGCGCAACGAGTGGCCAGTTGGGCTTATCGTCAAGGCTATCCCCAGCAATGACAAAAGAATTTGCAAGGTTGAAGTAAAAATAGTTAAACAAGGGACTGCCAAAGTATACCTTAGGCCTGTGTCGGAAGTGATTGTTCTCTTTTCAGGTGAAAAGTAATATTCTATGCTTTATTATAGACAGAGTATTAGTGGTATACAAGTTATACCAGGCAGGGAGTGTGCTGTCCCCTGACCTCTTTAATTGTTATTGTGACATGCCACCCTGTGGTTGCTTTATGTTATGTCAACCCCTCTTAAATGGTACATTCCAGGTTTGCCACCCTGTGGTTACTTTGTGTTAATTATTTCCTTGACATGGTACAGTCCAAAGCAAGTAGGTCATTCCTACATGGTCTTTTGAGAAGCATGCATGCAGCAGTGTGTTCTCCACAGCTCTCCAACTTTTGTGTGTCTTGGAGTAGATATGTCTGTAAGTTAATTTCCAATATTATGTGTAATGTGTATGTGTATTTCAGTTGCAAATGATAACAGTATATTTGTAATTTGAATGCTTTTCTGAAACCATGTGTTTGTTTATTTCTATGTTTTACAGTCTTACAAAAAATCAATGTGAACCCAATGCAAATAATCTACAGTAAAGACTCTTCTAAAGAAATTGCCTTGGGAGTTTGTACGCTATCTGTCTAGCCTTTGCACAGACACGCAAGTGTGAGGACAGAATAGATTCAAAAGCATTCTAAATTGATGCATCTTTAGATTCAGATTTGATCAAACACCATCCCAACTACTCACAAAACTGGTAGTGCTTAGCAACAGGACAGCTGGCTGTGGGTATGGTGGCCTTGTACTCGTGTCCATTCTGTACATTTTTGCCTTTGTCTGCTTGAAAGAAGAAAAAAAGTTAATATGAAACATTGGATGGTCTTTGGGCGAGGCACAGTGCTGAGTGCGCGGCCACAGTTTTTTGCAGCCAGCGGATTCTAGAAAAACGCTGTGACGCACCTGTCACTCACATTCAAGACAGTCCCCGTAGCCCGCACTGCCACTAGACACTAGCCACTAGACAAAAGAATGCCTTTGCACTTTCACACTTGGGGTTCGTACATCTACATACACATTCAGATTTAAAATATAAAGTACTTACCCCATGGCCACGGATGTTACAATCATGTACGGGCCCTCATAAGTATCCGTATCTTCCGTATTGTTCAATAAAAAGCATTTTAATCCAATCAGTGGTCATTTTCTCCGTATGCTTTCAACTGCGCGATCCTAGCGGTTAAGAGGTTTATTGCACTGTTGGTACATTATAACTCTATGGGAAAATGGCCACCAATCGGATTAAAATGCTTTTTATTGAACAATACGGAAGATACGGGTACTTCTGAGGACCCGTACATGATTGTAAAATCCGTGGCCATGGGGTAAGCACTTTATATTTTAAATCTGAATGTGTATGTAGATGTACGAACCCCAAGTGCACAAATTATAAAGTACTGGGTGAGATGCAACAGCTACAACCAGTTGGTCCACTGAGAGCACCATGTTGCTTCCTGAGTCTTGGGACAGTCCGCCTTCGACTCACCCGATTGGACAGAGGGGGAAAATCGGCTCCTGCCTCCAGCAGTTTTATGCTTCTTCGTGTAGAGCGGATAAACGCAAGGTCTGCGCGATAAGCGGAAAAATCTGCTCTTGCGTGAATCCACGCATTTGCATTGACAAAGCATTGGCAGATTCTGCCCCAGAGGTAAAATAAAAGTGCGGTGGGAGCGCGCCCTAACAGAGTATTTCTACATTGCAGTATTGATACTTTTATTTAAGTAACACATGTGATTACTTTTTCCACCCCTGCAAATATGGTTTTAATTTCACCTTGAGGGGCTGTCAGTCTGAACCAACATAATGAAGAGGTAGAGAGAAAGAATATGAGCTTCCTTCCTTTAAAGTAAATATTTTATTGTGAGCTTGTAGATCTGCTATATTGGGTGTGACCACTAGTAGTCACCACTAGGTGTCATAAAATCCCACCGCTTCAAAACAAAACAAAAACAAGGATACGACAGTGACGTCACGTTGCGTCATGCCACGGCGACGTGGTGGTACGTGGCACTGTGTGACGTCATCGGAAGGCGTCCATCTCCAAGCTGCAAGGTAAGTTCAGTCTCTCCTCAGTTTATCATCTTCTCCTGATGTTACCTTGTTGTTACAATTGTGTGTGTGTGTGTGTGTGTGTGTGTGTGTGTGTGTGTGTGTGTGTGTGTGTGTGTGTGTGTGTGTGTGTGTGTGTGTGTGTGTGTGTGTGTGTGTGTGTGTGTGTGTGTGTGTGTGTGTGTGTGTGAGAGAGAGACATTTAATACTGAGCAAATGTGATTAACCATACTGTGTGTGTGTGTGGGGGGGGTGTGCTGTGTGTGTGTGTGTGTGTGTGTGTGTGTGTGATGTAGTGTACACTACACACAGAAATACATGTAGTACATTTACATTCATAGTGGGGCTGTACAATATACGTATCATATCATCACAATATCAATGCGCAATATACAGTACATATTGCATAATACATCTTGATCTGCAATAAGTGCTATATATATACATGCCATGTATTCAACACTCTGTAGATCAATACATTTGGCCAATCAATCGGAGCCCTACTAGTTATTTAACTTGGTTTCAGGTTTTTATTCATTTCAACGATCCATGTATAAAGGATGTTTTTGTTTTTGATTAGAAGACAATGTTTTAGGGGAAGCAGTGAGAAAGTGTATTTCTGAGTTGGTGGTTTATATTCATTGTCAATAGCAGCTGTAGGCAGGTTCAATGTTTTCACTAATAGTGGAAAATGTACAGTAATCCAGTAGTTCTCAAAATGATTTATGCCAAGGACCCCCAAATTGATATATATTTGGCCACGGACCCCCCCATCGGAAAATGTTTTGTGCCAGGGACCCCCAGAAGAGAAGATGTATGTTAAAGTCAAACAAGTCAACACTTTAAAGATTTTACAAAAAAAAAAAATCTAAAATAGCAGATGTACAAGCTTGCAGCACCACACAAACTAACATGATGTGAGCTTGTAGATCTGCCATTTTTTCGTATAAATCAAATGGATTGTTATTACTAAGCCTTGTGATTAAAATGATTGTGATGCTGTATTAAAGGTAGGGTAAGTGATTTGCTTTGGTTAAAATAAGTGTTAAATAGCTCTATATTCTGATAGTACTCATTGCTATGGAGTGTTTGTTCAGTAACAGGAGTCTCCTTGTCTCTCCACCTATTTATTAAACAGAAAATACATTTTCGTTTCAGTTTCAGTTTCATTTCCAATTGTATCCAACCAGGATAGAGAACTCAATCAGGATATAGATTAAACAAGTGAAATTGGAAGTGATGACACAAAGAAATGAGCAGGCAAAATTGGAACTGGAACACTATAAAAATTAAGCTTAAAATGGGTACTTTCTCCTGATTGGCTGAGATTTTGACACCTACCGGAAAATGTATTTTCTGTTTATTAAAGAGCTGGAGAGACGGGGAGACTCATGTTAAGCCAATAGCAATGATTACTATCAGAATATAGTGCTTTAACCTTTTAACAAAATACTTTTTGTTATAACCAAAAAATATCACTTACCCTACCTTTAACTACTATTGCTGGGGACCCCATGGAAACCCCCCTTAAGGACCCCTGGGGGTCCCTGGACCGCAGAACCACTGCAGTAAAAAAAAAGAATCTTCCAGTGTGTGTGTACAGTAGGCTTCTATCTTGGCAGCCAACCCAAGGCAGAAAGCATTCAAACTATATACTTGTTTACTTATCGCAATTCATTTGATTTCATCATCGCAATTGGCTCTATTCACAGCAAGCCACATTATCACTTCCTTCACAGGTGTTACCAATGATACTAATGAAGGCTCTGTTCCATTTAGTGTAGCACAGTCAGACTTCTTAATTTCCACAACCACCATAACTCTGAGAGTGTACAAATGGAACCAAATGGACCCTTACGGGTCCATTTGGTTCCATTTGTACACTCTCAGAGTTACACACCCGTCAAGGGGCCATTTGGAAGTCCCTCAGAGTGTTTCCAGTGAGACAGCATGCACAATATCAGCACCCTGACTCTGTTTGACCTGAATGGAACGGAGCCTTCATTAGTAGCATTGACAACACCTGTGAATTTCTCCACAATATGGCTGCTGTGCATAGAGCATATATTCAACAATGTTATCGCATGTTTTCCTAATATCGTGCAGCCCTGATTCATAGTAGCACTGATGAGGACATAAACATTGAAAATATGTCCAAGTTGATTTCCTGTTACAATGTTTGTGAACATCGGTAACTGACAGGAAATAAACTGTTCTGACGACAAGGTGTGTGCAAACACATAATATGATACAATCTGAACACAGCATAATTACCGTAGATCGTTCATACGCTTTTGTCAACATTTAGAAAAGAAACCCAATGCAAACAATCTACATTACTCTATTTGTTTTGTCTGTATTCATTTATTAATTTAGTTAGTAAATACGTCTGTGATAAATGTTCAGTTCTTATTGCGCTAATGCAGGTGTTTTAAGTGATTAAACGCTGTACAGTAGTAATACGTCCCAATATTTATCTCATTGTTCAGGATTCTCATTCTCATTAACCACTTGAAACCCAATCTGGGGGAAAAAAAGGTTGATTTTCCCCCCTTTTTGTTCTTGCGTCTGGGGGCACCACCTCCCTTTTTTTGTGTAGAAACAGTACTCGGTCTGGCTCATCCCCTTTCTTAAACCACTTCCTCCCGGCGCTTCTGTTTTTATTCCTACTAATAACTATATTACATGTTTAAGGCAGTGGTGCTTGAGAGATTACTTGAACCCTAGCAGAACCCTGTTCTGGGGCAAACATTTGGCGAAAATAGCCGATCTACAAGCTTGTTGTTCATTGTTAGCTTGTAGTTTGGCTAATTTTGGCATAGATATTTTGTGTAGAGCAGAAATCAGTAGGGGCCCTAATATAGACCCCTGGGGGACTCAAGTGTTGTGATATATATTGGAGTGGTGATTGATCATCGGGTGATATACAGTTACAGTAGTATACAGAAGTGGTAATAGGCTCTATGCACAGCAGCCATATTATCACTTCCTTCACAGGTGTTACCAATGATACTAATGAAGGCTCTGTTCCATTTAGTGTAGCACAGTGGTTCTCAGATTTTTCAATTTCCACAACCCCTATTACTCTGAGAGTGTACAAATGGAACCAAATGGACCCTTATGGGTCCATTTGGTTCCATTTGTACACTCTCAGAGTTACACACCTGTAAGGGGCCATTTGGAACCATGAGGGTCCCTCCCTGGACCCAAATTTTAGACCCACTGGTGTAGCAGAGTGTTTCCAGTGAGTCAACATGCACAATATCAGCACCCTGACTAATTTTACCAGAATGTAACAGAGCCTTCATTAGTATCATTGGTAACACCTGTAAATGTCTTCACAATATGTCTGCTGTGCATAGAGCCTATTGATAAGGTAATATAATATATTGTAGAGGTGGTTGATAAGGGGATATGTATTGGAAGGTGACTGATTGATCACCCATGGTCCTATGAATCAGGTACAGAAGGCTGACATCATGATGGAGGAGAGCGGAATTGAGACCCCCCCACCCACCACCCCGACCCCACCCCCTGATTTGGCCGCCACTGGAAGCGTTCCTCCGCTCGCTATGGGTATGATAAAGCAGTGCTTCTTAAACATTTATCATGTCAAGGACCCCCCACATTGATTTGGCCACGGACCCCCATCTGAAAAGATTTTGTGCCATAAGAGAAGATTTGTGTTGTTGAAAAGTGGATGTTACACTCTTTAACTTTTGTAAACCATTATTGTCCATTCCATTAAAGGTAAAACACAAGTTTTTTTAGTTAAAAGGTTAAAGCATTATATTCTGATAGTAATCATTGTAATAGAGCGTTTGTTCAGTAACAGGAGTCTCCCCATCACTACAGCTCTTTAATAAAACAGAAAATAAATGTTCAGGTGGGTTGCCAATTTTCAGCCGATCAGGAGAGAGTACCCATTTCTCAGCTTCAATTTTACTGTGTTCCAGTTCCAATGTTTGTCTGCTCATTCCTTTGTGTCATCACTTACAATTGCACTTGTTTCATCTGTGTCCTCTGCGAGTTCTCTCTCCTGATTGGATAAAATTGGTATCCCCACCTGAAAATGCATTTCCTGTTTTAACTTAGAGTTATTTAACACTTATTTCAACAAAAAAATATCCCTTACCCTACCTTTTTAACTGTGTTGTAGATCTAGTCTTGATTGACGGAATCCGTCCTTTTCTCTGTTCTAGATCTTTCCAGCCCCCTGTCCAGCGCCGCCGCCGCTGTCTCTAACGTCACCGCTCTCTCCAGCCCTGTCCCGCCCAGCCACTTCGCGGCCTCCCCGCCCGCTATGCCCGGCGCCCAGCCTCTGGCGCCTCTCGTCTCCCCGTCCATCGCTACCGTCCCGCTCACGTCCCACCTCGGCTCCCCGTCCATTGCAGCCGGCCCCCACACGGGCCCACACGCCTCCTTTTCGGCCCTCTCCCTCTCCGCCCCCTACGTGGCCTCGTCCGTCGGGGCCCCGCCCTCCGGCCTCGTCACGTCTGCCCCTCCGACGGGGCCCCCCAAATCCTTCTCCATGAGCGCGGGGTATGACATCACGAGAGGGCACGCCGGCCGCACGCCACAGAGCCCGCTGATGCCCACCATCGCCAGCCCCACCCAAATCTCAGGTAAGAATGAACTAAAGACCTAGTCTTTATTATTGGGCTTTGAACCGATTGCAGACCAGGGCACAGTCCAGAGTTCAGACATTTGGCTAAACAGGTCTTTTAAGGTCAAATGTTTACACTGATACTTTAAAGCAGGGGTTCCGAATTATTATTATTTTTTTTTATTCAACAGAATGGATGAAATACAATCTAAAAATGATAACAAATAGTACATTTTACCATTTTAATACACTACAAATGCACACCGAACATGCAAGTTTATGTGCATAAATTACCTCCAGGGTTAGGTGGGGTCGCGAGTCAATGGCCGCATTATTTTGGGGTCGCGGGCTGAAAAGTTTCGGAACCCATGCTTTAAAGCAGGGGTCTTCAACGTTTTTTCAGGCCAAGGAGGACCCCTTAGCTGAGAGAGAGATGAAGCAGGGACCCCCTACCACATATTGTATAAAATTGTGTTGCAGATTAAACTTTTCAATAGATTTCATAGATATCTTCATAGACTTGTTTGACACACTATCTAATCATTGTGTAGCGTGGTGTTGGATTCATGTTAATGTGTGTTGTCAGACACTTAAACCCTCAAAACTTGCACTTTTTATGTCTGCTCTTTTCCCCCTCAGTACAGTACAGTACACTACACTACAGTACACTACAGTACACCAAACCTCTTCGCCAAAAATAGCCGTTGTAGATTGGCTATTTTTTGCCCCATGTTCCCCTCAGAATAGGGATGCGAGGGTTCAAGTGGTTACTGTAAAAAAAGGTTCCTATCACACAAAGAGTTGGCGCCCCCCCCTGTTGTAAATCTGAGGACCCCCTGTTGAAGACCCCTGGTTTAAAGGAGCACTTCTCACATTTTCAACCATATCTTATATGTATATCGTAATTGGTCCTCCTCACTAATGCTCATTGTAAGATGGCTCCATTTCTTTCTACTCACTCCGTGTCTCAGAAGAGGACTGTGGACAGTTCAGAAACTACCACAATGACATCATCAGCGGTAATAAAAAAGTGTGTTATGGACAAGGACAATGGCTTCTATTTCAGCATGCTTTCCAGTAAGAGAAAGGCTGTAGTTTCTATTAGCTTAGAATGCCTTCGATGAGGTTTTGTCACCAGCCTTAAATGAGAATTGGTGAGGACCGGTCATATGAAGATATGGTTGAAAATGCTCCTTCAAGCAGTATTACTTATGGATTGTCCACTTGTCCAGCAGGTTTGGTGTCCAACCCGTTGACCCAGCAGCCAGTGATGTCTGGAGGTTTAGACAGCTCACCCATCACTTTCCCTGAGAACCCAGAAGACCCCAGGATCTCTGCAGACCCCAGCACAGGGGGTGGAATCTGGGGCTTTATCAAGGTAAAAGTATTGCGTCAGTTGATTACCTGAAAGTTGATTAGCACTCACTTAGCATGAGGCCCATTCATGCTGTCATGATAGAAAATAATTCTTCCAGCAATAATTGTCGTTCTCACAATTCTTCAGCTCAACTTCGATTTAGATGTATACAGCATGTGAGGATTGGGCTGGGAATGGATGTAATTGTATTTGTCCAGATTCCTGAAAAGGGGGTCTTTAAATGGGGATGAAGCCCTATGCTGATTTTGAAGTTTGTTTTTCCAGTTCGGGTTTAAAAACTACAGCAGATTAAAAACACGGCAGGCTGCATAAGGCTGATCTTATGGTACCACATGATGTTAGACAATCTGTCTAAATAACCTGCTATCTAAAGTTTAACATTGTGGTCTAGAAAAACAAGCCTATGTAACAAAAACATGAGAACAAATGACCAAGGTAAGTCTGACTCTGCATGGGCGTCATAATTAGGTCAAGTGCTATAGGCAAGTGCTACAGAGAACAGTGGGAGTGAGTCTGCAGTTCTGACTGCAATGGGGAGTTTTTGTACTGTATACACACACACACACACACACACACACACACACACACACACACACACACACACACACACACACACACACACACACACACACACACACACACACACACACACACACACACACACACACACACCACATTCACACACACACACTCACATGTGTATCGTGTGTGTTTGCAGGGTGTGGCAGGTAACCCCATGGTGAAGACTGTCCTGGACAAGACCAAGCACTCTGTCGAGTCCATGATCACCACACTGGACCCCGGCATGGCTCCCTACATCAGTAAGTCAGTCCTGTAAGCCAGCGGCGTCGCAGCCTTTTCTGGATCAGGGCCCACTCGAAAATGGTTCATTCATCCATTTGACCACTTTAACCACTTAAACCCTGGCATCCGTATTGTGGGGAAAGCTTTTGCTGAAAATAGCCGATCGACAAGCTCACGACGCGTCGCAAAACGTTGTGAGCTTGTCGATCGGCTATTTTCGATTTCCCCCACAATAACAGAAAACGGAAAAGCCACTAATATGTAGAGCTCTGAGGGACTCCGGTCAACTATGTAGGGTTGAAGTGGTTAACACAGCAGCCAATCGGTGCGTTCTCAGAGCATGTGTATTTTAACCACTTGAACCCCAGCATCCCTATTCTGGGGGGGGGGACGGGGGGACGTTTGACGAAAACAGCCAATCTATAAAACAAAAGAGCGTGTCTAGTACAGTTGCAACTCACGTCCATTTTACTAAGTATAGAGGGTTTAAGCAGTTTGTTAAAAATGTATACATTTTCTTCAAACTAGATCGACAAGCTCACAATGCATCACACCCCAACGCGTCGTGAGCTTGTAGATCGCAAACAAAGTATAAATCAGGATAATATTGTGAGGGTACGGCCTTGTGTTTCCAGACCATTGACACACATTGTGAGCTTATAGAACGGCTTTTTTCGGCACGACGGAAGTTTAAATCGGGATAACATTGTGACCGTGTTTTTCCAGAGTCCGGTGGAGACGTGGACATCGTGGTGACCTCGGACAAAGAGGCCGTCGTGGACGCCGTGAGGGCGGCGTTCCAGGAAGTGTTTGGCATGGCGATGGTGACGGGAGACCCCGGGGTGTCCAACATTGCCCCCCAGCCTGTGGGCTACGCGGCCGGTGTCAAGGTATGTGACCTGACCTCTACTCTACTTGTTTGGACTGTAGTTTTATATCGTCTCTGTCAGGTGGAAACCTCATATGACCAAAACTGTTACTTTTCAGGATTCAAATTTAAAAAAGTAGGCAAAAGTAGCAGATCTACAAGCTCGAAACGCGTCGCTTCGCGCCGCGCCGCGTTTTGAGCTTGTAGATCGGCTACTTTTGATGCTTTCACGTGGCGCTGTAGTGTGATCAAGTAAGGCGTTGATTTACAAAAAAACTCAAAAAGTTAGAATATGGAGATAAGCGGTTTCTGCCCGACAGCAACGATATGCAGTATCATCGCTGTCGAGTGGAAACCTTGTATTTCCAAACCTTGGAGATACAGGGTTTGGAGAGCACACAGCTTCCATTAAAGGCACCTAGGAACCTTGGTTTGTGTAGGCCTATATCAGTGGTTCTCAAATAAAATAATATGTCAAAGTCAAGGACCCCCAAATTGATATGTATTTGGCCGCGGACCCCCATCTGAAAAAAAATGGTGCTGTGAGATTTACAAAACAAGATTGTCGAGGGGGACACTCTGGAAACCCCTCAAGGACCCCCTTGTAGTGTGGGTTCCCCCGGACCCTGCTTTGAATTCGGTTCAGCTTCACCCAGCTGATGGCTGCTCAGATGGTCATGATGGGTGCTCACTCAGAGGGGGATAAGTTAGGGGTGAAGTTCTCAGAAAACACTGTGTTTGAAGGTACTGCAATGCAAAGCGACAGGAGTCTTTTGATCATGATTTGTAATATTACTGTATGTCTGTGTTCTGAGAGGGCTCTGCAAGTTTTCCCCAATATATGCAAGACCACAGGGGCATTTAAGCATGTACAGTGTATACAGTATCACGTTGTTGGTCTTACATGAAATAATACCTTTGATATTGAATGCTCTTCCCCTGTGTGGACTATAGCATTTCTTGCTTTTGGGAGTCAAGTGACACCGTTGACAGTTGTTTCATTTATAACCGCCTGGTTCCAGAGGGCTCAAACAGGAATGGGGAGGTACTCTAAGGTGAATGAGACAAATGCTCTTTGAGGGCAGGGTTCTGTGAAAACAACATGCCAGTTGTTTATTGATGTTGGTGGACATTTATTTTGCTATCGGATAAGCATAGACCAGGGGTCTTCAACAGGGGGTCCGGGACCCCTAGGGGGTCCTCAGAGTTACTACAGGGGGACGGCCAAATCTTTGTGTGATAGGAACTATCACACAAAGTACCACTTGAACTCCCTATTCTGAGGGGAACCTTAGCCGAAAATAGCCGATCTAAAAGATGCGTTCCCAGATTTCCGGCCCTGGCCTCTGTGAGGCGTTTTGAGCTTGTAGATCGTCTATTTTCGGCAAAGAGGTTTGGCGTAGAGGGGAAAAAAGAACTGACCAAGTACAGAGTGAAAGGTCAAATTTACAAACTTTTGACAGTTCAAGCTCACACATTAATTAAATGTGTGAAAATACACATTAACATGAATCCCACATACACTGATCAGTGGTAGTGCTGTCAAACACGTCTGTGAAGCTATATGAAATCTATGAAAAAGTTTAATATGAAACACAATGTTATACAATATGTAGTTGGGGGGGTCTCTGCTTTATCTCTCTGTCAGCTCAGGGGTCCTTGGGCTGAAAAATGTTGGAAGACCCCTGGCATAGATGATCCTGTTGGCACTGATCAGTGATTTTGATGCTGGTCTTGTTCAGGCACTCAGAGTGTTGTTTGTTACAATACAAAAACAATTAAAGGCTTGTGTTATCAATTTGTTTTTTTGTACCCCTCCATATTTGGGCACGACTGACCCACAATAGGCTCTATTCACAGCAGCCATATTATGAAGACATTCACAGGTGTTACCAATGATACTAATGAAGGCTCTGTTCCATTCTGGTCAAACAGAGTCAGGGTGCTAATATTGTGCATGTTGACTCACTGGAAACACTCTGTTACACCAGTGGGTCTAAAGTTGGGAAACCACTGTGCTACACTAAATGGAACAGAGCCTTCATTAGTATCATTGGTAACACCTGTGAAGGAAGTGATAATATGGCTGCTGTGCATAGAGCCTATTCCATATTTGGGCATGGCTCACCCATCGTGACCTCATCGTGATGATGCCAGCGGCACTGCTGGCTAGCTTATTATAACCAACAGGGTCATCAGAATCTGTGCCTTCTGTAAACGCTTTGGGAGTCAGCCCTACGAGAACCGAACATCCAACATGGCTGCCGCCATAGTGAGGGGCATCGGCTCTAACCTGGCCAAGAACCTCAGAGAACTCCGTCTCCATTTGTGTCAGACTACCGCTGCCAGCCAGGGAGCCAGGGACTTTGTGGAACAGCACTACGTGACGTTGAAGAAAGCCAATCCGGAGTTTCCCATCCTGATCAGGGAGTGTTCAGGAGTCGAAGCCAAACTCTGGGCTAGATATGACTTTGGGAAAGAAAGGAGTGTTGCGTTGGACAACATGACGGCAGAACGAGTAGCCCAAGCGCTAGAGGCGGTGGTCAAGTCCAAACCCTGACCTCACCGGACAGAGTCTCTCCCAAACCTATGTTGCTATATCAGTGGTTCTCAAATTATTTCATGTCAAGGACCCCCCAATATGATATGCATTTGGCCGCGGAACTCCATCTCAAAATATTTTGTTTCAGGGACCCCCCCCCCCCCCCAGAAGCAATGATTTGAGTTACACATGTATAAAAATATATATATATTCAAAGATTAGCACACATTTCCAAGATTTTTCTAAATTAGCAGATCTACAAGCTCATAGAGTGCCACGCTATGAGCTTGTAGATTTGCTGTTTTTGAATAGCCAACGCTAAAATCTAAAATGACACAGAGGCTTTCCCGCTCTTAATGGATTCATGTGACATTGTCTGTTGTACTTATTGTTAATAAACCCAATTTACAGCACTAACCCCCCCTCCCAAAAATAAATCTACCTCATGCGCAGCTTCATTCACAAAGACACTACGAACCATTCAGCCTTTTTCGAACTACGGAGAGCTGTACAGGTTTAGTGGCTGCAACTTGAACCGGAACTCCATTGATCTGTGGAAAAATAATTCTGGAGGAAGGTGAAAGTCCAAAGTGAGAGGCCCAGGTCCAGGTTCAATGTATAGTAGTACGTGCTGTTGCAAGGTGGGAGATCGTATCATCCTCTTTGGAGGATACACCACACCACACCACGCCTGTACAGCTTAGACTTATATCTTAGTATGAAGACATTTATGCAAGCTTGCAGTTCATCAGTACCGTCTGGAGCAGTCAGGACTCCCGCACAACATCACGTGGGAACTGGCGGCCATGACTACCCAATGTGAACATGCAGATGCTGTAAACACCGTTTCTCAAGTTAGAGCTCCATTCATTCATATGGGAAAGAAAACAGAGCAGATCAATGTTGTCAGCGATAGCTAGAACCGTGACTATGGAATCCGTGTTATAGATTCCATACATAGCAACACAATAGACCGTGTTTATGGGAAGCACCCAATTCATATCACACACACACCATGTGCTGTGACGGCCTCACAGTAGGAAAACTATATTTTCTTACCTGTGTTTCCCACCGTGGTCATGGAATCATCTACAAAAAGATCTCAAATTGGACACATCTATCTCCATCGATGCATTGAAGAGCATCATAAAGCATTGGTTCTCAAAGTGGGGTCCGGGGACCCCCAGGGGTAGCAGAGCCATAAGCTCGAAAACGTGTGACGCTACTTTTGTTTGACGATACTTTTGTGCGACGATACTTTTGTGTGAGTATGATCAAGTAGGCAGGGCGTTAAATTACGGAAAAAAACACTGCAACAAAATGTTTTTTGGGCCCTAGTCCAGAACAGGTTGGGAACCGCTGTTCTAGTCTGTGAAAGTTGTGTGTGAATGGAATTTAATGGTCTCCTGAAAAATCTTAACTACAGTATGTTTTCATATGTCTTGTTAACTTGTCCCGCCGTTGCCCCGTTCCTCCACAGGGAGCACAGGAGCGCATCAACAGCCTGCGGCGAACCAACGCCATACACGCCAAGCAGCCTGCGGTGTCTGTGGAGAACTTCATCGCCGAGCTCTTCCCCGACAAGTGAGCAGAAACGCACACAGCTTCCATTAGCCCGTTCAATCCGGTAACGCATACCGTGTGATTTTAGATTTTTTGCTATAGCCATTATTTTATACTTTGGGATATTCAAAAATAGCAGATATACCAGCTCATAGCGCGGCACCACGAAAAATTGGGATTTGTGCACATTTTAAATATATATATATTTTTAAGCGAACTGGGGAATTTTAGAATTCTGGGGTTTCTACAAATGTTTTCTAAATCCTAACAGTTTTTTTGAAAAACACTTTTGTTGCTATGATATCAGTGGTTCTCAAACTTTTTGCATGTCAAGGATCCCCAAAATGATATGTATTTGTCCGTGGACCCCCCCCCCCCTCCATCTCAAAATATTTTGTTCCAGGGACCCCCAGAAGCAAAGATTTGAGTTAAAAATGTATATATATTCAAAGATTTGCACAAATTTACACCATGTTTCTAAAATAGCAGATCTATAAGCTTGGTGAGCTTGTATATCTGCTATTTTTAAATAGCCAAAGAAATCTAAAATGACACCGATGTGTTCCCGGATTGAATGGGTTAAAAGCGCTAGTGTACTATATATAATATATCAGTATCAGTATATATTTTCATCTCAAACAATGGAAACAAGTCCCCTGGACTTTTTTGTGTTATCCTTTTAGCCTTAATGTCTTACTGTACCACATGCTGTTTACATTTCTGATTAATAAAGTATTCAATCAATCAATCAAAAGGGCCTTCAAATTGATATGCATTTGGCCGCAGACCCTCATCTGAAAATATTTTGTGCCAGGGAACCCCATGAGAGAATGAATAATCGGAAAATAGCAGATTTACAAGCTCACAACGCTCATAAAACATTTCTCTGGAGACACTCTGGGACCCCCTCAAGGACCCCTGGGAGTCCCCGGACCTGCTAGTAATGTTTCCCAAGCGTATGTCCAATAGACAGGTTTCCTGTTAGTAAACATGAGAGGATATGACCGCGCAGAGCCGGGGGGAGCCTATAGAGGGCGCCATTACCCGCAGCAGCTCTGGTCAAATGTCCATTCATAAAAGACATGATCTTCACCGGGTTTAAAGGGGAAATCCACCCATTTTCAATATTTAACTATGTCATTAATATAGCATAAAGGAGTTGTGTGGAAATAAGAAAAAAGTTCCCCAAAAAATGTTAAACCCAAAATCAAAAGATTGATTTTGGGTTTAACATTGCAAATTACAACATGATGACTCATCATGTTGTAATTTGCAATGTTAAACCCAAAATCAATCCTCCAGTTCAAGGCAACACAGAAAGGGGGGACCTTTTTTCTTATTTCCACACAACTCCTTTATGCTATATTAATGACATAGTTAAATATTGAAAATGGGTGGATTTCCCCTTTAATGAAAGTAGATTAAATTATGCAGTTTGTAATACCTTGTTTACTCAATAAAAATGATTTGTCGGAAGTTGGATCTGTTTGTATATAATAGCAGCATTATGCCTATTATGCCTATAATAGCCAGAATTATGGCTATCTAACTCCCGAACATAACAACAGAGTGAACGGCGCAACAATTCGTTTCCCCCGAGCATGCGCAGATTGCGCATTCTGCTCTGTGATGACGTCGCGTGGAAATCCGTCTATAGGCTCTATTCACAGCAGCCATATTATGAAGACATTCACAGGTGTTACCAATGATACTAATGAAGGCTCTGTTCCATTCTGGTCAAACAGAGTCAGGGTGCTAATATTGTGCATGTTGGCCCACTGGAAACACTCTGTTACACCAGTGGGTCTACAGTTGGGGTCCAGGGACCCTCGTGGGCTTCCAAATGGCCCCTTACAGGTGTGTAACTCTGAGGGTGTACAAATGGAACCAAATGGACCCGTAAGGGTCCATTTGGTTCCATTTGTACACCCTCAGAGTTATGGGGGTCGTGGAAACCACTGTGCTACACTAAATGGACAGAGCCTTCATTAGTATCATTGGTAACACCTGTGAAGGAAGTGATAATATGGCTGCTGTGCATAGAGCCTATTCTAAGTTGTTCTGTCTCCCTCCTACACAGGTGGTTTGACATGGGCTGTTTGGTCTTGGAAGATCCGGGCCTGGGCGTTTACATTGAAACCTTCACACAGGCCACTCCTGTAGCACTGGAATACATTCAACAGGTAAAAGGTTCATACAGACCACTGCTGTAGCTGGGGTGGGAGGGGGGGGGGGGTACGTTCAACAGGTACACATCAACTAACACTGTTCACAGGGGAACCTTTTATGACTTTTAAAGCTGCCATCCATGACTTTCTTTAGTGAATATAAAAGGTTATTTTAACCAATCTGTATGGTTTATCAAATATAACATAATAGGCCCGCATCGCAATTCATTGCAATGCGTTGTAAGCAGGCCAGGAATTTTGTTATTTTAGGGTCATGGCCACTTGGCCTTTGGTGTTGTCACACTTTTGAGGGCACAAAGGGCAAATACCAGTGCAGAAGGACATCAAATAAAACAATTATTGTAAGTCCAAATAATGAATTTAACTTAAAAAGGGTAAGGATGATTATATTTTAATATAGACCTAGTACAAGTACAGTATAACTATCAGTAATACGTATATAACCTGTTTATTTCACAGAATAATGTAGAAAGTCATATTGTCTCAATATGTCATTCAGCACTGTACTTCACTGATTGAAGTAAGGGTCACATGAATCACATGAGCATTCACAGATGTATGGTTTTATTATATTTTTTATTTTTATTTAAGATGAATTGTGATGAGACTTGCACTTGTAGTGATGACTAATGACTTTAGTTTATTTTTTACATGATTTAGCTTAAACTATGGTATTTGTTAATTATTGATTAACTTTATTTTCATTAATTTGGTTAGCCTACGCATTCTTCATAATAACCTGGTTGTAAGCTTTTAGATCTTCTGTCTTGGCTATGTTTGAAATAGTAAAATTTACCTTTGTTGTACGTTTGGATCCCAAGGAGACACCTGTTTGTATGTCTTCATGGCTTCCATTGAAAATGACTTGCATCCTGTCGCTTTGTTTCTGCTAATGTGATCCATCGGTCCTCTTCGGCCCTATATACTTCGCACATTGCACATCGTGAGCTTGCCGATCGGCTACTTTCGCTATTTCGGAAAAATTGTGAAAATATTTATTTCACATAGTACATTTCCGTGTTTTAGGCTCAGTCCATGACGCCGGCCGACTACAGCCTGCGCTGGTCGGGCCTGCAGGTGACGGTGGGGGAGGTCCTGGAACGCAGCCTGCCCAACGTGAGCCGGGCCAACTGGCAGCGCGCCCTGACAGGCATGAGCCACCAGCAGATGGTACACAGCGCCGCCACAGCGCTGGCGGGGATGTACAAGCAGCAGCTGACCTCCAGGGGGAGCCTGTGAGACGCAAGTGAGGCTTTCCGTGTGTTCGGAATCGAAACGGGGAAGGGAGGGGACGGCCGTTCGACGGGATCGCCCCCCGGTCAGCGTGATGAAAAGCCAAATGCACATTTTGTCGCGAGGTGTTTAATTTGTGTCTGCAGAGCGATGCAGGCTCCGGGGCCTGAAGTGAATTGACCACTTAAAGGTGGTGTAAGTGATATTTTTTTTTAAAGTAAGTGTTGAATAGCTCTATATTTTCTGATGGTAATCATTGCTATAGAGTGTTTGTTCAGTAACGGGGGCAATGTTACTCCGCGTCTCTCCAGCTCTTTTGTAAACAGAAAATAGGAATAGGAAAATCAGGAGAGATCATTTATAAGCTTCGGTTTTATAGTGTTCCATTTTTTGTTTTTGTCTGCTCATTTGTTAGATTCATCACTACCAACTCCACTTGTTCATCCTGTATGTGACTGGATAAAAGTGGTATCCTGACCTGAAAATGTGTTTTTTTGTTTACTAAAGAGCTGGAGAGATGGGGAGAACCCTGTTACTGAACAAACACTCTGTAGCAATGATTACTCTCAGGATATAGAACTATTTAAAACTTATTTTAACAAAAAAAGTATAACTTAAACCATGTTTAAGCCCTATTAAAATAAGAAAAATCTAAATGTGTCAAATGTTTTTTCAAAGAATTGCAGATCTAAAACCCTCGCATTGTGAGCTTGTAGATTGGCTATTTTTTGAAGAATCTTGGAACATGTTTGGAACATGCCCAACGACATGCCCAAAATGGGGATGTCGGATTTAAAGAGGTCAATTAAATGCCAACAGACACCAAAATTGAGTTCATTCCTGCCAATGCCCGAGCAAGCACAAAGACATCACTCGATAATTTATCTAAAATATGATTAGATTGTGTGTGGTGGTGGAGAAAGAACAGTGATATCCTGAACAGTGCTGAGCGATGAACCCAAATGACACATTTTGTTTTCATTTTTAGTTGTCTAAACTGATTGTAAAGATTGGTTCAATCATTAGAAATATTCAAATCTGGTTCATGCTGAGTTTACAGCTCTCTGGGTGAGATTTTGTAGTATTCGTCGACTTACTTAGAATCTACACGCAGGGTGTACTATTGACTGTAGAGGGCAGTAACTCGCCTTTCAGCGTCTAACCTGACAGAAGTATAGTATCAGGGTGAAAACCAAGGTAATGGAAAGAATTATATTCTGTGTTTCAATGGATTCAATGTATCATTTAGTCACAAGCCTTTGTTAATATTTTTTTCTTTGGTTCAATATTTATAAAAACCCACAGACCTGGCCTCTATTTTGGCCATGTCATTATAGCGAAACCTCGCAACTTTTTCAGAAGTAGAGAAAATACAATCTACAGTACAAGCTCACTACCGCCATTTTTGCTACTTTTACATGACACTGTCATACAATGAATCATAACATAATGCATTAATCTATGAAAAAAACAAGAAATATGGAGATACAAGGTTTCTGCCTGACAGCGACGATATATAAATTAGTTTGGAAAGCTGTCAGTGCATTCATAACATTTACCCCCCCCCCATCTTAAGTTCCATTCCATTACTCTGAAAAACCAACTCGACAAGTCAAGTAAAAAGTAATCGCTCGGCACTGCAGCGTATCACAGCCTGTAAGATATTGTATGATTAATTTGCCGATATTTCCGTCAAATAAAGTAACTTTCTGTGCTAATGAATGCTGATTGTGTATGGAAGACTAAAGGATTCTCTTCCTCAGTTAATTGTAGCTGTGTTTTTAAAACGTACATGTCTTGGTGTCATACAACATGCTGTATTGCATATCTCACTTCTAACTTATTTTAAAGTACCAATATTATTCTTGTATTTGGTGTCGCACGTCTGTTTGCCAAACGTTTGTACTCGAGCGCCTTTCCGTCACTGAATAACGTTAAAATGGCCTGAAGTGTGAGGTAGTTTTCTCTGCAGTTATAACTTTATGTCTCAAAAATTTGAGGTTTAAAACCTCAGATAGATTTTTGTTTTGTTTTTTAATGAATTTATATCCCAGACCCAGATTTCTGAGGGGTTTTCGAGCAATTGTGAGGATTCTAAGGTTTCAACTCTTTATATAAGATTTCTGTTTGTTTTTGTTTAACTTGGAAGTCACAATCGCAGGGAAAATAACTCACAATTCAGGCCTTTTGAATGTCATTCCCAGGCAGAAATGGGCTTCCACACATTGATTTGGAAGGCAATGAATTTGTCCTGGTTACAGGGGTTGACACTAACGGTTGTCTGATTGCCTAGGGCATGTAGAAAAAATATATACAAGTGGAGTTTACTTTCTGGTTGCCCTAACGGGCAAGTGACTTTTTGCAGGATTGTTTATTTCTTTGTTCTTTTTTTTTTGTGTTTTTAGAGACTGAGATCAACTTGATTTTGTTCACTATTCACAAACGAGATATATTTGTCCATAAACATGCAAATGTCTCTAACGCTCTTTCTCTGCCCAGAGCGCGCTCTCATTCTCTCTCCCTCACTCTGCCTGTCTTCTTTTTTGTTAAGGAACGGATATTGTGTCAAACTCCCTATATCTCCTCCCAATGTTTTGTAGTTCAAACGTATGACCTTTACCTGCCTGGTCAGGTGGTCAATGCATTTGAGACCGTAGTGACAACCTCTGTGGTTCCTGTTAAAGGCACACTTCACCCATTTTCAACCTATCACATAATTGGTCCTCACTTATGCTCATTATAAGATGGCACCATTTCTCTGTGTCTCAGAAGAGAGCTGTGGACAGTTCAGAAACCTTACTCTAATGTCATCATCGGTTTCCTGCAATGACATCATCAGTGCTAATTTCCAACAACATTTCAAACAAAACCTTTTTTTTGTCTCCGCCAGAGGTGGAGAGTATGTTTTCGTCTCCGTCCTTCCGTGTGTCCGCCAACATTGGTTAAGCTTCACGTGACACGTGATAATATGTTGAAAGGGTGTGCTTTGATTGGCTAGCGAGACGCATGACGAAATAGAAACCTATAAATAGGTGTGTCACTTCAAAAAATCATATATATTTTTTGAAGTGAGCTTCCATCAGCCAAGCTAACATTGGTCAAGTGACAATACGTAATATAAATAGGTAAGACAGGATTAATCAGGAACAGTACTGGCGGAGACGTGCTCCGAGGAGCACATTTTTTGTATTGATTCAAGTACAATGGCTTCTACTTCAGATAACTTTCCAGGAAGAGAAAGGCTGTAGTTTCTATTAGCTTGGAATCCCCAACGATGATGTCACTGGTAGATGGGTTTCTAGAACTGTCCACGGCCCACCAATGAAACACAGAGGCTGCTACAGGCAGCTGCACATCCTATACCATAAAGTTAGGTAAATACCATTCTTCAGGGATAGTTGCTCAAAATTATGTCCGACAAATGCCAGAGTCGACTTTGTCATTGTTCTCTCAGATATCAGGATTTGTTTTGTGTGTGTTCAATATAAAGAAAGAAAGCTTGTGCAGCTCTTTACTCCTAAATGTGCCTTTAATACGCAAGTAAAATACTTTTCATACTGCTTTGTGTTTTGTGTTGTTGACTGCATACACACACACTTTGCTTCCCAAAGCATATTCATTATTTTTTAATGCAGTATGATTTTTTTCAACCAATTGAAGTATAGCCATTTCTGTAGAATGTTTTTTCCTAAATCCATATTGGTGTTCATACAGAATGTTACACTCCTGCAGTGCAGATGTTCCATCATTCTGTTGTAGACCAACTTCTCCAGAATCGATGAGAAACATGGGAGAACAGAAATGGGGCGGTAGTTGCTAAATACACTACGGTCTCCAGATTTCTAAACCGGAACTACTTTAGCAACTTTAAGGTCATTGGGTATGATTCCAGTTTCTAAAGATTTGGTGAAGATGTGGGTCAAAGAAGGCTTAACAATTGCATGACTAGTTTTGATGATTAGATTAGACTTGACCTCATCATGACCAGCAGCTGAATCTTTCAGACACATAATTATGTCTATGATTTCCTTCTCAGTAGGAGGCTTGAAGCTCTGAATAGAGGGATGGCAATCTGTCAGAAACTCAGATGGACACCCGGCCATAGGACTCTGATAGAACTGAACCGATATTGACAAAATAATTGTTAAAACACATGCAATGTCAGATGGGTCAGAGTAAACTCTATTGTCATCAACAAACTGTAATGGAAGAGTGGCTGAAGCCTTGGAACATCAACCAGCTTCCTATTTAGAAGCTGGTTGATGACTCCCCAGGTGGTTTTGACACACACACACACACACACACACACACACACACACACACACACACACACACACACACACACACACACACACACACACACACACACACACACACACACACACACACATATTGATATATGTGTGTGTAAGTGTAAAACAAGGTTGAGGTTAACTGATTGTGATGCTATATGAACTGATGTAGCTGGGGATCTCCTGGAACCCCCTCAAGAACCCCCCCTTTTTTTTTAGAACTACTGTCATAGTTCAGGTGTTCTCAACCCCCCCAGGTGGGTCCCCAAATTATTTTTGGGTGGGGGGTCCCTAGATGATTTGCTTAATCTGCAACACTGTTTTCTCACTCAACAGTAAACAAACTAACATACAGTATAAGTGTTTACAGGGGGGGTCCACAGTTCAAATATGTTTTTTTGGGGGGGGTTCGCGGCCTGAAAAGTTTGAGAACCACTGTTAGAGATGACAGACATCACAGACTGGTACATGGGATCCAGGCTGTTATAAGACCCTGTTTGTTGAGAAGCATTTCAAGTGTGTGTGTGACACACAAAGTGGCTTCAGGTTTAATCCTAGTGAGATTAAAATCTCTTTACAAGTGAGAGAGGTGTAGGAAGGTGCAACAGTAAACAGTTACAACAGATAAAGATCACCAGGCGGCAAGGATTCTATCTCGAAAATGAAGCCAATGCGGAAATAAGGAAAATGCTGCAGTTCGCATTAATGGCCCGCCCAGCAGATGGCGCTGATTTCCCTCCTCCGGCTGCAAAAGAGATTTTATTCAATTGAAGTCAATGGCAACTTGACCCGACTTTACACTTAAAGTTTTAATACCTTAAGTAAACCTTTTCTTAAAGACCTTATGTTTTCAAACGCTAGTTTCGTTTCAAGTTTTCTTTCACACAGCATGATATGCGTTTTTGTAAATTATGGTCCCATTCATTTTAAAATTGATGATAAAGCAGGGTATGCTTTCGGGGCTTGGTTGGTTCTTCTACTGAGGGAAGACCCACCCCTCGCTCGCCTTCACACCAATAGGCTCTATTCACAGCAGCCATATTATGAAGACATTCACAGGTGTTACCAATGATACTAATGAAGGCTCTGTTCCATTCTGGTCAAACAGAGTCAGGGTGCTGATATTGTGCATGTTTTGGCCCACTGGAAACACTCTGTTACACCAGTGGGTCTACAGTTGGGGTCCAGGGACCCTTACATGCCCCCTTACATGTGTGTACTGCTCAACAGAAACACGGTGACATCATTTACGCACGTTTACACAGAAAACATTCTTACAGATGTCTCTCTCTCTCTGTGTGTGTGTGTGTGTGTGGTGGACGGGTCCGCGGCCTATATGCGTGTCAACGCATACACGGCGAGAGAGAGAGAGAGAGAGAGAGAGAGAGAGAGAGAGAGAGAGAGAGAGAGAGAGAGAGAGAGAGAGAGAGAGAGAGAGAGAGAGAGAGAGAGAGAGAGAGAGAGAGAGAGAGAGAGAGAGAGAGAGAGAGAGAGAGAGAGAGAGAGAGAGAGAGAGAGAGAGAGAGAGAGAGAGAGAGAGAGAGAGAGAGATCCGCGCGCCTGGTGTAGCCGCTATCATTGATAATCACTTGGATCTAAACAAACGCGCTGGACGATCTCTGTGTGTGTGTGTGTGTGTGTGTTCGCGACGGGAGCATGTACCGTGGACTTTACTATATAACTTGGGGTCCAAGACATAGAAATGCCATTAAATGGGGGTCCATAGCCCTAATGCATGTCAAACTGGGGGTCCTTGAAATTAAAATGGTTGAGATTCACTGCTAGAGCCGTAAAAAAAAAAGCTCTTATGGGGGTCCCTGGCATATCTTTTCAAATGGGGGTCCGCGGGCTAACAAGTGTCAATTTGGGGGTCCTTGACATAAAAACGTTTGCGAACCACTCCACTACAGTACAAACTCACTTTCGATCCCTGTTACTGTCTGTTCTCAGCGCATAAGCCAAACTGCACACGTTGGGTGCTCATATTCCCCTACGGGTATGGTCTAGTGTGTGTAACTCTGAGAGTGTACAAATGGAACCAAATCCATTTGGTTCCATTTGTACACTCTCAGAGTTATGGGGGTCGTGGAAACCACTGTGCTACACTAAATGGAACAGAGCCTTCATTAGTATCATTGGTAACACCTGTGAAGGAAGTGATAATATGGCTGCTGTGAATAGAGCTTATAACACACTGGTTGTGGTTGCACTCGCAGTCATTTTTTGCTGAAATAGTGGCTTCAAAACTGTCTGTAGAAACCAATGGGTGACGTCACACTCTCTTCGTCCATATGTGGTGGGGGATTCATGGCTCTGCTTTTGATATCCCCCCTCTGGTCATTCATGTTTATAGTAGGTGGAGATGGTTCATACAAAATAGGCTTAATTGGTTACAGTATGTTTTGTAATAATAATCTAAATCTTAGTAAATAGTAAAAGTTGTCAAATAATTGTAGTGGAGTAAAACGAAAAGTACAATATTTGCCATTGAGATGTAGAGTAGAAGTATAAATTATCAAAAGATGGACATGCTCAGATAAGGTAAAAGTACGTCAAAACTGTACTTGAGTAAAGGTATTAGTTGCATTCCACCACAGCATGCCAGTGTAATGTCTTGTGAGACAAGGCAGTGTGCTTGAAGCTGTCATAACATACAGGATGAAATAAGGAATGTATGGCACTTCCACATGGATTCATGTTAACACCATCAAACTATGTGTGCCTGCCTATCAGCTATTGGTGCACTACTACACAAACAAAACGGGGGCCTCTTTTCCGGCCGCTGAGCAAACGCAGTGAGAATATCCATATCTCCACCAGGTCCGGTGGTCTACCCAGGACTGTTACGTAGTATTGTGACGTTCATGAACAATTTGCTCGAAATGATTCTGCCTTTAGCGTGAACGGGAAAGAATATATAGGCTCTATGCACAGCAGCCATATTGGAAAGAAATTGGGCCTCTTTTTACTTCCTTCACAGGTTTTGCCAATTGATACTAATTAAGGCTTTGTTCCATTTCATGTAACACAGTGGTTCCCAAACTTTTAATTTCAAGGACCCCCATAACTCTGAGAGTGTACACGGGTCCATTTGGTTCCATTTGTACACTCTCAGAGTTACACACCTTTTAAAATGCACAACAGTATCCTGACTCTGTTTGACCCGAATGGAACAGAGCCTTCATTAGTATCATTGGTAACACCTGTGAAGGAAGTAAGAAGAGGCCGAATTTCTCTCCAAAATGGCTGCTGTAGCCTATTCGGTCACTCTCTCAAACGTTATCGTACGTGAGGAACCGGACTTGCTGACGCGGTGAACAAAACCTTTGAACTAATCTTCGTGGTGAACGAAATAATTCGAACACTGAAATGAACGGTAATTCCCACCACTAACTGTTAGGGTGCATTCACACCAGGCGCCTTTAATAAGAAAAAAAGAGGCACCGCCTTTTAACATTAAATCCTATGAGAACTGACCAAAAGGTGACAGCATAGTGACTGCTATTAGGATGTGCTGGTCAGAATGTTTTTTTTCTGGCCGAGCAGAGCTGCCAGTCCCAAGCTGATGGTCTCTCTATGCCCTGCAGCAATGGAAGAAGTATACTCGCTTGTTTTACTTAAGTAAAAAGTATCAATACTGCAATATAGATATACTCTGTTACAAGTAGAAGTCACATATTCAAAATGTACTTGAGTAAAATTACAAAAGTATTGGCATCGAAATATACTTAAAGTACCAAAAGTAAAAGTACTCATTGTGCAGAATGTCCCAAGTTCAAAATGTATAAAAAATATTTTGAAAATAGCCTAATGGTCGAAATATTTATTTGGCTGAAGTGGTTAGTGTGTTTTGTAATAATAATCAACATCTACAAAGTAACTAGTAAAGTTTTCATATAATTGGAGTGGAGTAAAGTACAATATTTATCTCAGAGATGTAGAGGGGGAGAACCGGAGAAGTAAAAGTGTTGAAAATTGCAAATACTGAAGAAAGTAAAAAGTACAGTATTTGAGTACAAGTTACTTTACACCACTGATGCCCTGATGCTCGGCCACAGAGACATCCACACCCAACTACCACCTGCATCCCTCCTCCTCTTCTGCCAAACAAAAAACACTTTTTATTACCTAATATAATTACAATGTAGGCCTACTCACTGTATCGTGGAGTTGTATTTCCTCAGCGCAAACCTGTTAACATATTCATCAAAGTCAGCTGCACTGCTCCAGCAAGGACAAACACAGAAAGTCTGTTTTCATCTGACAGCTTGTCTATCAAAGATCAATACATTTTAGCCGAGAAATATGTCAATCATCCACTCCACATCTACACCTACTATATTATAAACCTTGTCAATATTTGTTATATTGAAGTCTGTTTATGTCGATCACATAATGCCCCCCGCCCCCTTCTTTCTGTCTTTTTTTCTTTTTCTGCAGAAGCAATGTGCATAAGAGTGAATGTACCCTAAGAGGCACAATGTGAAATTGCAGGGATGATGTGTGGATTTTATGTTGACCGTACCAGGCGTACACCAGGGGTGTCATTTGGGGTCTCAGGGGATGGCAATTGCCAACCCCTATAGTGTTCACATTTAACCTCAAATTCAGTTCTTTTATGCATATTTTCCACTACTCTTTTTTTTCCTGTTCACCAAAGGCCAAGTGGCATTGCCCGTAAAATGATGAAATCCCATGCCTGGTTGTGAGTCTCTTTTTATGTTTAATCAATTAAATTGATTACTCCAATTAACAGTTGCCCCCTGGCCCTAACTGTCTGTATTATCGTTAGCAAACAACAGCATGGCCTGAATTCAATCCGGCCTCTAGTCTGGACAAGCTGTGCAGACTGCTACAGTAAGTGCTCGCTGCTCAATGCATCTCAATTATAGAGGCTGTTGGGCCCTTTTAGTACCAGTAATGTACCTCCCCATAAGCAGTGGCGGACAAAGTACTCAACCACCCTTCTGTCGTACTTCAAAACATCAATGTTTCATAAAATATAGAGGCCCTCAGTCGTGGAACTCTCTAGACCAGGGTCTTCAACAGGGGGTCCGGGATCCCTAGGGCAGTGGTTCTCAAACGTTTTCGTGTCAAGGACCCCCAAATTGACACTTATTAGCCTGCGGACCCCCATTTGAAAAGATAAGCCAGGGACCCCCCATAAGAGAAGATTTTTATGGCTCTAACAGTGATTCTCAACCATTTTAATTTCAAGGAACCCCAGTTTGACATGCATTAGTACGGACCCCCATTTAATGGCATTTCTATCTCTGGGACCCCAATTCATATTGTAAAATCAACGTTAATTTAACTCTGAGAGTGTTGGTTCCATTTGTACACTCTCAGAGTTACAGACCCATAAGGGTCCATTTGGTTCCTATCCATCATTTAGCTGGGGACCCCCTGGAACCCCCTCAAGTACCCCTGGGGGTCCCCGGACCCCACTTTGAGAACCAATGCCCTAGGGGGTCCTTGGAGATACTGCAGGGGGGCCAGGGTGGGATAGGGACTTTATTATATATATTTTTTACATTAACCACACTTAATGTCCCACAAGCCCACACGACGCGTTGTGGGCTTGTAGATCGGCTAAGAGGTTTGGCGTCCAGGTACAAGTATTGAGGGTTGAAGTGGTTACGGTTAAATGTCTGAAAACGCACATTTAACATGAATCCAATAGGTAGTGGGGGAGTCCCAGTCCCTGCTTCATCTCTCTCTCAGCTAAGGGGTCCTCCTTGGCCTGAAAAAACGTTGAACACCCCTGCTCTAGATGCATCAAAGTCATAACTTTACTTACCAATATTTAAGAAACATTTTTATTTTGTGCAGTTTTTGTGTTTTCACATCTTCATTGCACTGCTGGTCCCGTTGTATAAGCTTGTATTCTTTTGTATTGTTCTTATTGAACTTTTAATGTATGTCATAAAATGGCCTCTTCCGTTAAGGAAAGGATTCCAAATAAATAAGCCTATTGGCTTCTTCATTTTCTTGCACAATACGTGTCTCATTTTGAGATGTATTGTTTCTATTTTATATTACAATGTGCTAATAAACTAAACTAAGTCAAAGAATAGATACTCCTGGTCAAATATTACTCAACTGCAAGTGAAAGTTGCTAAAATGTCAAATTTGTAGTCAAGTTAAAGTACTGGAGCCTTTAACAATACTAGTTTGTTCATTTATTGACCATACTGTTGACTACTGTCTACACTGGTACACCCATGGACACACCTAAATCTATTACACACCAATTATTAATTTCATTATCTGCTGCAGCTGTGTTACTTGAGTGACAGCGGTGGCCTAGTGGTTAGAGGGGCGGCCTTGATACCGGAAGGTCCCTAGTTCGATTCCCCAATTCACCACATCAATCATGAATCACCGCTGAATAGCCCTTGAGCAAGGCTTCCATGCAGGGTCCGGCTGGAAACAAGTTTCGTACTTAGTCCGACACCCTGGGTAAACAACAAACTTTGCTTTGCTTTACTTACCATGCCATGTTTTTAATCTGCTGTAGTTTTTAACATGAACAGGAAAACAAGCTATTCAGCCTAGGGTTTCATGGCCCTTTAAGTTTATACTTTGACCTAGCGAATATAGGCGATTTTCAAGCTCACAAGTTTTTGAAATGGCTTGCCCATATGCCAGGTCGCAAGTGGTTAAAATATAGTTCAGGACGATGGACAAGATATGTATGTGAGAATTGTTGACCGTTGTTGGCTGCAAATGTCAATAATTTTCTTGAACATTTTTATATTAACAAATGTATTTATATCGATTTGACAAGTACATGATGCTAGTATGTCGCAGGGACCTACCCCCAATCCAACCCTTGATGCCGAGTGCCAAGCAGGATGGCAATGCGAACACTCTAACCCCTAAGGCCACTGAGTTGGCGATGAGCCGTTTGTTAAATATTAGTGTTACGCAGCGCAGCAGAACAATAGGCTTTGATGTGTGATCTTCCAGCACACAGAATGCAGGTAGCAGGATGTGGGATTTGCGTTGAACCTCTACTGTGTCACTTCCTCTGGGCGTCTGTGCAGCATGGGTCACAGTGACCTGTGTGACACACAGTAGTTGTGATTAACCTCGCATCACCAAGGCTTTCCATGTTGTCCTGTCAGGAAGTTCATCATCAACAGTCTTTACAGCCTTCCGGGAAACACAAGCATTTTGTTTGGGGCCCAGCCTAATCTCGTCACTAGGCTTTCCACTGGCTTTAGTTCTGAATTAAGCGCGATTTGTACTTCGTTGTACGACGGCACCCGTTGTGAGCTTGTAGGTCGGCTGTTTTTGCCACACAACACCGCCGTACAGCAATCAGGCTTTAGTCTATTGTTTCTTGTTTCGCTTGTTTCTTGAAACGCAATTTTCAAATGCTGCCGCCCTAACGGCCTGTACAACAGAAGTGCTGAAAATAAGTAGCGGATGTCCGTATTTGTGTACGTACTTTTCTGGAATTATGTAGACAAAATGACGGTCAGAACATTGGTAATTGGTGAATCTAGATAGGACACTTCAAAATCAGGTGTCAGGTGCCCATTTGGAACATAACTCAAAGAACCCAGAAGGTCCCTGTACCCCCCTTTGAGAACCACTGCTCTAATCAATAGGCAGAGCCTATTGAGATGAATATCTTAGACCCATCATCTTGTGGCTGTTTTTTAATCTGGTTTTACAGTCCTTCTCAACCTTTTCAAGGACCCCAAGTTTGATATGTAGGCTACTAGGCTAGTGTTTCCAAACGCTGGGTCGTGACCCATGACCCAGTTTGGGGTCGTGGACCAATTTTTATGGGTAATTTTGCAAGTAATGATTCCTCTTTTATTATTATTATTCCAAAAGATTTTCTATTTTTTTCTAAAGATTTTTGTTTTATTATTAAAATTAAAATAATTTCGGAAAAGTTCAGAACATACTGTAAGAAGAAATCCATAAAATAATCGTAAGTCTGTATATATATATATATATATATATATATATATATATATATATATATATATATATATATATATATATATATATATATATATATATATATAATTTTTTTTAAATATATAATTTATATTTACTCGCCCCAAACATGGGTCCCGACCCACTGTTTGGGAAACAGTGCTTCTAATACGTATAACTGGGGGAGTCCCAAGTTTGAGAAGCACTGCTCTAGAATGTTCCCTGAAAGTTCACTCTTTCACTCTGAATTGTGGTTCTTCAAGTCCCACTCAGCCGACACTCAGCCACAGCGGGGTGAAGGTGTGTGAGTCATTGTTCTAGTGCTGTAGCAGCAGTGGAGAGAGACGGTCTGTTGTGCATTCGTCTATCAGTTTCTCTTGAAATAGACCAATGTTGGTGTGAATGTCATGAGCACTGATGTCACTCAGTGGTGGAAAAAACACTCATATTCTTTACTTAAGTAAAAGTATCAATACTGCAATGCAGAAATACTCTGTTACAAGTAGAAGTCCAGCAATATTTACTTAAGTAAAAGTACAAAAGTATTGGTATCAAAATGTATTTAAAGTACCTAACGTAAAAGTACTCATTATGCGGAATGTCCCATTTCAAGTTTTCAAATGTATTAAAAAATATATGTATAAGAAAATAGCAGATCTACATGCTCACAATGCATCGCATCGTGACACATTGTGAGCTTGTAGATCGGCTATTTTCAAATGGCCGAAATGCATGTAAGGCTGAAGTGGTTAATGTATGTTTTGAAATAATAATCAAAATCTACAAAGTAACTAGTAACTAAAGTTTTCTAATAATTGCAGTGGTGTAAAAGTAGCCTACTACATTTGCCTCTGAGATATAGTGGAGTAGAAGTAAAAGTATTGGAAATTGGAAATACTCGAGTAAAGTACAAATACCTCAAAATTGTACTTGTAAATGTACTTTCCACCACTGATCTCACTGCAGTGCAACATGCACAGCGAGTGTCAGGCCAGTTGCTCTCTTCATGTCTGCCGATTGCATTTCCTTCATCAGATCAGTGATACTCAACCTTTTTTTAATTTCAGGGATCCCCCCAGTTTGATATGCATCAGGACACGGGACTTGTGGGCTTGTTTACCATCGAGCGCATTCTTTAGAAAACCTTTTCAAAAGTGTGGTAAGCTGTAAGCGGTAAGGACGTCAACCCTTTCTTTTCATGTTTTACCTCTTTGGTTGGGTAGTCATGGCTGCCAGTTCCCACCTGATGTTGTGTGGGAGTTCTGACTGCTCCAGAACGTACTGAATAACTGCTAGCTTGCATGGTGTCTTCAGACTAGGACTCAAGTCTAAGGTACAGCTCCAGATACAGCACAGGTCATTGAGGTCAAAGGATGTGCTGTTGTATCCTCCAAAGAGGATGACACGATATCCCACAATGCAGCAGCTGCTCACAGGATGTGACTTTGTGCAGCGCTGCGAGCTTGCACGTCTGCTATTTTTGAATTTGTTTGAAAAATGTCAAAAATGTTTGGAATCTTTTGAATAATTGTGAACAAATCTTAATCATAAATCTTCTCTTCTGGGGGTTCCTGGACCCTGGCACAAAACATTTTCAGATGGAGGTCCGCAGCCAAATACATTTCAATTTGACGAAAACATTTGAAAACTACTATTTTAGACCTCACATTGAAAACCACTGCACTGCCCTAGTCCACCTCTGGACGTGTACAATAGATACTCTGACAGCAGGACAGCGGGTATTGCAAAACCGGGTGTGGCTTCATTCTCTCTTTTCAGCCAAGGGGTCCTTGACCCGAAAAACGTTAAAGACCCTGGTCTAGAGGGTTTAAGTGGTTATAAAGGATGACCTTTATAAGGTGTCGTTTTGGCTGTCGTTTTGACTGACCCTGTCCAATGTGTTACAAATCTTTAAGCCCTGCCCTTTGTTTATGTTACACGGCTAGGTGACAGAGTTTAGCGGGGTGGAACATGGGGCCTTGCAGCCTTTTCGTTTTGACATTTTGGAGCACTACAAACGCAGGCCTGTCTGCTCTACACGCTACGCAGCAGCATGATGCAACCGTCAATATTGACACGGTCGTTAATGTTTACTGTAATTACAGTAATTTCATCACCCCAATGCTCCAGCTGTCAAGTCTAAATGCAGGCGGGGCCAGTGTGCGTGTGTTGACGCTCACAACAAACACTCTATTGGACAAAGGATATTGCCACTGTGCTTGTATCACTACAGGCAACAAGGTAGGGGGGGCTTTCAGGGGTTGGGTGGGGGTGGGGTGCTAGCGGTCGTGCTTGTGCGTGTGCGTGTGCGTGTGCGTGCGTGCGTGCGTGCGTGCGTGCGTGCGTGCGTGCGTGCGTGCGTGCGTGTGTGTGTGTGTGTGCGTGCGTGCGTGCGTGTGTGTGTGTGCGTGTGTGTGTGTGCTTCCGTCAGACATATGCTTGAGTAAAGATGAAGAGTAAAACCACTCTTTCACGTACAACTTATTCAAAATTTGACATAATACAATTTTTGTACTATAAATAAAAATGTAATAGCAAACCACATACTAAATAAACAAACAATATCACACAGTACACAGTCATATCCTATGTGTTAATTTAAAGGTGCAGTTACTTTTGTGTTAGAATAAGTGTTAAATTGCTCTATATTGTGAAAGTAATCATTGAGTGTTTTTTCAGTAACAGAGGTCACCCTGTCTCTCCAATTCTTTAATAAACAGTTCGGGATACCAATTTCATCCAGTCAAAACATTCATTAGTATAAGAATATAGAGTTTACTTTTTTTTAAAACAACAACAACCAAAACTGAGGGTCCATTTGGTTACAGAGAATGGATGCAAATGGATAAATTAACTGTGAGGGCTTTGGTGTGTCGGTGTTAGACATTTAAACCTGTGGTGTCTCAAACACTATTCACCCTGAGGTCAAACAAAAAAAGGCAGTAGTAGTATTTCTGCCCCCATCGGACTCTCAGAGAGATCACATGAGCACGGTGCATCTTGACAGTGCACGTCTCTTCACAGGGTGTGGTGAGTTGCAGCGTGATTACCTTTCTTGGGGTTTCAGAATGTGGTGTGTAAGTGTGGCTGGCTGCTACTACACCTTCTGAGAATTTGAGCGACCCCCCCTCCCCTGTATAGTCAAACATCTGCCTGCTAGTCCTGCGCTAGCCTGTTACTACACTGTGGTCTAGCTCTGTCTACTCTGGGTTGTCAGCAAACAATAGTATCAAAATTGGTGTAATAATCACCCCTAATAATCACTCATCCTACAGCTCCAAGGCCTGATTCATACGTAGTTGCATGTGGGTGTTGTACACCAAAAAATAGCAGATCTGTAGATCTGCTATACTTTCGGTGCACGACACCCACCCACACACAACTAAGTATAACTCAGGCTGCATTCACACTAGCAGTGACTAAGGCAGGCTACCAGTGATTTTCATTGGAAGCCAGTAACATGAAAATGTAATTGCCGTCATCTTTTTTCAGCGCTCCAATTATACAGTGTAGCGTAAATCAATCATATGTTTTTTTTCCCTCCACCATTTACACTGACTCCCCTTATCTCACCACAGAGTTCCTGCTTGTAATGGGGGGAAAAACAAACCCTTGGGGTTAGACTGTGGTCTATGGTTTGAATCCATCGAGGTGCATCTGGCTTTGTCGAGTGTCTACGAATACAGTTGGCCCGTGTTCGGGGAGGGAAGCCGGGCGGGGAGGGTAGTATTTGTCACATGCACGAACCTCTACGGGCTGGGGCACCTGTCAGCGGGGAGCGTTGGTCGGGAGCAACATGGACGAAGGCTCCGCGTCCTCCCGGTTGGGGCTCCTCACTGGCAGCTGAGTCAGGATACAATACAGCAGTGACAACACACAGAAATATGTGTGGGGAGGAATTAATTGGCATAACAGTTCTCTGTTCTTTTTAACCCAAGCCTTTACATTTTCCTTTATATTTTGCTTGCTTGTCACTCCCATACGTGGATCAACGGGCTTGTTGAGCAACAATTTAAAGGCGACTCGTTGACACTGTAGCTGACCATGTTTGGTCGTTTGGTAGTTTTGTTGCTGCTTGTTTGAACACAGCATAAGGCTAATGCTTTGCTCAAGAGCACACAGGCAGAAGTATGTCCCCCATCTGAACAGTGTTTCAAAGCCAGTCTGGCACGAACCCGGAACCTTGTTGCTGTGAGACAACAGTGCTAATCGCAAACGTCATAGAACATCATGATGACACACAATCTCACTATAGACTCTATGCAGAGCAGCCATATTGGCAAGAAATTGGGCCTCTTCCTTACTTCCTTCACAGGTCTTACCAATTGGAGGCTAAAAAAGGCTCTGTCTGTTCCATTCTGGAGTCAGGCTGCTGATATTGTGCATATTGGCTCACTGGAAACACTCTGCTTCACCAGTGGGTCTCAAAGTGTGGTCCAGGTACCCTCATGGTTCCTTGAGGGGTTCCAAATGGCCCCTTTCGGATGTGTAACTCTGAGAGTGTACGAATGGAACCAAATGGACCAGTAATGGTCCATTTGGTTCCATTTGTACACTTTCAGAGTCATGGGGGTCCTTTAAATTAAAGGGTTGAGAGCACTGTGCTACACTAAATGGAACAGAGCCTTAATTAGTATAATTGGTAAGACCTGTGAGTAAGGAAAAGGCCCAATTTCTTTCCAATATGGCTGCTGTGTATAGAGCTTATCTAAGGGTGCATCAAAGATACAATGCAATAACCGAAAATTGATTTTTTTTTATCAACACTTCCTTGTTTTCCGAGGCGACCATGTCCACCCAGCACAACACTTATAATACTTTCATTACCGTAAGCAAGGAAATACTTTGTTTTGTTGTTACTTTTGGGTCAATGTATTAATTAATTTATTAAGTAGCCGTATAATAAGCAGGATCATTTACGGTGTGCCGGTCGTTGTTGAGAAATAACCCCTTCAGGATCATTAAACCCCTCGGTTTCGTCTTGGGATTTACTCATCCTGTCAGGGTTATTTCTCAACAACGACCGGCACGGCATAAATTATCCCTTGTTTAAAATACTATACTAGTTATATTGTATTAACATATTATATATATACTAGTTATATTCTGTATTAAAGCAGCACTATGTACCTTTCCTCTTCTACTGGGATTTGAACCTGGTTTCCTGCACAAGTGCTGACTTTTTTTTTTTTACCATTGAGCTAATAGAGCCGGCCTGCTTGCTCGGGGGATAAATTGAATCTTGTCAAAATCCGTGTCAGATCCTGTGTCTAGGTGAGACATGACCTTTGACACAATCTAAATGTCTCAATAGAAGAGTAGGGAGACAAAATACAACCACCCCAATTGTAAAAGTTATATTGTATTAACATACTAGATTGGACATTTTAAGATATTTTTTGGGCTTTTTTTGCCTTTTTATTGATAGATGACAGTAGACTGACAGGAAATAGGGAGAGAGATGGGGGGGTGACACGCAGCAAAGGTCGTCGGGATCGGGAGTCGAACCCGCGACACACTGTCAGGCTGGCATTGCAGCCTAGGGTGCCTGGACCGCCACACTGCGGCCCAGGCCAAAATGTATTATTATTTAATATTCATTACAAAAATGTTTCATAGTGAGGCTTTAACATAGTACTCTGCTGTACAGATATGCAAGATATACTGTATTAACATACTCTAACATACACATTGGTTAAATATATATTAATTAAAATAAGCCTCAGAGCGTTAAGCATAACACTCGGCTGTAGAACATTATGTCTGTTCTTATTCTATTCTGTTTTTTGAATCTCAAGGTTATTCACCAATTAGAGAGTGCCGTACTGTTTCACAGTTTCTATTCTATGAATATTATATTTATATCTGAATCCAAGTAGTCATTTCATGCTGTACACTGAAGCCACTGGCCACATCACATCTGCAAATATCTTGCAAGATACTTTTTTTCTTCTCCTGCAGCTCGCTACAAGTGGGTCTAAATATTTTCACCAGCATCCGATCTGTGATGGCAACCCTCTTGCTTTGTGTTTGAGCCGCCTAGCTAGAGTGAAGTCGTTTACGTACAAAGTGCACCTCATCAAACTCACTCTGTGCTGTTCTGAAGAGCTCAGCCACACATAAATTAAATCTGATGAGGAAAACAAAACTGTAGCCATTCATGTAGCGATGCCGTTCATCTTTGAACATTATGGGTGTACTATGACAGGTTTTTAAAAACAAGTGATTTAATCACTTGAACCCTATATACTGTGCTGACTGGAGTCCCCCAGGGACACCATCTATACTAGGCCCGCGCCTGTTTTTGCTCTACACTAAACATCTTTGTCGAAAATAGCAGATCTACAAAATAGCAGATCTACAACTTGTACCTGTAGATCAACTATTTTCACTGAATGTTTGCCCCGAGAATAGGGACGCTAGGGTTCATTAAATAAATAAATACAAGTAAATACGTATTGGCAATATGAGGGAAAGAGTAGATTGGCCCCAGACAGACTCGTACAAGAGCCAGGCAGTAAAAAGCGTCACCTTGAACGTTGGTGAGGACAGTTGGGCCTACCTGTGAAAGTCACGGCGCCCTGTTGAAGTGAAAGGCCAGCGGTATGGTCACAACAAACCATGTTGATGACACATCAACTCAACTGGATGCTCCCCAACCTTAGGCTACACCTTTTCATCTGATGGGGACACCATCAAAACCGCTCACTTCTCCTGCGATGGTCACACTGGTTCCACTCTCTAATCTTCTCAGCACACTTATAGACTTGCTTATCTAGGTTTCTTTGTTTGTTTTGCTTACGTTTATGTCGTTTTGCTTGCTTGATTATCTACTCTGTGATGTGTTAAATAGCTCTGCATTGTGATAGTAACCATTGCTATAGAGTGTTTATTCATTAGCAGGGGTAGATCTTCCCGTCTCTCGCCAGCTCTTAAACAGAAAATACATTTTCAGGTTAGGCTATACCAACTTCATCCAATCAATCAGGAGAGAGAACAGGATACACGATAAATATATAAAAGTGGAAGTGATGAAACCAAGAAAATAAGCACACACAATTGGAACTGGGACACTAAAGCTGTATGGGGTTCTCTCTCCTGTCTCCTTATTGGATAAAATTGGTATTCCGTCCTGAAAATGTATTTTCTGTTTACTAAAGAGCTAGAGAGACAGGGAGACCCCTGTTACTGAACAAACACTCTATAGTGATTACTATCGGAAAATAGAGCTTTAACTAAAAACCTTTAGAATTAAATAAAACATCTCTTGAAACAAATGTTTAAAGAAACTGCAGGCGATGTGTGCTCTCATCTCTGCCTGCCATTTCAGCTCAAAATGCAGACATTTACAGGAAATATGTCGATCATTTCCCTTCCAATGACCTTTTACTGCGGTGACATGTGTGTGAGCACATGGATCAATGCTAAAGCAGTTGTGTTGTGATCTAGCCACTGATTGATTGTAATGAAGACCAATGAGGCTGATTTACATTACACATGCAGTGAATTGGCTTTGTCATTTGGAACAGGAAATTGGAAATGTATTCTCACATTTTAATATATTTTACATCCGTTTGATTTTCGTTTTTGTTTTTGTAGGTCTCTTAAGAATAAAGGAATAAAAGTTACATTTTTCAAATGATTTGGCTACATTCCTCATGTTACTTTTATGTTTACCCTTTTTTTTATTACTTTGTGTATCGTTGCTGTCGGGCAGAAACCTCTTGTCTCCATATTTTAACGTTTAACTTAGTAACTAGTAGCTATTATAAGGGATTGAAAGGGAATTCAATATTCTTTTTTAAGTATTTATAATTTTATATTGTTTGTTACATACTTTCTTACTCTTACTCAAGCAATTATTTGTACGACTACTTTTGCTTTTCCTTTACAAATATAATTATAATATTTTTTACTACAGGTTTTAGTTAAGTTCAGTTTAGTTTATTTGCAGTAGTTAAAAACACATGGGAAAGGAAGAGAAAAGAAATACAACTTTTTATTAAAATGGTAGGATACAAAAACAAAAAGACAAGAGAAGATGAGGCACGCAGAGGCCAAAAAAAACAACAAAGTGGCTTGTCAGGTGGCCTTCCAAATGAGAGTCCTAAAAAACATCAACAAAATACTAAATGCTAAGTACTAGTGGAATGCCCTGACACCATCCCTTAAAAAATGTGGATCACTGGTTTCTTTCAAAACAGGCCTGAAAGAACATCTATCAGGAGACAAAAAGGGAGGTAAAGGTAATCTTTCCATCTCTTTTGTGCGCACAGTGTTTGTATTTGTTGATGACATGTATTATTGTATTAATTTCTTATATGCTATGTTGATGAATTGAATACAATGGAAACAAGTCCCCAGGACTTTATTTTGTGTTATAATGTCTTACTGTACCACGTGCTGTTTACATTTCTGACTCATAAAAGTATTCAATCAATCAAGTCTTGAAATAGGCATTATAAGTAGTTATATGTAGTGTTTTGGCTACTCTCCCCAGCTCTGCAGCCTAGCATGGCTGATATACACATGAACTTTCTCCACCCAGATGCCACATACCAAATGGATATTCACCAGGGCGTCACACGAGGGCTGAAAACGGAGCCGCAAAGACGATACATTTGTCATCTGATTGGTAGTGATCAGATTCAACATAGTGACAACTTGAAGACTTGCTGATTTACGTTTGGAAGTGACCACAACAGAAATAACCCCAGAGGTCCGAGCTGGACCGGTCATATCTTCTTACAGTCAACTTAACACCAGGAGGAGGGGGAAGCAACCACTTAGCCTATTTAAAGATTAAAAAATAAACTGTGAAAATAGCTGATCTACAAGCTCACAATGCATCGCATTGCGATTGGCAATTTTCGGTTAGGAAATTTGATGTAGAGGTGGGGAAAGGGAGGGGGCCCAAGTATAGACCTCTGGGGAACCCCGGTCAACAGAGTATAGTGTCTCTGTCGCGTAGAAACCATTATGTCCAAAACGTTACTTTTCAGGATTCAAATAAAACAATGGCAGATCTGCAAGCTCAAAACATGTCACTTTGCGCTGCATTTGATCTTGTAGATCTGTTATTTTTCTGCTATCTATCTGCTATTTCTGATACTTTGCTGTAGTATGATCAAGTATAGGCCGTTAAATGTATGAAAAAACACAAGAAGTTGGAATATAGAGATACGTTTCTGCCCGACTGCAACATGTGGTTATTGCTAATTTGGTCAGAGGAATATCTTTATCTTTGCATTCATCATGATTAGCCATCATCATCATCATTTTGGGAGGTCCCAAACAAACATCTGGTGTCAGACCCCAACCAACAGGTCCCTGGCACCAACCTCCCAAGGAGACAATGGTCGACACTCAATCGATTCAGGACTGGACATGGCCCCTGCTTGGCCAGCCTTCACAAGTGGGGCAGTAGCCCAAGCCCACTGTGTGCTTGTGGAGAGGAGCAAACTATGGAGCACATCATAGAAGTTTGTCCTCTCCAAAGACTGAAAGGAGGATTAGTCACCCTCCATACAGCAAACCAGGAGGCAACTGCTTGGCTTAAGGACTTTGCATTCGCTAAATACAATCATCATCATCATCATCGTCATCATAGGCCAACAATTGCAGTTGCAGTAACTTTTAATCATTCAAAGTTGCTGCGTATGGAGTCAAAGTTTGCGGCCTGTTTTTCCTCAGCAGACGATTGCAGCCCCGAGAAGTTAAGAAAACCGAATCGAGCATCATAATATTTCATATCTGGCCTCAGCCTGGCCTCTACACACCCTGAACCCACATGCACCAGCTCTCTGACTGAGGGAAGAGGAGGTAATAGTCTCAGTTTGTGTAGATTGCGAACTATTTTGTGTCAGTAAGAGACGAGGCACTCTGGTGTGTGTCTGTAGGATGGATTTGAATGGTTGGACATTAACCCTGGTGTCCCTATTTTGGGAAAATGTGACGCTTCGCGTCGCGTTTCGAGCTTGCAGATCTGCTACTTTAGATACATTTGTGTGACGCTGTACAATCAAGTAGGACGTTAATTTTAACAAAAAAACACAAATAGTTCAAATGTGCAGATAAGATGTTTTTGCCCGACAGCAACGATATCAGAAACATCACCATGAAGCTGTCATTCTGTTAGCTGACACTGAGACACATGCTGAGATCCAGTGGAGGAAAAAGTACACCTTACCCTGAACAGATACTATTCAGTACCTTACCCTGAACAAATACTATTCAGTATCTTAACCTGAACAGATACTATTTCAGTACCTTACCCTGAACAGATACTATTCAGAAAATGCTAAACACCAAACTCCTCTGCCCAGAACCCCCTCCCCCTTCCAGCAACAACTCCCATGGGACACCAGCATGATAGATAGCCCTGGAGACAACTGGAATAGTGTTTGCAGACAAATGAAAGAATATAAGCCTGTATTTGAAAGACAAACAAACAAACAAAAAGGAGTTTGAATTACCGGATTGCCCCTCCGGAAAGTGATCCAAAATTAGGGCCCAGGTTTAAAATAAATACAGTTCCCTTAAAGCATCTGTAAATACGTTTGTGTGGTTCTGTGAAATGAAAGTTTCAAATAATATAGGCCTGGATTATTAGAATTAAGTATGCCTTATACATGCTTCACAAACTGTTAATGAGTTATTCATTAATTGTTAAATGTTTACTAATTGCTGGTTAATGATTTAAAACTATGCTTTATATATAGTCCATTGATCATTAACACGTTATCAACTAATTACTTGTTAAGTATTTGTTAAAAGTTGATCAACAACTTTCATTACAGGTAAATAATCATTAGTGGAAAGACAACCCACACACGCATGCACATACTGTATGCTGGTTCACACACACACACACACACACACACACACACACACACACACACACACACACACACACACACACACACGCATGCATGCACCCACAAATGGTGGTAACAGACGTACTATGTATAGCACCTTTAAGATAGGTGCTATATAGCACCAAAAGAGGTTCCCCCCTTAGATTACGAGCCAAATATCCACTTTTACGGCTATTTAGCACCATTTGCTTGTTTAGTGTTTAAAAAAAGGAAAAGCGCCCCCTTATAGAAGTTGAGTATAGGCCGTGTGTCCAACAAAAAGGTTGTTGTTTTTCCCCAGCTGAAAACTGAAGGCGCTCTCGTCAAAGCTATCTTCCAAACGCCCAGAGTTGAAAATATTTCAACCAGACCAGATAAAAAAACACCAGACACACACGGCGCAGAATACACTCAGAACCTCCTCACACTACTGGTGTTTCTAGCATAGCGTTGCTGTCGTGTCAGGCAGAAACCTCTTATCTCCATATTCTAACTTTTGTTTGTGTTTTTTTTCCGTAAATTAACGCCCTACTTGATCATACAACAGCGCCCCACAAAAGTATCAAAAGCAGATCTACAAGCTCGAAACGCGTCGCTTCGCGTCGCGTTTCGAGCTTGTGAATCTGCTACTTTTGCTACTTTTGAATTTGAATCCTGAATAGTAACAGTTTTGGATATGAGGTTTCGGCCCGACGGAGACAATAGTGTAAATATGTGCTCCCATTGAAAACAATGTGTTTTTTTGGGCGTTTCTTTTCTATTTTGCGCACGTCTGGTGTTTTTTATCAGGACGTCGCCCAGAGTTGAAATATTTTCAACTCTGGGCATTTGGAAGCATTTTAGGAGAGCACCTTGAGTTTTCCACTGGAAAAGAAAAAAACTGGTGGACACAAGGCCTAAAAGTACAATATCTCTGTCAAACACATAGTGGAGTAAAATAAAGTGTCACACTCAAGTGCCACTACCTAAAACATTGTAATTAAGTGGAAGAACTTGAATAAATGTACTTAATTACTTTCCACATCCACTGTGGTCAAGAGACATATGTGTCGGTTCAAAAAGAAAATCTGTTTGCTGTTCCAAATGTCTAATTCCAAGATGTACAAATGTAACCTGTAATGGTCCATTTCGTTACCTTTGAACTCTCTCTCCGAGCTAAATGAATGTTCCGTATTTTACAGCGGAGCTTCCAAGCGACACACAAAAGGGATGATGGCTGACGGAGAAGATGGATAATTGACCTGGGAACTCAAATGTCCCCCGCTCTGCTCACCGACTCTCCAGTGCTCCGTCTTTCAACTCCAGTGAATGCTTTGAAAAGAAGCTTTCTACTGTATGTTAATGCCTACACAACCGTTCCTCTGTGAGGAATGGCCCCCTGCAGTGCTGCACATTGGAATGTATAACAGTGCAGCAGCAATCGCCAATATTTGATGATGGTCTGTGACAAACATGCACAACAATGTACAGTAAAATGTTGATTCTGAGTTTGTGAGGTCCTCAAACTTTTTCATGTCAAGGACCCCCAAATTGAATGGTATTAAATGCCTCACCGTAACTCTTTTTTAATAAAAAAATAATAAAATGTAATTGTGTCCAATCTGTATGGTAGAGTATGTTAATACAATGTAACTTATATAATTGGGGTGGTTATAATTTGTTCTCCATGCTCTTCTACTGAGATATTTAGATTGTGTCAAAGGTCATGTCTCACCTAGACACAGGATCTGACACGAATTTTGACCTGACCTGATGGACCAAGATTCAATTTATCCCTCGAGCGAGCATGCCGGCTCTATTAGTTCAATGGTAAAAATGTCAGCACTTGCGCAGGAAACCGGGTTCAAATCCGGGGTAGAAGAGGAAAGTTACGTAGTGCTGCTTTAAGCTGCAGAGCCCCATTTCAAAAGATGTTTAGCCAGAAACCCCCATGAGAGAAGATCTTAATTGTTAAATAAAACTTTGCACAGTATTCTACAACTTGCTTTACTGTAGGTGGAGAGAGAGAAACCTATAACAGTCATTCTTAAGCATTCTCTCGTTGGATGAGCCTCTAGATGGTGAAATTATAGTGAACCTGCCGTTTGTATAGGCAAAACACACATTGAACACATTTGAAGAATAGCAAAGATATGCAGATCTAGCTCACAAAAGCAACACATCACGGCACATTGTCTCACACTTACACATGTGAAATGAGAGTTTGCAGAGTAAGCATGAACCTTAGTCAATAAACAAGGTAAATAATCACATAAGCAGAGTGAGAGAGTACAATGTAGTTCCTCAAAGTAACTAGGATACCATGTAAACAATGAACCTAGCATCTGTCTAAACAACATGCTATCTAAATAACATTATGTGCATTTGTGGTCGAGAATTAAAAAAAACGTATTGATTGATTTATTGATTGAATACTTTATTAACAGTTTGCAAATAGTACAGTGGTACGATTTTACAATGATGCTAAAGGATAACACAAAAAGCCCTAGCGGCTTGTTTCCATTGTGGTCCTGTTGTAAATCTTATCTCTAAATAACAAAAAGCATGAAAACAATATTACATTTACATTACAGTCATTTAGCACACGCTTTTATCCAAAGCGAAGTGACCAACATGTATCTGCATAGTATAGTATCTGTCAAAATGTACCAAAAAGGGACACAAGAGAGAGGAGCGCTAGGGGGTGGAGTCTGAAGAGGTGAGTGCTAGGGGCTGAGTTAGAGTCTGAAGAGGTGAGTGTAGGGGGTGAGTCTGCAGTTCTGACTGCTGTGAGGAATGTATTGAACAGTTTGGGAGTCAGGAGGGAGAAGAGTCTAGGACGTGTGGAACGCTGTCCAGGGTGATTTAGGGAAGGCTCGGATAGCATTCCTGTGTTAGCTGATCTAAGTGAGTGGGTAGGGTTGGATCGTGTCTGGAAGACACACAGACATGTTAGTTAACCACTTAAGCCCATATACTTCTCGCATGTCAAATAGCGACAATGAGCTAGTATACCGGCTATTTTCGCTATGTCTTTAACCTTTTGAAAAATGTACACTATTTTTGAGCTATCAAAACGTCCGGCTATGCGATCTGTCCACCAGGGGGCTCTGAAATTGACTTAAGTGTGTGTCATGGCAGCCTAGACTCCCAGTAATGGGCTCCCAGTGGACAAGGAGGAGCATTAAGTGGATTACCGATTTTTCTGGCTGATTAGCAGCAGTTGGAACAGTAGCGGGTCTGACCTTGGACTGGGGGGGTACAGCCCTACTGTACAGTGGTCTGTCCAACTGTTGTGTGAATGAGGTGGACCTTTTGGACGGTGGTTACAGTGCCTATCTAATAATAGAAAGGTCACAGCTGTTGGCATGCGTTCAGTCACAAGAAATCTGGACCATAACACGCAAAGCCATATTTACTCAATGAGTCATTCTGGATATGGCCAACCGCCTCTTATACTGCCATTAACATGTTAAATTCACATGTCACACTCAAAAATAGTGGTTCTTCAGCAGTTCTTTGCGACAGTTGAGGAGCAATAGCACTTATTCTTTTTTTTTATCTCAACCCTAATTTAGTCGTTATCTCAACTGATTCCTCCCCACACACATTTGTGTGTATATCCTACCGACTCGCCTGCCAGTGAGGAGCCCTCACCGGGAGGATACTATACTCCTCCCGCCCAACACTCCCTGCTGACAGGTGCCGCCCCCAGCCAGTAGGAATACGTGCAGTGACAATTATCACCCTCCCCGCCCAGCTTCCCTCCCCCAAACAAGAGCCAATCATACTTGTATAGACACACCTACAACCTCTGCGGTGGTGGGCAGGCACCTGCAATAGCAAACAATAGCAATAACTATCTATTATCTTTTTAGCAATAAAAATCTATTATCTACATGCACACAGCATAATGCAGCTGGAACAGTATGTACACGAGGTTAGACATAAGGTGCATTAGGTTAGGGCACAAAGGTGGTTGCAAATCGGTAGGTCCACAAAGCAGCAGCTATGTACTTCAGATAAAGCGCAAACAGAGTGTCAACGTATTGTCAGGTTCGACCACATAGTCCACAAGGGGCTGTAACTTTCACAGGTAAAAATCCACACGATAGATTCACAAGGAAAAGGTGAAGTCCAAGGCCAAGCCTGGTGACAGGCGGTGTTCAGGCCTTGTTCAACAGTCTGATGGTAGCCGGGTGGAAGCTGTTCATAAACCTAGTGGTCTTGCCTTTGATACAACAGTAGGCCTCCTAGAGTGAACGCTCTGATGTGGCCCAGGGGTGGAAGAGAGTTAGTCCAGGCAAAGTAGCATTTCCAGACAGACTAATTGTAAGAGATTTTTTTTCAACAGATATCATTTCTATGAGGTGTCCAGAACAACATACTAAAAGTCCTAAGAAATCCTAGATGCGGAAATATGTTTAATTCTCATCAATTCAAGATGTGTGCTAATACCTCGAGAAAACTAAACACCCTAATGGGCTTTTTTTTTTCTTTTGTCCTATCACAATGAAACTTTCCACAATGAATCTTAACATGAAAACTAACATTTTTTGTATTACAAGTTTTTCTGAAACTTAATTTGAATATACAAATTAGCTTCATATATATTGAATATGCCCAAATATGCATATCACGAAAAGTACTTTTCCCCAAAATGTATTATATTTACATTGTTGTTTGTTAATGATATCAAAAACACTGATCAGACTTTCATGAACCATTTCATCGAAATATTGTGACTTCATAGAATAACATCAAAAACACCATTCATATGTATGACAAATGCATAAATCCGTCAAATCTTCCTCCAACCATCCTACTGCTAACGGTTGATGGCAATGCTGCTTTTGGACTGGCCTCTAACCTGAAACCTGCCCGGCTTGGTTGTACCTGCCGGGGGTATAACCCCCACCGGTATACAATAAATGAATATGATTGATATTCTGCGAAACTTCATCAGAGCTGAGAGGACAGGCAACTGGAGATTACATCTTCAATGTGTTCACGATATGTTACCATACTTTGCAGCTACTGGACACCGACTATATGCAAAGTCAGCCTATGTGTACCTGCAAATGATGACAGCCCTACCTGAAACACACCCAGTTGTCCACAAGAAATTTGAGGAGGGATTCCACGTAGTGAGGCGAAGCAACAGGTATTGGGCTGGACTGTCCACTGATATCATTATTGAGCAAGTGCTCATGAGAAATGTAAAAACACATGGTGGCCTAACGAGAGGAAAAGGATTCACAGAGATACAACGCTTAGTGTGGGTCCTTTCAATACCATCGTGTGCAAACATCAACAATGCTATGCAGTCATTCACAGGTGTCTCATATGAGACAAGCGACCAACATAAAGACCTGTCCAAGGCCAGGCAGACAAGAGATGTCGGTGACACGCTTGCCCTTCTCACCTATCTGAAAGAGAGAAATCCTTTCACTGAGAACCATTCCCTGCACAACATTGCTAATGGCATGACAGCCGAGCAGGGAGTGAATGTTGAGAAGTCAAGGGAGATAGGGTGCAAGATTTTGGAATCTATGATAGGGAAATCAGTGGAAGAATTCACCTTCAGGAAAGCTGACCAAGCAGTGACTCTTGCATCTAGATCAACTGTCAAGATCAGAGGAGAGACAGTAGTTGTGGATCCACAGCTGTTATTCCAGCGTCTCGTAGCAGTGAGAGACCGTTGAGAAGATTTGCCATCACTGTTCAAGTATGAACTTTGCAGTCATCCAACTGCTTTGTTTGAATCGTCAAACCTACCCCTCCAGGCAAACAAGGCAATCCTTGCCGATGTCCTCTGGAAGTCCATTGATCAGCAGCAAAGACAACCCAGTGGTGATGTCCAGCATGTCCTTGATGGGGGTGCTTTACTACATCGTCTACCATGGCCAAAAGGGTCGACTTATGACAGTGTGTGTGAAATGTATGTCAGATATGTCATACAGAAATATGGTATGACTACTGTCATAGTCTTTGATGGCTACAAAGACAAACCAACGATAAAAGATGCCACCCAACTGCGACGAACCGGCGTGACTGTACACTTTTCTGGTGACATGATCATCCAATCCAAAAAGGACCAGTTCCTTAACAATAAGGAAAATAAACAACACTTCTTGGTTTATCTAAGTAATAAACTAGATAGGGCTGGGTGCATCACAGACCATGCAAAGAATGATGCTGATGTGCTCATTGTCCAAACCGCCATTGCCTCAGCCAGAACCAAAGACACAGTCCTAGTAGGATATGATACAGATGTATTAGTAGGCCTACTCTTGTTACATCAGGCTGATCCAAATGCACAGGAACTGTTTCTGGCACCAGAACCAAAGAAAGGAACAAAAGCAAGAAGGATATGGTGCATAAAGCAGACAAAATAACTACTTGGTCCAAACGTGTGTGATAATCTCCTCTTCATCCATGCTATTTTAGGCTGTGATTGAATTTCTCGTCTATTTGGCTTGGGAAAGGGATTGGCACTGACTGTCAGAGGAAAAGGTCGGAAAAGGAATCATCGTTGCAGCAGGTGAAAAGGCTCTAGTCTCCCTGTATGGGGGTGACAAAGATGAATCGCTGGATATGCTGAGACACAGGCGATTCTGTGAGAAAGCATTGAAGAGCACATCTCCAGTGGAACCTCAAACTCTTCCACCAACATCATCAGCTGTGAAGTTCCACAGTCTCCGTGTGTTCTACCAGATCCATGAATGGAAAGGAACAAGTGAAAGCATGAGTCCAGAAGACTGGGGATGGCATGTTATAGGTGGTAGATTCATACCAATAATGACTGATCAGCCTGCAGGGCCACCAGAATTACTTAATGTGGTCTGCTGTAGCTGCAAGAAAGACTGCAGCACGAAGAGATGCACATGCAAAAAACATGGACTCCCTTGCACTGCCATATGCGGAGAATGTCGTGGTACTAGCTGTACAAATTCCCAGTTGCCTGATTTTTCTGATGACTAGAATCATACAAAAGGAGTTGAGGATCACGTTTGAACAATAAAATAAACAAAAAACACAAAAAAAGAAAACAATAAGAAAAAAACACAAAAAGAACCTCCCCTGTTGTTGCTACCTTGTCGTGGTGGGGAGGCTTGTGTGCCTCCTTGACCCTGAGGACTATACCGGTGGAGGTTATACCCCCGGCAGGTACAACCAAGCCGGGTAGGTTTCAGGTTAGAGGCCAGTCCAAAAGCAGCATTGCCATCAACCGTTAGCAGTAGGATGGTTGGAGGAAGATTTGACGGATTTATGCATTTGTTTTTGATGTTATTCTATGAAGTCACAATTTTTCGATGAAATGGTTCATGAAAGTCTGATCAGTGTGTTTGATATCATTAACAAACAACAATGTAAATATAATACATTTTGGGGAAAAGTAATTTTTGTGATATGCAAATTTGGGCATATTCAATATATATGAAGCTAATTTGCATATTCAAATTAAGTTTCAGAGAAACTTGTAAAACAAAAAAGTTTAGTTTTCATGTTAAGATTCATTGTGGAAAGTTTCATTGTGATAGGAAAAAAGAAAAAAAAAAGCCCATTAGGGTGTTTAGTTTTCTCGAGGTATTAGCGCACATCTTGAATTGATGAGAATTAAACATATTTCCGCATCTAGGATTTCTTAGGACTTTTAGTATGTTGTTCTGGACACCTCATAGAAATGATATCTGTTGAAAAAAATTCTCTTACAATTAGTCTGACTTTTGGGTCTAAAATGGGCTAGATTGCCTGGACTAAGTGAGCAACTGTCTGTGTAGGGCGGAGCTGATCGGAGGCCTGGTGGTGCTCTGATTTCCATCTACCTCCAACCAGGAGACACCCCCCCCCCCCACACACACACACACACACACACACACACACACACACACACACACACACACACACGGCAGTCGGCAGAGGCCCTAGGGCCGTCACAAGTGTGTATGCAGTACATGACAAACTGAGCTATCTAAAATCAGCAGCTTGAGACAGTTATCTAAAATCTCGTTACTGTTATTATTACGGACGGGTGTTTTGCATTGCATTCATTCTACGCTATGTAATCCAATTCATTGTGATGCAAATGAAAACTCTGGTTTGTTATGCAATAAGCAGCAGCTGCCAACAGTCTGTGACGTGCAATACAGAAGCACAACTGCCTCATAAAAAACACAATTCTGAGCTTGTTTCATAGTATTAATCATAGCAGAGTTACAGTGGTGGAAAAAGTACTCACATGTTTTACTTAGGCTAAGTAAAAGTATCAATACCACAATGAAGAAATACTCTGTTACAAGTAAAAGTCCGGTGTTCAATATTTTCTTGAGTAAGAGTACAAAAATATTGGCATCAAAATATACTAAAGTACCAAAAGTAAGAGTACTCATTAGTATGTCCCATTTCACAAGTTCGTCATGTATAAAACTCTTTTGAAAATAGCAGATCTACAAGCTCACAATGCGTTGCACTGAAGTGGTTAATGTATGTTTTGTAATAATAATTAAAATCCAGAAAGCAACTAATAACTAAAGTTGTCAAATAATTGTAGTGGAATAAAAGTACAATATTTGCCTCTTAGTTGTAGTGGAGTAGAAGTAAAAGTATTGAAAATTGGTCATACTCAAGTAAAGTAAAATTACCTAAAAATTGTACTTAAGTAGCCTACAGTACTTGAGTACATGTACTTAAAAATAAGGTTAATGGGTTTTTATAATTTGACGATAGATAGATAGACAGATAGATAGATAGATAGATAGATGGATAGATGGAACACAAAGGGCATACAAATAATTAATTGGGGCCTAAATATACAGGCACAGTATACTGCATATATGCTGCATTTTCTGCATACTATTATATAGGCTACTGCACCAACTCTTTGTAAGTAGTTTTTTTTCTTTAAGAACACAACTTTAGAAACACGTCAATGTATGTAAAAGGCATCATCATGCGTCAGTGCCAATGAAAAATAGTGATGGCGACAACAGCGTTGCGTGACGTCAGCACCTGACTCTTTTCTTTTTGGGGAGGAGGAGGAGGAGGGGCGATGATGCCCCCCCCCCCCCCCCCCCCCCCCCCCATCTCTCGCGAGAAGACCCGGGGTCTCCGCCCATCCTGCTTTAAAGCCGTGCTGCGGCGGTGAGTGAGAGCGGAGCAGAGAGAGAGAAGGAACAAACATCCAGCAGCACACACACTATAGCACAGCATCCTGTCTCTGTATGTGTGTGTGTCTATGTGTGTGTCATCCTCACTTCAAGTACAAAGGATAAAAAAACAACCTCCGCACATCTGAAGGAAAAGGTCGTTCGTTCGTTCTGGGGAGACTTTTCTACCCGGAGAGAGAGAGAGCTGTTCAGACGGACCCCCGCGCTGTGGATGCTCCCCCCTTCCTCCTCCCGCCGACAGGCTCCAGGCAGCGGATAAACCGAGCGGACCAGGGCGTGCTGCTGCTGCTGCTTCCATTTTAAAACATCCACATTATAACCCCGGAGTGGTGGAGCTACACCGAGGCAACGTGGATAGAGGGAAGAGAGGGGGAGAGAGAGAGAGAGAGAGAGAGAGAGAGTCGTTTTGAGTGTGTGCGCGTGTGAGTGTTTGTCAGTGTGCGTGCGTGTGTCTGTGTGTGTATGTGTGCGTGCGCGTGTCCGGGAAGCAGCCGGGTTACTTTGGGAGAAACAGCACGCGGAAGTTTTGTGTCTCATTGATATTCGGGGTGTGTGTGTGTAGTGTGTGAATCATAATGTCCGCGCCGCAGACCGAGTCCTCCTCCGCGGAGACGGAGACCCCTCCCGCCGCCACGGCCACGGCCACGGCCCTCCTCGACACGGACCCCCCGCCGGCCCCCGGCCCCACGCCCAGCCAGAGCCGCTTCCAGGTGGACATTGTGCCCGACGCGGCGGCCGCCGCCGCGGCGGCAGCAGCGGCCGCGTCCACCGCCGCCGCCGGCGGCAGTAATGACGGCGCGTCCTCCTCCGACGCGTCGGGCTCCGCCACCGCCGCGTCGGAGGAGGCGAAAGGCCGCTTTCGCGTGGTGAACTTTGCGGCGGGCGACGCCGAGGAGGCGCCGCCGGCCGACAGCTCCGCTCAGAACGGGGACACGGTGATGAGCGAGACGTCGCTGCACTCGTCGACGGGCCAGCACCACTACCACTACGACACGCACACCAACACCTACTACCTGCGGACGTTCGGCCACAACACCATCGACGCCGTGCCCAACATCGACTTCTACCGGCAGACGGCGGCGCCGCTCGGGGAGAAGCTGATCCGGCCCACGCTGAGCGAGCTCCACGATGAGCTGGACAAGGTGAGAGACAAGGCACACACACACACACACACACACACACACACACACACACACACACACACACACACACACACACACACACACACACACACACCGCACGCGTCAGGATGCGACAGGCGACAGCCTGGTGGCTAGGCAGTGTTGCCAGATTCGGCTAGAGAAACAAGCAAATGGGATTGAGAACGAGGCCAAAAGAAGCAACTAGGCCACATGAGCCCTTTAAACCTACCTACCTTCTGTATATACATCGGCTTTTTGACAATAGCCGAGCTTGTAGATCTGCTAATTTCTAAAAAAATCTAGGAAGATAATGTGGAATATTTTTTTAAACATTTTAACACCACAAATATTGTATGTGATGTGAGTCCTTGTCATAAGTTATTTACAGATGGGGGACCGCAGATAAATGTATATTAATTTTGGCATGAAAATGTTTGAGGACCACTGGTTTAAACAACATGAAGCAAGCCCAAAGCAACTATACTTAAGAAATAAGAGCCCTAAATAAGACATTACACTTTAGAAACTTAAGCCCAAAAAACCGCAACCACCAATATTTACAAGCAACAGAAAAACGAGCCCAAAGTTGCTTATAATAAGCGGACACGGCAACACTGGGTGATGGACCTAGGAAAGCGACACACACCGACCGCACGCGTCAGGATGCGACACTAGGCGACAGCCTGGTGGCCGGGTATCACCTCGATCACGGTTTCTCAACGCCTGGGACGGGACCCACCAGGGGTCGTCACCGTCCAAAAGGACCCTTACGGGTCTGTAACTTTAATCTTTGGTACCCCAATCTACACCCAAATTCTCATTGTTAACTTAACAATGTCTCGCAGAGTTGCAGACCCATAAGGGTCCGTTTGTGCCTCCTGAATCCCCCCAGACCTGTCATTGAGCACCAGTGATCTTTATATTGATCACCCGGTTTCTCATTACCACTTAAGCCCCATTTTATACTTGGCTCTTTCGAAAATGGCAGATGTAGGAGGCCCTGTGAGCTTGTAGATCTGCCTTTTTTATTTGTCAGATGTCAAGGGCGTAAGTGGCAAAATCACTATTTTTGGCCAAATGCCATTACCTTGATATTGTGACATGATATCATACTATAAGCACATCAAATTTGTCAAAAATTGCTTTAAAAAGTAAGTAGCTTTTCCAGAAAGGGCAGATCTACAAACTCACAACGCATCACAAAATTACACCTTTTAAAGTTGCATATTTGCTATATCTGAACTATATTTTTGACAATTTGTGAATGTATAAAATAAGGCTTGAGTGATCAAAACCAAGAAAAGACGACCCTTTTGCCGTATCACAACATGGATATAATATCGATATGTTGCCCAGCCCACACACACACACACACACCAAATGCGACCTGCCGCTTTATTTGCGGGCCAGCCTTTCAGGAGAGTGTTTACTGGGGGTATCTATGGCTACCGACATCCTTTTGTTCAAGGACCATACATTGTTTTATTTGTCCCATACACACATTGTTGTCTTTCACATGGCATGTGGTCTAACACCCCCCCCCCCCCCCCCCAATAGCCCCCTCCGAAGGACAGTCAAGGGGGCGCGCCCACTTCCTCTCCCATCATGGGAAGTCGTAAAATAGATTCATGGTCAAATTATTTACAACAACAATTTGTGTGGTTTGTTAATAACTCCCTATCAAAATTCTAACCATTGTATTCAGTCATAAGGCAGCACTCAAAGCCAATTAAGTATTGATGAATAGTTTCTTATCTTTTTTTTTTAAATTTTGCTTTGAGTTTATGAATCTGCCAGGAAAGATAATGACCCATGGACACTATTTCAAGGTTGAGAGTCTGACAATGACTTCAATGCCAGTATATCATCTCTGTCGGGTCGGGTGGAAACCTCATATGTCCAAAACTGTTTCTTTTCTGGATTCAATTTGAAAAACGGCAAAAGTAGCAGATCTACAAGCTCATAACGCGCTGCTTTTGTCGTGACGCTGTAGTATGGTCAAGCAGGGCATTCATTTACGGAAAAAACACTTAAGTTACAACGATATATTTGTTTCCCTTTTTCTGCTCTAAAATGTATTTTTATATGTACAGTATAGAATAATACGCAACAACCTCTAAAGCCTTTAAGGTCGATAGTGAAGCACGACCATATTGATTCAGAAGTGGATTAGTAACTTGAAGCTGGTTGAAATGGTCCGTGTAGACCCGCTGTGTCAGAGCACCCCGAGCTTAAGGCCAACTTATTACAATGTCTTCTTGGCTCGGGGCAGAGGAAAAAATAATATGATGCCGTGATTTTCCTTCACTTCAGGTAGAAAACGTTTTAGTCTGTGTATAATGCTTTTAAAGGTTTTTTACAGAATTCACTACCAACCATTTTATTGAACGTGGATGCTTGTAGGGAATTTTCCGAAAGCCAGTTTTCTTAGCCACTTAAAACCCTTATACTTTGTTGACAAGAGTCCCCCAGGGGTCTGTATACTAGGCCCCCTAATTTTGTCCCTCTACGCCAATATCTTTGACGAAAATAGGCCAGCTACAAGCTCACAATGCGTTCCCCAAATCTATGCCCCAGAATATGAACGCTAGGGTTCGAATGTTTAAAAAGCAAAGTGTGCCTCATATAGTCCAACCTGTTGCGACAGCATAGATATCACTGTGTGTACTGACATGTGTGGTAAATCTACACTGGCAATCACAGGAACATTGTAGATCAACTTCACCTTAAAACACCCCTAGCATCATGTCAAAATGCTTATCAGGTTTTTCTGATGTTTTTTAATGTGAAGCGACAGACTGTAGCACTCTGCCAAAGACGCATTACCTCTTGGGCACAATAAAGTGCCTCTCTCTCCTTCTCTCTTCCTCTCTCCATCTCTGTATCTCTCTTTCTATCTCTCTCTCTCTCTTCTCTCTCTCTCCCAAACATTAACAATGGGTTATATAATGGGGGTGGAAATGGAAGATGTATTTTCATACCCTGGTATGCTTTCTTTCTACATGATATTGTGATATGCCAGTGTTACTGTCTGCTGTGTTGCATTTCAACCCATCGGATGTTCATATCGTGTGTGCAGCACAATGGACCATTTCAGAATTCATAGGCGGTGGCCAAGTTCCTGTACATTTACTTGTCCTATACTTTTTGTACTTGTATCTTTGTTGTGTTTTGCCAAAAAACAATTGAAGGTCTTGAACTGAACATCAATTCTCATCAGTGTTGTTATTGTATTAACAGCTGGTGACTCTAAAAACTCTGCTTTGGGAAAAGTGTTTGACTTGGTGGAAACTGCTCGCAAAAACAGTAGGGCCCAGTTTGAGTGAAGTAACCGACACACTTGAACTTTTAAGCGAGATGTTTACATAGGGACATGTTTGTGTTTCAAGTCGGGCTGCTGTACTTTTAATTTTGGACGTTAGATTTGGAATTGAGCCTACCGCAGTTGACCGCATTTAATCTAATCTAAATCATGGGCTACGTTCGTAACGTTACTGTAATCTGTTTAATGTTACACAAACCAAAGAATTAAATTCAACATCACAATTCATGCTATTTGTTTTCTATTTTGGAATTCCTTTTAAACCTATGACATGCCCAAAATGGGCACGCCATGTTTTTAAAATCTGTGAATTTGATAAATATTTAACCAATGAAATCATTAGAGCTTTGGATGGCTACATTGGATCCATTTGAACCTGTGGTTCTTTTTTTCTCTCCATTTCCTGAAAAGTAATAGTTTTGGACGTAAAAGTTTTCTACCCCACCGCGATGATGATTGTAGTTAATTATATAGTCATTAATAGTAGCTACACAAAGCTTAATGGATTATATGTTACACTGTCAGTTGTTAAACAAATATGACCTTCATCACATGATCCGATGGAGGTCATATGTGACGGGATATGTCATGCTTTGAAGTTTCCGGAACTCCTACAACAGCAAATGCCGCTGTTCCACACATGTGTGTTCTTAAGTGGTGCTCGTATAAGATATGAGAGCGTGGATTGTTTATTGGTCAAGTATGTTTACAGTGGCATGCTGGGGGAGTTATGAGGACTCTGAGGAACAGGGGACTGAAGACATATTGCCCCCTAGATGTGATGCGTTCCATGTCCCCCGGGACGTCTTGCATAATGCTTCCTGTTTGGTCATGTTCGTCACATCACTGCTGCACTCTGGGGTGCTCTGTTCATTGTTATGGCGTCAGTGTCTTGGCAAACGCTCCGGCGATGCCATTTGATGATGTATGTTGGTTCCAAATGTTTATATATCTGTTTAATGAAAAGCACAATGGATGTTAGGATAAGGAGCAGTCGAGCAGCACACGAGCACGGTTCAGAAGGGCCACGCGATGCAGTGCGCCACAGTTTGAGTTTGGGATTGTTCATTCTATCCACATTTTAATGAGTGTTTCATATTGTTTTAGAAGTCGGTGACCTGCTAAGGTCTAAAATCTCCGCCATTGCTCATTTGAAAATGAGAGGTTCTTAAGCCTGATATCACATGCCGGAAATAGCCGATCTACAAGCTCACAGCGCGTTGCATCGCGACACGTTGTGAGCTTGTAGATGGGCTATTTTCCGGAGCAAGAGACAACGCTCAACCAAGTATAAAGTAGGTTTTTATAACGTGTGACTTTGAGATATTCCTTAGCCGGCTCAAGAGATGTTATAAGATGCCTATTTTATAGATTTTTTTCTGCTTAGTCTGGAATGACCGTTCTGTTTGACCCTGAGCACGGGCAGCCCTCCCCTGTACACAGTTCAAGATCGCTGTGTCTGCTCCTAGCAGAAATGAATCAAAACGGAAAGAAAGTAAGCCCCCCCTCCCCCCCTTTCCTCATACTCCTAGAAGGTGATTCGGAATCCAGCCGTAAAGTAGTTTTTGATGAAAAGTGCTGGTATGTATATGTTCCTCTTTCAAGGTTGCTGCGGTCAAAAAGAGAAGGTCCTATTGTTGGTGCCCACTGATGATCGGGGGGGGGGGGGGGCATGTCAGTGAAAGTCAAACGCCTGGGTCCCGTGTCATTTAGTGTCATCGCCGAGAGATTACTGCTGTTGGCAGATATGGAAAAAAAAGTCAGATGATAGACTGTGATTTAATTATCTATTTAATAAGCTGCCGCTGTAAGTCTAGGAAATTGCTTCTTCTTTGGGTTGGTTTTTGAATGTGACCGTGAGTTTTTTCTTTTCTTTTTTAACATGGTCTCTCAACATAGGGTCCGGGGCCCACCAGGGGTCCAAATATGGACCCTTATGGGTCTGTAACTCTGAGAGTGTGCAAATGCAATGTACACTCTGAGGGTTAAATTAATGCTGGGGATTATACGGTGTTGTTTGGGGTCCAAAGGCATCAAATGGGGGTCTAATGCACGCCATTGCCTTTGGGCAGAAGCCTCTAATCTCCATATTTCAACTTTTTATGTTTTTTCGCAGATTAAGAGTGTCTACACAAAAGGAGTGAAAATAGCCAATCTACAAGTTCAGAACGCGTTGTGGACTTGTAGATCTGCTATTTTCACTATTTAAAAAGGTTATTTTTACAATGATAAAAGGAACGGGTTTTGGACATACAAGGGTTCTGCCCGACAGCAACGATGACAAACCGAGGGTCCTTGAAATTTCAAAAGAGGTAGAATCGCATTTCTTTTGCCGTCTAGGAGGAAATTGCTTTCTTCTTTCGCTTGGTTTTTGAATGTGACCGTGAGCTTGAGCTGCTTTCCAGCCAGCGTATACCATCCTCTGCGTAAGATGATGATGAGCGGTGACTCTCACATCCCCCTTTTTGCTCCAGCAGGCATCAGTTGTCACAGGCAGCCAGCAGAGCAGCAGCAGCGTGCTATAGGAGCATATTGACTGGCCGGTAAACAGCTGACAGGGCAGATTGATTTAGCGGCAGGCAGCCAAGCATGCCTGGGTTTGCATATCGATGCCTGGTGCCCTGACTGTCCCCAACCCAAACATGCTACTGTCCCAGTGACACGTCACACACACACACACACACACACACACACACACACACACACACACACACACACACACACACACACACACACACACACACACACACACACACACACACATGTCTGCTTGCATACAGGGGGAACACCAGATGTCTTTTATTTGTTGTTTGTTTTATTTGTCAATCGATGTTTGCCTCAACAGAGCAAGGCAGTGAGGTAGTTCCTCATGTAACCCAGTTGCTCAATTAAAAGACACGCTACGATAAACGGTGATGAAGCTTTTTTTCACTGTGTGTCTGAGCAATTAAACAGAACTTTCCTTTGGTATTTAAATAATAACAAAGAGAACATTTTAGTGTAGTTACCTTTAAATAATTCCAAGAGGCAGACATTAGTAAATTAATCAATTGATCTTTTGTATTTAGTTGAAAGTTAAAAGTGAATTGACTTAATGGCCATGACCTAATATGTAGCAATCTGGGGTAGGGCTGCAACTATGGATTCTTTTCTTAATGATTTTCTTTAGATTTATTTTTTCGTTTAGTCAATCGAGATGCTTGTTTTTTTTAATATACATATACAAATTTTATTCAATATCAGCGATTCGACTAATCACTTAAAGGACAACTTTGGTTTTTTACAACCAATGTTTATGTTTTAGATTGTAATTAAAGTAAATAAAAGATGAGTGTTAAAATTTTAAAATTTACTGCTTTCTATAGTTTTAGCAATTTTCACAATCTTTTTTACAGTGTTTTCACAGTGGGCGGGGGCATTCTGTCCGGTGGCTAAATATGTATTTTTTTTAACACATTAACCCCGCGTTTTCTTTATTATTATTTACAGTAGCTCTTCTAGCCCCCAATAACTCACATCTGGCCATCTCAGACAGCCGGACCTTTTTTATTGTGTAAAAAAGGCATATTTAGCCACCGGACAGAATGCCCCCGCCCACTGTAAAAAATATCGCAAAAAATGCTAAAACTATTGAAAGCAGTAAATGAAAAAAAAATCACACTCATCATTTATTTACTTTAATTACAAGCTAAAATATAAACCTTGGTTGTAAAAAAACAAAGTTGTCCTTTAAAACCTATTTCATACTTTGTTGCAATACAGTGTCGTGCAAAAATAGTTAGTGCTGATCTACAAACTTGCAATGCTATTTTTGAGGTTTTTCAAAGCCTATAAAGACATGCCCAAAATAGGGTTTGATTACAAATCGATAATTGTATTAATTTATTATTATTTTTAATCTATTGCACCCCTAATCTGTGTGTGTGTGTGTGTGTGTGTGTGTGTGTGTGTGTGTGTGTGTGTGTGTGTGTGTGTGTGTGTGTGTGTGTGTGTGTGTGTGTGTGTGTGTGTGTGTGTGTGTGTGTGTGTGTGTGTGTGTGTGTGTGTGTGTTTGAGAATCAGTGCGTGTGTGTGTAGCTGCTCTGTAGGTGGTCAAAAGCAGAATGTGTCATGTCAGGAACTGATTGCGTTGCACACAGGAAATGCTTGTTGAGGTGCACTGCCTGCATTACACCATGTTGGTTAAGAAATACTGTACATACTGCCCACAATTAAACACAGATATGGCATTTGAACATTGTATACTTTGTACAATGGCGGTCAGCAGTATCAGTAATGTCAATGTAAGTATATGATACCATAGTAGTCAATGGACTCAACATGACAGAATACCTCTATGGTCCTTAACCCCTGAAACCTGATACGTCATTGACCGGTTTCCTCCGCTGTTTTTCACTTGACACCAAATCTACAAGGTCACAAATCTACAAGCTCTGAACGTGTTGCAAGCAACACGCTCACAATGTGAGCTTGTAGATCTTCCATCTTCCTTCGCTGAATGTTCACCTCCAGAATACGTAGTTGAGGTTAAGTTCTACTTAGAAACACGACACGGCACACGTGTGTAGTATTTTCACATTTTCACACATTTTCACACTGCCTCAACAGTGTTTTCAGTTGAAAAGGGAGACATCGTTTTTGACATGTTGCTCCTCCTGTTTCGGTTGCTGTGTAGCTAGCTGAACAGGGTTTATTGCTGGAGGGTGGGTCATGTTTTGGTGGCTGAGACTGTTTTGGTGGACACCAGCGTCCGTCCCTATTCTGGTCTGATATCATAATGGCAAATGGCTGATCTATAAGCTCCTACCGTGTCAGAGCTTGTAGATCGGCTATTTTCTGCAAAGGGATTTGGTGTAGATCAGTGATTCTCAACCGTATTCATTTCAAGGACCCCCAGGTTTGATATGAATTAGGCTATAGACCCCCCCCCCCCTACACTGTAAAATCCTCTGTGTTCATTTAACTCTGAGAATGTACAAATGGAAGCAAATGGACCCGTAAGGGTCCATTTGGTTCCATTTGTACATTCTCAGAGTTACATACCCATAAAGGTCCATTTGGGTTCCTAATGTAACTATCAAGGACCCCTGGCTGGGGGTTCCCAGACCACACATTGAGAACCAGTGGTGTAGAGGGAAAAAAGGAGGGGCCCAAGAAAGTAGATACGTACACCTGTGGGACCCCGTTTATCGAAGTATATAGTTTTCTTTTTTTTTTGTGACCCCCCCCCCCCAAAAAAATACCAAATTTAAACCCCCATGTTTTTGTGTTTCCTATTTGTCACTCTCATTCCATTGAGGACATATTTTTGTGGAAGGCAGTGGTGGATAATGTGTACTACTGTTTTTATGTTGTAATGTAATACTCTACTTACCCTGAATAATCAGATTAGAGGGATAAACCGGCGTGTTTGTTTACACGTTTTCTTTTTTTTTGTTGAAGCATCATCCTCTCCCATAATAGCAACCTGAGGGTACTACTGTCATTGTGTCACATGAGTCTTAAGTGGTTAAGGTGAATGGATGGTGTATTTTTTATAATGTTGTCGTGCACTGTTTACTGGCCGCCGTAATGAGGAGGTGGTGCTGGGAGGTTAGCTCGCCTCGCACACAAAGCAAGCTGTGTGTGTGTGTGCGCGCGCATGCGTGCACGTGTGTGAGGCCAGCTTTACCAGGACATGGATTCATTCTGCTATTTCCACTTGTTCTGTCTTTGTGCAGCACACCCAAGGTTATAGGAGATATAATGTATGTATGCCGTCACTGTGCGGTGGAAACCTCATATATCCAAAACCAAAACCCCCTTTTTCATTATTATGTTTTTGAATTAAAATAGGGGAAAATAGAATGAGCTGGTGGATCGGCTATTTTTACTACTTTTGTGCGACACTCTTGTATGATGATGGAGGGCATTCATTTACAAAAAAACATAAGTTGAAATATGGAGATGCAAGGTTTCCACCGACAGCAACCATATACTGTGTGTGTGCTGTGTGCACACACACACACACACTCTCTGTCTCTATATATTGAAACGATAACTAAAACCCCCCTGTACTTCTCTTAGTTAGGATGGGACCGCACACTCCTTTAAGCACAATGGGCTTGAACTTTAACTTCAATGCTTAATTTGATTGTAGTACGACACAACACAAAATGGCACAAGTCAAAGGTCAAGTCCATCTATCGTGCCTCTTTTTTTTTTTAACCCATGAAGACCTGCGGCCGATTCTACAAATGCCTTCTAAATCAGCAGTTCTTACACTTTCAAGACTTTTCAAAAATAGCAGCTGTACAAGCGGTGTTGGCTAATTTTGAATATCCAATGCAAAAATCTAAAATGACAAGGATGCTTTCCCGGTTTTAATGGGAAGGTGTGTGTGTGTGTGTGTGTGTGTGTGTGTGTGTGTGTGTGTGTGTGTGTGTGTGTGTGTGTGTGTGTGTGTGTGTGTGTGTGTGTGTGTGTGTGTGTGTGTGTGTGTGTGTGTGTGTGTGTGTGTGTGTGTGTGGGGTCCCTTTCCTAACTAAGAGAAATACTGGGAGGTTGCATCGTTGTAGTTTTTGTACATCTTCTTGCCTACCAGCACCTCCTACTCAGGATGTCCTATCTGATTTTTCTGAAAGAAAGAGTACAATGTATATATCTGAGAGAAAGATCATTAGTTTTAGTATGATAACAATGAATAGTATAGTAAGGGTTGTGGTTTCCCACCAGTCTAGGCCTCTGCGAGAACCTATCAGATATCCTAGACTGTGAGTCTTTGAGAATCCTCCTCCTTTTTGTTTAAAGAAAAGACCCCGCCATGCAGGCGTTTTTTGTTATTGTGCTCCTATGTTTCACCCCCTCCCCTCCCGAGGTGGGACCCCCGGGCCACCTAGGGCGGGCGTGCTGATGGAACCTAAATGGAGGCGGCCTAGTGTTACTCCCCGAGCCTTTCTCTCTCTCTACCTCCTGAATTGTGTTGGATTACGGGGCTGGGATCCCTGCAGGACTGTGAAACTGCATGAGGGGAGGGTTACTCGGGGAACAATGCCGGACCTTGTTTTGCAAGGTTGGCTGCGGCACTCCAACTGAATGTGACTTATCTTGTTGACCGCTTTCAACCTGGTGTCCACTGTTTGTCCACTGTTTGTTCAAAGACTGTCAGAAATCTTCGAAAATAAAAGACGGAAGAAATAGAAGATCAACAAGCTCACCGGGTGTGTTGTGAACTTGTAGATTGGCATTTGTCTTACGATGAAGTATATAGGGTTCAAGTAGTTAACTGTTTTTTATTATGTACAGACTGGAAACCATGGCCTGTCTTCACGAAGCAGAAATATATTTTCTTATTCAGAGTCAGACGTGAGATTTTTTTATGTTTGTTCATTATCAAGGGTCTCCTTGTCTCTCCACCTCGAGTCAAAATGCATTTTCAGTTCAGGATACCAATTTCATCCAATCAGGACAGGGAACTCATACAGGAGAAAACAAGTGAAATTGGAAGTGACGAAACGATACAAATTGAAGCTGATAAATGGGTGTGAGTGGTTTCTCTCTCCTGATTGGATGAAATGTGCAACCCACCTGAAACTATTTTATTTTCTAAAGTGCTGGAGAGACATGGAAGACCACCTGTTACTGAACACACGTTCTATAACAATGATTACTATTAGTATATAGAGCTTTAACTTTTTAACGACAAATGTTTGGTTTTAACAAAATATCACTTAAAGCACTTTTTTAATAAAATAGGATTGCTGCTTTAAAATTCTAGAACATTTGCATATGACAAGAAGTTGGCCCAGAATACCATGACAGGATGAAGTGAATTCACTGTTTTGATTGCGGTGTTGCCAAGAGGAGATGTGATTGAATGCACATGTCTGCTCATGATTGTGAACTGGCTACAAAGCAGCATTTTAGATGGAGCTACTGTAGAGCTGCATGCCTGCAGGCTAAATACAACAAGCAGAACGTCAACTGGAAAGGAGTTGGGCTCCTTTCACTGCATTTCTACACATGACTTCCATCCCGGCTCTGATTGGCTCCCATAGGCAGTGGTGGAAAAAGTACTCAAATGTTTTACTTAAGTAAAAGTATCAATACTGCAATGTACTTAAAGTACCAAAAGTAGAAAGTTCTCATTATGCAGAATGTCCCAGTTCCCAAGTTTTCTAATATATAAAATGTTAAATCTTTTGAGAATAGCAGATCTACAAGCTCACAATGCATCGCATCGCGACTCATTGTGAGCTTGTAGATCGGCTATTTTAATGTAGGAGTTAATGTATGTTTTGTAATTATAATCAAAAGTAACTAGTAACTAAAGTTTTCAAATAATTGTAGTGGAGTAAAAGAATAATATTCGCCTCTTGAGTAGTAGTGGAGTAGAAAAGGTACTCCAGTAAAGTAAAAAATACCTCAATCTCAAGTACAGTACTTGAGCACATGTACCTAAGTTACTTTACACCACTGCTCATAGGGCATGTGTGGTTGTGACTGTCTGTTGGGTCTCAGTGCTCATAGTGTTTGCTGCTTCCACATGTCTAAAATGTGCACACAGTCAACAACATCACGTTATGTTGTCGCTTTTTAACCATTTGATTTAGGACCTATTTTATACTTGGTAAAATGTTCAAAAATAAAGAAGATTGCAGATCAACAAGGTTTTACTGATCTGTTATTCTTATTCTCATTAGAATTTATGAACATTTCTTTATTTGAACATTTTGGAGTTTTTGCCAGGACGAAACTCCTCTATGAAACATGTTTGCTCCATTGGATAATATATTGTAAATGGAGATACGTGGGTTTTGGCTTCTGCCAACAGATCTAGACCAGAACTCTTGAGTGTCTATAACCCTTGACCCTTTGTCTGTCTGTCAGCAACATAACTTGGAACAGATGTGTGGATCTCTATGAAACCTGGTGGGACTGATCAGATCAGCCCCGAAGAGATGATTCACTTTCGGGTTGAAAAGCTCAAAGGACAATGTCCCAATCGAGGTTAGAATCTAGTATGGCTGGGAGGATTATAATGAAACAGGGTTTCATTATAGTTGGAGCTATCAGAGAGACACAATTACACAATGTGTTGAAAATGGATAGATATTCAGGTGTCATAACAGGCAAGAGCAGATTCATTCAAATGGGTAAGTAAAAAGAAGAAAAACCTATAAACTAAACTAATCCATAAAATCTGACTTAGCCGTCTGCAATCGAACTGGCCACTAGAATGTGTGAACCTTGGAAAATTTGTAAGGTCAAGGTCAGAACCAAGATGGATGAGTGGATTGTCATGAGACCTTGGTGGTGGGAATGATCTGTATGCTTCCCCCAAGAGATGATGAACTTATGGTTTGAAAGGGACAAGGTTCCAATCAAGAACAAAGTCAAAATGTCCCCATGATCCATGAGTGATATGTGAGGTGGATGGGGCGTATGATGTCAGCGTCATATTGTTAAGTGAGGTATGCGGTCTGTCTAGTTTCACATGTAGCTCGGCTTAGGAATGCAGAGTGGACCTGGGTTGTTCATTAACCGAAGTCTTATTTGTTTTTTGATTAGACGTAATTAACGTGCAGTTATATCAAATGCAGACACATTTTTTAAGGCTCTCGGCTTTTGTTCTGCACTTATGCCACCCAATCAACCTTTATTTAAACCCCTCGGAGATTGTCTCATTTTCTGCTGCTCGGTTGCAACTTAATTCTCTGCTGCTCAGTTTCAACTTCATTGTTAAACAATTGCAGTGAAATGAAATCAAATAAATCTACGTTTGAAATGGTCTCAGTGGCAACACAGTCTATTTCCAAGTGTTTTTCCAGTTAGTTCCAGGAAGAGTGTGATGGGTGCCAGTGTTCAAGTCACACATGGAGCTTAAATAAGATGGTAGTTTAACAAGCAGGGCTTTGTAGATGAAAACCAGCCAGCCAACCTTTCCATACAGAAGACCATGTTGGCTACAATCACAGGCATCACTATCACTTAATGAATCTGAATGCACTGTTCAGGAAGCAAACTGAACATTACATTACAGTCATTTAGCAGACGCTTTTATCCAAAGTGACTTACAATAAGTGCATTCAACATGGGTAGGGAACGAAAACTACTAATCACCAGAGGTTTTAAGTGCATTTCCTGCAAAAACAAGCAACCAAGAGTATACCTAGCGCTAAGGTAAAAGTGCAATATATCAGCTACCTATTTCCTTAAACAGATGAGACAAAATAGCAAAATCAAATGAGCAGGAGCTTAAAACAAATAATTGTATCGACTAAACAAGATCCAATACAACAATAAAACAAGCGTTCATACAACTAGTTAACAACAAGTAGGCCAGGCAAAGAGGAACCCTTTTGGCTGAACCTTTTGGCTTACCAGCCAAGCAGATATTTTACAGACAAAGTGATAAATAGGCATGTAATATTAATAATGCTCTCATATCGTCGCTGTCGGGCAGAAACCTTATGTCCATATTTTAACTTTGTTTCCCCCCCCCCCCCCGTAAAGTAATGCCCTACTTCGATACTACAGTGTCAAACTAAAGTAGCACTCAAGTCGATCTACATGCTCAAAACGCGACCTGTTTTGAGCATGTACAGTAAATCAGCTAATTCTGCTATTTTAGAATTAGATTTCTGAAAAGTAACAGTTTTGGACAGCAATGCCATGTTCAACGACTATCATAAACAACATAAGGAATATTGGTATCATTTTGAGTGAACTGAACGGCAAACTCAAGATGGCTGAAAAAGCGACAAGTTCCAAATCAAACCCCTGTTGTTGTGGGGTGTGTGGTGCATGTTTGGCAAATTATCACACTATCACAATTTATCAAACACTATCAGCCGCTATGGAGTAAATACACACACACACACACCAATCTGTTTCAAATCTGCTGCCCCTTTTTGTGTTGTCAGTGAGAGTGCTCGGTAGTGTCCTGTTCCAAAAATAACTGATCTACAAGCTAGCAACGCTTTACATCGCGAGGCGTTGACAGCTTGTAGATCTGTTCTTTTTAGGCACATGGCTCCCTCCCTCTAAGCTTACGTACCACGGCTCTCCCTAGTCCCGCTTCTTTTTACATGAGGTTGTGCACCTGCCTGTTGTTTCTGGAAGCACTCGACTCTTTAAAGGACACTCTCTCGGTGAGATCGCTTTAATTAACATGTTTGATTGGTCCTGTAAGTGCAACACATTGCGTGTTACAGACACGTGCACATGGAAGTGGCTGCGCCACATTTAAAAAAAAGTGCTTTAGGCAGAATCACAAATATTTCTATATTCATACTTTGTTTTACACATCAGAGTGCCTTATTATAGTCTCAAAGAGGAAACGTACACACCATCTGGCCCCAGCCTCCATATTCTGGGGGAAACTATTTTTAAACAGCCGACGCATACATTATATAGGTTTAGAGTGCTCATTTGGCCTAGTTGCTTCTTTTGGGCCTGTTTTGCTAGACCTGGTTGTCTATTTCTTTCACAAAATCTGGCAACACTGGTAAGATATTGTGACGTCTCCAGCTGATGATAACCTGTGGTGGTGTTGTGTGTGTACACTGCTAAGCTTGTCTTACATGTTTACATAACATATCAAATTGCCAAATTATGTCTTTTAATTATCACGTCACATTTTCCCATAATAAAGTGGCATATTATCCGTTTGAATTAACACGTGCAAATTACCCTTACTAAAAGTGCCACGTTATCTCATTTAATTATCCACTTAAATTCTATTAGCGGAACCATAATCATTAAAACGGTCTTGTTTATCATAGAATGATCAGAAAGGAAGGCTGTAAGTTTGTCTTTGCTGTCTCCGTATTCAAACAAAGTCTCACAATTACCGCACATTGTTGTATTGAAGAGTTGGGTAACGCTTTAATTAAAGGTTGGGTCTATAATTCATTATATAGCTGCATTTACAATGCATTATACTGCACTTATAAGGCTTCATAACTCATAAATGTTTATAATTATGCATAACTTTATAGCTTTATAATTATAAATTGATTAATATAGATTATTGTAGTTATACAGTTCCATTGACCTTATAATGCATTATAGACCCGACCTTTAAGTAAAGTGTTGTCAAGAGTTGTGTTGTCATTGATGGTCGTGTTGTTGTACAATGTTGTCTCGTAAACAAATTAGCTGACCTACAAGCTCGCGATGCGTTGCGAGTTTGTAGATCTGCTATTTTCGGATGAATAAATTAGGCTTTTTTTAGCCAAGCTAAACAGGCCAGCAAATGACGACATTTGGTTCAAAGAGCCTCTGTTTTGCAGGGAGGCTGCATTGCTGATTAAATGTTGCACACAGAACAGGCTGCCTCCCAGTTAATTTCTGCAAGAGCTAAAGTAGATCTTTGTGCTGCAGAGAAGTTCTTAGAATGATACATTTGGGATCAACATTGCTTATTTCGAGCAGCGCTAGTACAGTGCTTGAGTTTTGGTTAAAACAGAAGAAAGAAATCTATAATCATATCGTGCAGGAAAGCCTAGAGGCTTGTAGAGAACTCCCCCTTTTTTGTAAAATCTTAAAGCCAGATTTATAGTTAGATTTGCACCAATCATCTTCAAGCTCACAGCTGTGAACTATGTAGATCTGCTATTTTCATTGCAATGACAAAGCGTGCAACAAAGTATATCAAGCTCTTGTAAGTTCTTAACCACTTGAACCCCAGCACGCATATTCTTAGAGAACTTTCACAGAAAATTACAGATCGACAAGCTCACAATGCGTTGCGACGCGTTGTGAGCTTGACGAAGGGCTATTTTCAGTGGAAAACAGAGAATACACCAGAATAGAGCCCTGAGTGGCTCCACTTAATAACGTATGGGGCTTAGGACGTCCCTTCTCGTTCAGATATCAAACCACTCCGCCATGATCAACTTCAGCTTGTGCCGTGCGTGAAAATCAAAAGTTGTAGTAATTTAACCCATTCAATCCGGAAACGCATCTGTCATTTTAGATTTTTTGCTATAGCCTATAACCATTATTTTATATATATATATTTATATACTTTGGCTATTCAGAAATATAGCAGATATACAAGCTCATTTGAGAGTATCTGCAAATAAATATATATATACATCACGCAAATTTGTGCAATTTTTAAAATATGTGTATATGTTTTTAACTCAAATCTTTGCTTCTGGGGATCCCTGGAACACAACTTTCATGTCTAGGACCCCCTCCCCAGGAGCAAAGATTTGAGTAAAAAATGTTCGCTTTAAAAAAAAATATATATACCGTAGCCTATATTCAAAGAGTTGCACACATTTTCACGATTTTCTTAAAAAAAATACCAGATCTACAAGCTCGTAGCGCTATGAGCTTGCCCAAAGTATAAAATATGACCAAAATGACACGGATGCGTTCCCGGTCTGAATGGGTCGAGAGTTCTCTTCCTGGCCACTCTGCTGTGCTAAGCAGTGGATGGACGGCTCTTGTTGTTTCAGCCAGGCTGCCTTTGTGATGCGTCGCCCATGTAGATAATGTCCCCCGGACTCGCCCCCACCCCCCTGTCCTGTACATTTGAAAGTGATAGCTCTTACATAGTGTCTATAGTTCAGGGTTTCTCAACGAGGGTGCCGCCGTCGCACCCTAGGGAAGTGGTTCTCAATTATCGCGCTAAAGGACCCCCAAATTGACATATATTTGGCCGCGGACCGCCCATCTGAAATAGCAGATATACAAGCTCATAGCGCGGCACTCGGTGCCGCGCTATGAGCTTGTATATCTGCTATTTTTGAATAGCCAAAGAAATCTAAAGTGACACAGATGCGTTCCAGGTATTAATGGGTAAAAAAAAAAACACTTTCAAGTTTTCAGCATTGCTGTGAACCTATTATATACCTGTTATTTTTGTATAGCCAACGTATAAAATACGGATCAAGGGGTTAAAATTATTGTGATGCTGTATTATTAACACATTTAGCTGGGGACCCCCTGGAACCCCCTCAAGGACCCCTGGGGGTTCCTGGGACCCCACTTTGAGAACCACATCCATAGGGGTGCCGTGACATAATTCCAGGAGTGCCGCAGAATACTTTGATAATATTTGGAATTTATCAATATCGCCTCAGTTTAACCACTTCAACCCTCTATATTTAATAAAAACGGACCTGAGTTGCATTGTACTTGGTACGTTCTTTTCCCCATCTACACAAAATTTCTTCACCATAAAAAAGACGATCTACAAGCTCACAATACGGCTTTTAGAGCGGCTATTTTTTAGGCGAAAGTCCCCCCCCAAGAATTGGATGCTGAGTGGGGTTAAAGTTGTTAAACGAATAAACGTCAAGTATAAAGTCATTTTCATTCTGTCCTAATGGAAATCAAGTGACCGAATGACGAATGTACATATTTATGAGCCGTAATGTGACATAAATGTAAGGTGCTATAAAGTAACAATGTAATTCGGGGGTGTTGTGGATGGAAAGAGTTATTTGCAGGGGTGCCCTGAGTTAAACAAGTTTGAGAACCACTATAGTCTAAGTTTTCTCAGTCCCAGGCTCAGGGTGTTTAATCAGTTTAAACGCCCGTTGCCACTGTTTTTGACTACAGGCCTTGAAATTAGCATAAAATAGATTGTGTTTTTCTGTCCGTGAGAACTTTCATCAAAGACTGGAGACGATTACACAGCTGGTAAACACTACACAGATGCTACATCTTTATATAATAGCCTAGGCCTTTTAGAAAGTGAAATATTATAGAGAGTGGTGCAACTCTCTTAACCTCTACTTGTTTTCGTTCTGATTGTGGTTGACACCTGAAATGTCCCCCCGGAGATTATAAAGATATATATATATATTATCTTATAAAAGAAAGTGAAAATTACATGATGACATAAATCACAAGTGTCCCTAAAACAACCTCCAGGCTAAAGCGGCTTAACAAGTCAGCCACAGCTTACATAAAAAACATACTGCCACTGTCCATATGTCTACTCTAGTAGGCATACAAAGTGTGATCACAATCTGCTTCATTTTAAGAAGTTTAAAGGGATAGTTCACCCCCAAATATTTTTTTTTCTATCCATTAGTCACTCCATGGAGCCTTTTTTTTTGTCGTATTCCTAAGCCAATAATTTGATGACCAGCGGACCGGTAGCCAGCGGTTCCGGTAGGAGACACAAAGGAGACTCTTTGTGGGTCGTACCAGAACCGCTGCCGGTCATCAAATTATTGTTAAAAAATATCCATGAATTCAGGTCTCCATGGGGTGACTAATCGATCAGGGAAAAAAAGTAATTTTGGGGGTGAACTATCCCTTTAAGGAGCGATTATGGTTTTCTGAAGAGGCCCTGCGGGGTTACAAGTTGCAACAGAGATTGTCACACTCATACACATGCCATCGTGCAGTGTGGCTGCTGGTGATGTCACAGCCATGTTGGTGTAATCATCCACCGCTTCTCAATAATGTGCGGTCCTGAGTACCCCTCCCCCCGAGGCGTTCTTGAGAGGGTTCCAGGAGGGGGTCCCCCCAGCTTAAATGATTGTTAGTTGCAATTACTCGGTAAAGATAGCCGGGAGAAATGTGTGCACCAAGTGGTTTTCTCAGGTCCTTGTGTGATGTCCTCATGCCTGCTCTCCCTAATGCCCTGGGGCGAGAGGAAGAGCTAAAACAAAGTAATAAGTGGGCGATAATGTTGGTTTTTCATTACTTTAAGGAGCCTTTTAAAGGGACCGTGTGTGCGTCTCTCCGGTTCTCTCTTGCCTGGAAGCTCTCAAACCCTTGAGAGTGTGCAAATGGAACCCGGGTCCATTTGGTTCCATTTTGCGCACTCTCAGAGTTAACTGAACACTGATTTTTGCAGATTGGGGCCCCCAGAGATAAGAATCGTATTAAACGAGGGGGGGTGAATTAAAAAATGTTGAGTCGCAGGTCTAATCTAGTCTGCTAGACAGCTCTCTGAAGAATGGCTGCAGATAATTTGGGCCAGCTCCCTTTTGGGTAGAACCGGAGCTTTGATTACAGTGTTGCATAATGATCTGAGCGCCTGCTGAGCCCATGTCAAGGTCAGTACTAGATGTACAGGTGTGTGTGTGACACACAACGGCAAGTTTGAATTCGGATCGGTCAGGCGGTACTCGAGTTGTATGCGAGACACACGTACACACGTTTGTATTACTATACTTGTGAGGACATCAATATGTTAGGACGGCATTGACGATGCCAGAAAATTGCTGGAAAATGGTAGATCTGTGACACGTTGTGAGCTTGTAGATTGGCTATTTCTCTGTGTGACATCGCAAGTATAGAATAGGGGTAAACAACTCTAACCCCAACCCCTAAATTTAACCTCTAGATGTCTAATCCTAACCCCAATCTGGAACTTTTCCTAAATTGTATGCCCAACCTGAAAAAACGTTTTATTTTACCACAAAACCACAATGTATTTTGTGAGGACCAGGTAAATGGTCCTAACACTGTCTATTTCTCAAATTGTACGTACTTGTGGGGACATTTGGTGCTCAAAAGTAGTATTCAGTACAAGCGAACGCACACACACACACACACACACACACACACACACACACACACACACACACACACACAGCGCACACACACAGTTTCTGTGCATTTCTTAGAAGGATAAAGTGACCCACAGTCATGCCAATATTGATGTGAAATTGAGCGATAGAGAATGTTTGGGAAATTCTTTTTGTCTTGTCAATGACTTTAACTATGTCCTCAGAGGTTTGTTGGGTTCTTCACATGGATGACAGTGTTGAACTTGAATAGATATACGCTACCAAGACAAAACAGAATGACGTCGTCAGCCATGTTTGTGAAAAGAAAAAAGTTCTCCTCTTGCGCCATCAGTTTGACCCTGAGAAGCTCCAGTCTTTTCAAATAGTTGAGGTAGAAAGTGCTTTGCCCCATAGAACCCTCCCCTCGAAATCTTTCAAAAATGCTTATCGACTATTTTCGCCGCACAACACTGGCGTATGACTAAGTATAAAAGTATAAGTGGTTAAATACTGCAAGTGTGTAACCACTTCCCTCAGGACTCGATACTAGTGTATTTTCTGTTTTCACTTAAACCATATTATATTTGGTTGACTGGAGTCCCTCAGGACTCTATGCTAGTGTATTTTCTGCTCTCACTCTATATTGAATATCTTCACTGAAAATGGCTGATCTAATGGGTCACATTGCAACGTGTTGTGAGCTTGTAGATCAGCTATTTTCACTGGTTTGGGTCCCGGGGGGACATCAAATGTTCTCTTTTGGGTCTCAAACTTAAACGTTTGGGAACCACTGGACTAAATCAGTGGCTCTCAACCTGTGGGTCGGGACCCCCAGCGGGGTCCCACATGATTTTGGGTGGGTCCCCAGAGGACAGTGAAGTAACTTTAAAGACTTAAAAAAAAAAAGTAAAGAAAAAAGACCATTACTGCATCAAAGTAATCAACAAACTATACTAAAAACTGGTCAAACATTGGCCAAATTGTCAAATAATATAAGAAAGAGGCAAACATTGTGAAAATAGCTGATCTACAAGCTCACAACGCCTCAGCTTGTAGATCTGCTATTTTCACAATATTTATTTGTGGAAGTTGGAACCGAGTCACACTAAATGTAATGCCTCAATTCCTACCATTCCAAGTGCTTGTCAGGATGGGGGGGGGGGTCCCCAGTTCAAATACGATCATTTTGGAGGGTCACGGTCTGAAAAGGTTGAGAATCACAAATGATAGAAGGGTGTAATTTTTGGGCGGTGAAGTGTTCCTTTAAACACTTGTCCCAGTTTTGTTGGCTGTGCCGCCGACACGGTTGCTCTCGTCGCATCGCTGAACGCTGAGACTGGGACAATGTGGCCACTTTCTTTTTTGCTCCCCAGGCCCGCCTTCACTGGTCCACAGCCCAGGTGACGTGGTTGAGTCACAGAGGGGCCGCGGGGGCCCGTGGTGGTGGTGGTGGTGGGGGGGGGTGTCACCGTGGACAGATGGCTCAGCTTGATCCCCCCCCCACCACCCTCCAACCCCCCGCCTTGCCTTCCGCAACTCAACTCTGCACATGCCACCTTGTTGTTGGATAATTTATTAGACATGTATAAATAATATACTGTTGTTTAAATTTAAACCACCCCCCCATATTTATTCTGACTGCTTCTGAGTCCTCATCAGATGGGTCATTTAGATTTAGCAGTAACCTGTGCTTACAACATCTCTAAACGATGTTAGTAAGTGAAGGACACAACAATGTCGGTGAAGAAAATATCGCATCATTCAGTATTTTATTTAATTTGACATTTTTAAATATCAGCCGAAGTCTACAATACTGCTACGAAGTGGATCCTTTTACATGTGTTTACTTTGAATCCTAGGCTAGCAGTGCTGTGGTTTTATACAGACAATGAGTCACGTGGTGCCACCCATTAGGTGGCAGTGCAGTGATTCAGAGGATTAAGGTGGTGTTTTGGAACAAAAGGTGCTGGTGGGTGTCAGCCAAACGTCCTGGGACCACCACACCACACCACACCACACCACACCACACCGCCCTGAAGACGCCAGCAACTAGGGCGGGCGATACGACTTAAAATATCAAATATCACCATTATTTCAAACATTTGCCTCAATTATAATTAAGGAACAATTATTTAAAACATTTCTACAGTGAAAATTGCAGCTCCTCAAGCCATTTTGCTACTTTTGTATGTCACCAGTGAACGAGGGTGACCGTTGTACGACAAGTGGATAATCCGACTAATGGATATACTCAATTATAGAAAATCTATTAAAAAGCTTTCACGTTGATTTGTTGATATAATACCAGTGGTTTCTCAAAGTGGGGTTCAGGGACCCTCTGGAATCCTTAAGGGGGGTTCCAAATGGACCCTTAACAGGTCTGTAGCTCTTGAGAGTGTACAAATGGAACCAAAAGGCTACATTTGGTTCCGTTTGTACACTCTCAAGAGTTACGGGGGCCTTTGAAATGTCAAAGTTGGAGAACCACTGATATTTATTTAAAAGAAAAAAAATCATGCTATTCGATTAATAAAAAAAAGTAAACAATAGAATACGCTCATGGATCACCAGCTGTTCATATCACAGACAGACAGACAGACAGACACTTTGCTTTACATTGAAACAATGCCGTGACACTAAACTCCCTTTCTAGTTCAGACCTATATATCTGTCTCAGTTGAATGTGAATCCAACGCTAGTGTGAGTGAGCCTGCGGGGGTCTTGTGTCATAGTTGCAGTGCTGGGCTCCTGGGGGGCCGTATTGAACCGCCGGGCATCACGTCAATACCCAGCGCAGAACACAGCCCCGTTTGTGCATCGAGTTGGAACTGGTCAATGTTTCCACACAGTAGCTGTTGAACAACTAATACTTTTTTGGTTTTGGCTCGTCGTGTAGCGCTGGGAGTCGGGGCAAACACGTTTTTATTTAATTTGAAATGTGGTGTTTTTCGTTTCTCTCTGTCTCTTTCTCTCTGTCTCTTTCTCTGTCTCTTTCTCTCTGTCTCTTTCTCTCTGTCTCTTTCTCTCAATTCAATTCAAAGTGGCTTTAATGCCATGAGAAAACATATGTTTACATTGCCAAGTGAAACAAAACAATCAAAACAAAAATAATGTACAATTAAAAGGGAATAAAGAAATGTGTTAACACAGAGCTGTGTTACATTGAGAAAACTCTCAAAAGGGAATAAAGAAATGTGTTAACACAGAGCTGTGTTACATTGAGAAAACTCTCAATCTTAATCATTACATGTTTGCATCTAATCTGAAAACATTGCAATTTCTCTTATGATATTTACACCTAGTGGCTGACATTTATTGAAAATGGTGTATCTGCAAGCTCCCGACGTGTTGGGAGCTTGTAGATCGCCTATTTTTGCCAAAGATATTTGGTGTAGAGGGGGAAAAAGGAAGAGGCCTAGTCTGGGGGGACTCAGGTCAATGAAAATGAAAACGTTTGAGATCCACTGGTACATATAAGGTTGGAGTGGTTTAATCACACAAAGGCCTTGATATTATGCCATATTTTTGCCATATTTTCAACTGTCTCCTCTCGTCTGTGTCCCAGGAACCGTTTGAAGATGGCTTCGCCAACGGCGATGAGTTGACCCCCGCCGAGGAGGCTGCAGCCAAGGAGGCAGCCGAGTCCAAGGGAATCGTCAAGTTTGGATGGGTCAAAGGAGTGCTGGTGAGTGACACTTCTACTGTGTGTGTGTGTGTGCTAGTCGAATAATGGATTAATCGCTTTGGTCCTAGTTGACCAAGACTTTGTAAGTTCATTGTTTAGTTTTTTTTAATGCTCTTTCAAATGCTGAATGGATTATTTGGGGATAGGCATTTTTACACATTTGTGGATTAAATAAACAAATCGAGTAGTCAACAAGTTGCGTATGAAGTTGAGCTTAAAATGGCAATAAACATAATTATTTGATTGGAATGTGCAAGCCAAGGAAACATGTTTTGAAATAAACATTTAAGAACCATCTTAATAATGATCTTGCATACAAAAAGCCTATGTATGCCTGTATGCATTGCCCATACAGTTTTGCCTGGAGAGAGGCCTCTGTGACTAGGCGATACCTGTCAATCTCAGAGAGCTGATTTCTTATTTTGAGGTAAAAACAATTACAATGGCATCCTGGGGGGAAATACTGAAAGGGTTCATTTTTACACACAAACCAACGCTCTGGGTTTCACTGTGTATGTCGGCTTGTTTATCTTCCGCCACGTCCATCGGGTGCCACCAGTGTGTGACCACGAACGGCGTCCATGAAATCATGTCTCACCCCATTGAGGATTTTCTCCGCAGTGTGTGAAGTAGTCTCTCGGCTGTGTTACAATACTGACACAGAGGTCCAAATGGGCCTACAGCGCTGCACAACCTCTGCATGAACTCGCCATTTCTCTGTCCTCATGTTCGAGCAACTACCAGCCTCATTGTTGTACAATGGCGGTGTACAAAATTTGTGAAAATAGCCACGCTACAAGCTCACAGCGTGATATTGATTTGAAGTCGTTTTGCACAGCCCTAGTACAATTAAGATTTAGGCATTTATCAGACACCGTTATACAGAGCGACGTACTAGTGCAAAATCAGAGTAAGTGGCGTGAACCCTAGTCAACAAATGATAAGGTAAATAGTCACATATGTAGAGTGCAGAGAGAAATATGTAGACACTAGGATAGCAGGTAAACATTAAAGGTGCTGTGAGTTTCCTAAAAAGTGGGTCGGGTACCCATTTGTGGGTCGTGAGTAAATATCCCCTTTATTTTCTTTTTCTATATCAAAAATTATATATATATATATATCATTTTGAAATAAACAAAAAAATCCCAACTTTTCATCAATTAAAAAACTAACATTTTTTAAAAAGTATTGGTGCGATGCGTTGTGAGCTTGTAGAGGTGCTATTTTCACTAGTTTGGGTCCCGGGCAAATGCCTGATTTCTCTTTTGGGTCGTAGTGATATACAGCTGTAACAAGTGCTCTATATTCTGAGTAATCACTGTTTGTTCAGTAACACGAGTCTGCCCATCTCTCCAGCTCTTAAGTTAACAGAAAAAAAACTGTTTGCAAATTTCCCCCGCAAAGATCATTCATCAGCTTGTGTTCCAGTTCCAATTGTGTCTGCTCATTTATTTGGGTCCTCACTTCCAATTTCACTAGTTTATCCTGTATGAGTTCTCTCTTCTGAGTGGATCAAATTGGCACCCCGACTGGAAAATTATTTTTCTGTTTTCTTAAGAGCTGGAGAGACTGAGAGACCCCTGTTATTGAACAAACACTCTATAGCAATGATTGTTATGGGAATATAGAGCTATTTCAGACTTAATTTAACAAAGAAATATCCACTCTAGGTTTGCAGCTCTTTAAACCTAACATCTGTCTAAACAACATGCTATTTAAACAACAGCCTTAGCATTAGATGTCACACTTTCGTCTGTTTTTGGGGGTATTTACATTTCTTTGATTGATAATTATAATATCTTGCAAAAGAGCTTTTTAATCTCAATGAGCCACTTAAATATACGTCATTCAATATTTCTGACCATTTTTGGAACATTTGGCCTATAATGACAAGGGGGAAACAGTAGGTACTGATATTGATGACCATTCAGTAGTTGTTTGCATGTTAAGTGCACGTTGACAGGTAGGTGTTTGTCCTGTACAGTCCATGTTGACGGGCAGTTATTTGTACGACGAGTGCATGTTGACGGGTAGTTGTTTGTCTCTACAGGTACGCTGCATGCTGAACATTTGGGGTGTGATGCTGTTCATCCGCATGTCGTGGATCGTGGGCCAGGCAGGAATTGGTAAGTTCATAAACCACAGAGTCATATCATGACTTATTGTTTTTAACCCATTAAGACCTGAGGCCAATTCTACAAATGCCTCCTAAATCGGTTGTTATCACACTTTCAAGATTTATGAAAAGTTCAAAAATAGCAGATGTACAAGCTTGCAGCGCCACACGAAGTGACGTGCTTTTAGCTTGTATATCTGCTGTTTTTGAACGGCCGACGCAAAAATCTAAAATGACAGATGCTTTTCTGGTTTTAATGGGTTTTAATTTGCAGCCAAGTGTGGTGTAATGAAAAACTGATAATATATTTTTTTATTTCTTATAGACAAATGACCATTGATTGTTTGGGAATAGAAAAGGCCAACTAACTTGTTCTGTCCGTCTTCCTTTTGGCAGTGCTGTCCTGCGTCATCGTGCTCATGGCCACGGTTGTGACCACCATCACCGGCCTGTCCACCTCGGCCATCGCCACCAACGGATTTGTTCGAGGAGGTATGATGCACCCATTGTTATAAAGCCCGCGTTAAACCTTAGTTGCACACAGGTGTCACACTGTAAAATGGCAGATCTGCATGCTCATAACGTGCCCCCTCCTCGACAGGGAAACGTATTTATCTGTGCCTCAGCACAGACTGATGTGGATTGAAAGCGTAATAGGCTCTATTCACAGCAGCCATATTATCGCTTCCTTCACAGGTGTTACCAGTGATACTAATGAAGGCTCTGTTCCATTTAGTGTAGCACAGTAGTTCTCAGATTTTTGAATTTCAGATTTCCACGACCCCCATAACTCTCAGAGTTACACACCCGTGGAGTGTTTCCAGTGAGCCAACATGCACGATATCAGCACCCTGACTCTGTCTGACCAAAATGGAACAGAGCCTTCATTAGTATCATTGGTAACACCTGTGAATGTCTTATAATATGGCTGCTGTGCATAGAGCCTATTGTAAAGTGCAGTGGTGGCCTAAAGGTCGGAGGAGCGTGATTGTTCAACCGAAAGGTTCCCGGTTCGAAGGGCCAGCACTTAACCCCACCCCCAACACCACTGAAGTGCCCTTGAGCAAGGCACTGAACCCCCAACTGCTCCAGTGGAGCTGCTCAGTGGCTGACAGTATAAGACTAAGGTTTTACTGGTCAGCTCCCAGGTTTTTTTTACGTGTCTGACGTGAATATGAAGCAGGGCTTCTTTGTGAAAAAGATAATTTGTTCTCAGCGATCCTCCTCTGGGTAAATAAAGTGTGCATCTGCATTGTAAACATGAGCACACAGAGACCAGTAGTCTTTGCGATATGTCTGTCTTTCCACTTATAGTGACGCTGCTCACACAGACTGGCAGTTTATCCATTTTATTTGGACATACGCTAGAGGTTGTTGCAAGGCATTATGGTCTATGAGCCACTGGATAAGTAGAGGTTTGTCTGAAGCACTGTTTCCCAAACAGTGGGACCCAATTTTTATGGGTTGTGAGTAAATATCCCTTTTTGTTTCCTATAGAAAATATATATTTTTAAATATTTAATTAAAAAATAATAATAATCATCAATTTTAAAAAATCCCAAATGTTTGCTTAACACATTGCCTGCCAGAGTTTTTTCAGATTTTTAGCTGTTGCCTGCCAGGGTTTTGCCATGTTTTTGGTACCTGTTCGCGTAGCCACAGATTTTTTTCCTCCAGTATGATTGATCCCCAGATGGTTTCTAATCACAGATGAGATTCAGGTGTGGTTTCACAAATGTCAACGAGGTCATTTTGACCTCGTTGACATGTTTGGTTGATGTTTCAATATAGCTCAAAAGCAGTAGTTTTAAACCAAAAAACAAAGTGAATTGTTTGTCCGTTTGAATTTTAACATTGAAGTGAATGGAGCAGCAAATCTTCGAACATTTTTAGCTCCTAATCTGTTCATAATTCGACAAGGGTTGAAATTATAAAAAAATGCAAAAAAAAAAAAAAAAATTTATGTATATATACGTCTTTGGCAGACAACAGCTGATAATTAAAAGACGTATATATACGTCTTTGGCAGCTAATGTGTTAAATATTGCATAAATAAAATATATTAAAATAAAATAAAAATGGAAAATAATTTCCAAAAAAACATAAAGGTTTTAGAAGTAGTGAAAATGGCAGATCCACAAGCTTGCAACCCTTTGTGAGCTTGTATCTGCTATTTTCACTAGTTTGGCTCCCGGCCAAACGTCTAATTTCTCTTTTGGGTCTTGAGCAAAAAAAATAGTAACCGCTGGTCTAAAGCAATGGTCCCTACATTACTTTTTTTTAATTTTTATCCATGGAGCAGCCCTTCTTATATTTGACAAAAGCTGAGAGCTCTCACACACACACACGGCCTCGTGCCCCCCAGTGATCTTTGGCGGGGACCCGGGCTGTGAAACACCGCTCTAAAGGGGTACACGCTGATAGAGAAAGACTTTTCCATCTGTCATCAATTAAAATAATATTATCCAAGAAAATTCTTCCAGGGGTCTTACGTGCCCTGTGAAAAGCATAAATAAGATCATTATGACATTTTAACTGGCTGAGCGGGCATTCTTTCTACCCTGCACCGTAGTGGAATATATGAGCTCACTGGGTCACAGCTTTTATGCTGCAGCACTGTGCATGGACTCCGCTTTGTCCAAAAAGAAAATCTCTCTCTCTCTCTCGCGCATATTTCCCTGTAAAACATAGGTCTTCAAGTAAAGAAGCTGCAAATTCACTGCTCCTTTTATGCCCCAGGGTTTCGGAGGACATAAAATGCCCCTTACGGTAACATTCGGTAATTGAGGTTTAAATGAAAGGAGCGTCAGTGATATGTTTTGGCAACTTTCTTTGTTAAAGTTAAAGCTCTATAGTCTGATAGTAATCATTGCTATGGAGTGTTTGTCCAATAACGAACGGGTGTCCTCGCCGAGAGACGGGGAGACCCCAGTTACTGAACAAACACTCTATATTTAACACTTATTTCAAAAGAAATAGCACTTACCGCACCTTGAACAAACACTATATCAGTGGTTCCCAAACATTTTAGCTCGAGACCCAAAATTGAAATTTGATCTCTGCGGGACCCAAACTTGTGAAAATAGCCGATCTGCAAGCTGAAAGTGTGCCTTGAGTCCATATCTAACATACAGTAATGCGTGTGTTTCAACAGTAACTTGTGAAGTGGTGCATATCAGACTGGCAAGATATTGATTAGTAGGCCAATGTAAAAGTTGACAATGCATTGAGGTGGATTGTTTCATGCAAGTCATCTTTTCATTGTAACCTCAGGGTGCACATACAGCTGTAAAAAAAACAAAAAAAACAAGCATGTTTTTATTTACCAAATGCATGCAGTTTTAATATAATTCAGCAAGCGTTTCAAGTTATGGCCAGCTCACTTGATCGAAGTCAGTATGGACCTCTTGAAAAATAAATGCTCTCCACCCCTGCTCTAGCTTAAAGATTGTTCAAAATAACATTTTGTTTACAAAAAAATAGTTTTCAGTGAATAAAATGTACATTTTAAGTTATGGATTCCAGCTTTAACTTCTTCTTGAACTTCGTCTTTTGCATCGTTTTTTGTTTTCTTGTCTCTTTTTTCACGGGCCCTGATAGCTGCGACTTGATTTGAATTCATACATCCTTGTGGTGCACAACTTTTGCTCGGTCACATTTTCGCAGCTGCTTCCTCCCTGTCATATTAAGTCATGTAGTGTCTAGTATTTTCTCTATTCCAGGGGTCTTTAACGTTTTTCAACCCAAGTACCCCCTAGCTGAGAGAGAGATAAAGCAGGGACCCCCACTATATACATATATGTGTTGTTACACTTTTTCATAGAGTTGTTTGATAGCTCGATCATCAGTGTTGTGTTGGATTCATGTTGCATGTTGCATCTTCATGATTTAACCACTTAGTAGACTTGACCTTTCACTCTGTACTTGGTCTGCTCTTCTTTTCATTCTACACCGACCACTTTGCCTCTGTGAGGCGTTGTGAGCTTGTAGATCAGCTATTTTTGGCTAAAGATCTCCTCATAATAGGGATGCTAGGCTTCAAGTGGTTAATGTAAAAAGAAAAAGAAATCCTACCACACAAAGATTTGGCGGCCTCCCTGTAGTAACTCTGAGGACCCCCTAGGGGTCCCGGTCCCAGACCCCTGTTGAAGACCCCTGCTCTGTTCCATTCAGAACGGCAACACGCTTCTCACATGACTTCTGGGCCAGGTGTCTCTGTTGTTGTGCTTGTAGGACCAGGGTGTCCCACATGTGTTTTCTAACCGCGGGGAGCTAGAATCGCCGCTGTATGGCTCGTCACCCGACGGAACACAGACGGCTTGTGTTTTGCAGCTTTGCCCCCCCCCCCCCCCCCCAATAAAGATTTCAAGATAAAAAATGTTCCCTCAAAAACAGCAGAGCTTGTAGATCTGCTATTTTTTTGATAGCCCAACACTAAAATCTAAAATGAAATGTTCAAACGTCAAAAGGATAACACAAGAAAGCTAAAAGCTTATTATTTCCATCGATTATTTCCAACCTGTGGCAGCGCTATACTGTATATTGCAACTCTTATTCTATGTCCTTGATGCTTTTCAGGTGGGGCGTATTATTTGATATCGCGAAGTTTGGGCCCTGAATTTGGCGGCTCCATCGGTCTTATCTTCGCCTTCGCCAACGCAGTGGCCGTGGCCATGTATGTGGTGGGCTTCGCTGAGACCGTGGTGGAACTCCTGGCGGTAAGTTACTACTCCATGCATTTCACTTCTGGGTGTGTTTCACTTCCTATGGTGCTGCCGGGGGCTTGACATTGAATAGTCAGCGCCTATGTGACGTACTGTATCTAAATTGGGGCTGTCACGTTCATGACATTTTACTTGAAGGTTAATTGTCACAACAATAATTGTTTCTTTGGCTTTTAGGCTTCGTAAAAAAAGATTTCACAGGGCGGATATGTCAAATAAATAAATAAATGAAATATAAGACACAAGACTGACATATTTAATAACGACTATCAAAAATATAGTAGAAATGGCTGATCTACAAGCTTGCACGTTGTGAGCTTGTAGATCTATGAACATTTTTCAACGTGGAAACAATTACCGTACAGTAAGACAACTGAATGCTTGCTCATTCTATCCACTGTTATTAAATAAATAGTAAATAAATGAGTTTCTACACACCTCCGTTGAGTGGAGCGGGGCCATGTGAGAGCTGAGACTAGCTCTTCATAATAATAGAGATGTATGGAGAAAGTTATTAATACACGTGTTCAGGAGCGTTTTGCATCGGAGTGCAGTTTTCTGTTTTGGGACGGTTTCATTCCCCTATCGTTTCCCTCCTGCAGGGTGTAGACGCCGTCATGATGGATACCACCAACGACATCCGAATCATCGGCACCATCACCGTCATCCTGCTCCTGGGCATCTCAGTGGCTGGGATGGAATGGGAGGCCAAGGTACCAGCCAATGTTCAATGTTTCACAACGGGGGGTTCCTTGAGGGTGTTTCAGAGTGTACCCCCAGCTAAATGATTGTTAGTTATGTACCAAGTTGACCCTTATGTGCTCTGACGGTGTACAAATGGAACCAAATGGATCTCTACGGGTCCGCAACTCTTGACAGTGTACAAATCGAACCAAACGGACCCCTACGGGTCCGCAACTCTTGACAGTGTACAAATCGAACCAAACACGTTTGGTTCCATTTGTACATGACGATTATTCTAACACAATGTTGTGGTGTCTACAGGCCCAGATCTTCCTGCTGTTTGTGCTCCTCACCGCCATCGTCAACTACTTCATCGGATCCTTCATCCCGGTCAAGTCAAAGGAATCACAGGGCTTCTTTGGCTACGATGGTACGGCCACCATTTTCTCAACTTGATCAACGTTTCTTACAATAAATGCAGGGAAACCGTTCAACCGATCGACTTCACAGTTGCCATGCGCGTCTCAGACGACTGCTATTCATGCTATTTTCAATTTGTCCGTTGTGTTTATTTTCTTTCTAATGATCATGACACCCTTCTGCTTGCTTTTATCAGGTTCGATTATGATGGAGAACATGGGTCCGGATTTCCGAGACTCGGAGACTTTCTTCTCTGTGTTCGCCATCTTCTTCCCCGCTGCCACTGGCATCCTGGCAGGTGCCAACATCTCCGGAGACCTGGCTGTAAGTAGAACGTCACCAGCATAATCGTGGGATATTCATTCATGGGTCTTTGTTGGTGTCTAGGGCTGTCACAAGCATGACATTTTACATGAAGACTTTGCAGTGTAGATTGTTGTCCTAGAAATAGCACATTTGAATCGAACTGGGGTTCTTAAAATTGAAACCTTGAAGTGGCTGCCTTAGAAGAATATATTTAGTGTTACACAGATGGATGATGGCTGCTGTCAGCTAGGGCATTCACGAATAGTGATTTTTAGTATTCGAATTATTCGACCTATAAGTATTCGAATATTCGATTAATCGATTTGATTATAAAAACTAAAATAATAAAAAAATAAAAAATAAAAAAAATAAAAAGTTTTTTTTTTTTTTTTTTTTCAATGACATTGATGACTAGACTCAAGGAATGCGAGTTGACGTCACACCAGAGCTCACAGCTGCGTGTCTGCTGCAGAAAAGCCACTAAAAAAAAAAAAATCTAAAAAAAAGAAAAAAAAAAAAACCTTTTTTTTTTTTTTTTTTTTTATCGAATAATCGAATAGTGGTTTGATAGTCAAATAGTCGGTTTGATAGTCGAATATTCGAATATTCGATTATTCTGTTAATGCCCTACTGTCAGCTTATAGAGATAATTTTTTTTTTTTTTATCGAATAATCGAATAGTGGTTTGATAGTCAAATAGTCGGTTTGATAGTCGAATATTCGAATATTCGATTATTCTGTTAATGCCCTACTGTCAGCTTATAGAGATAAATTAAGATGATTGAACACAATTAATCAGTTATACATATAATATAATACATACAGTACACTTTGGTATAAAACTCAGTAGCATCAAACGCTGTTATAGAATGCATTTTTCCCCATGTATGAGCGATCTGATCCCTTGTATGTTTTATAGGTGATAATCCAATATTTTTTTGCTATTTATTGTACAACAATGTATAGTGCTTAGGTGGTTAACAAGAACTAATAATAATAAGAACTCATAATGACCCGGTGGATGTTTGGATTTGTACTTGCAGGACCCACAGCTGGCCATTCCCAGAGGAACCCTCCTGGCCATCTTGATCACTGGTATCGTCTACTTGGGAGTGGCCGTCTCTACAGGTAACACTGCTGCCACACGCATGCTTCTCAATTCGCAGGGGGTCCAGGACCCTTAGGGGGTCCTCAGAGTTACTACAGGGGGGCCGCCAAATCTTTGCGATAGGATCATTTGTTCTTACATGTACCACTTGAACCCTAGCATCCCTATTCTGAGGAGAACTTTAGCCAAAAATAGCCGATCTACAAGCTCACAACGCCTCGCAGCGCGAGGCGTTGCAAGCTTGTAGATCGGCTATTTTCGGCAAAGAGGTTTGGTGTACAGGGAAAAAAGAGCAGACCAAGTACAGAGTGAAAGGTCAAGTATTGACGGTTCACGTGGTTAAATGTCTTAAAATACACATAAACATGAATCCAACATACACTGATGATAGTGCTGTCAAAGTCTATGAAGCTATCTATGGAATCTATGAAAACGTTTAATCTGCAACACAATAGAGTAGACAAGAGTAGACTAAGCATGAACTCTAGAACAGTGTAGTGCCTCAAAGAAACTAGGATACCAGGTAAAAACGATGAACCTAAATTTATCTAAGAAATAAACCTAGCTGCTAGCATTTTCTCCCAGCAGCATTTAAACCTATACAGGATTTTATTTTTTTATTTGACAATGCAAAAAATCACATTTCTTTCTCTCCTTGGTTGACTCAGGCTCGTGTATCGTGAGAGACGCCACGGGCGTTGCGCTGAACGAGACGCTCAGCGGACAGTTCCTCGCCAACTGCACTGACGCAGCCTGCAAGTTCGGCTACGACTTTTCCTCATGTCAGCCGAAAGGTTTGGGGCCCTCGGAATGCAAGTTCGGACTCCAGAACGACTTCCAGGTATGGGATCGCAACGCAGGCCAGACAGACGTAAATTGAACGATCCGGTTAGCGTTGTGTTATGAAGCATTAAATAGGAATAGTGTGTCAAAAATATTGGAATTGGTCCATTTGTTCCCACTCTTCGTTTGTGGTCCAAATAATCTAAAAATAGGGCGCAAAAAAGTAGCGGTAGCGTTTACTGCTGTGCTGTCTCTGGTGCCTGAATTTCCCCCCCGCGGGATCAATAAAGCTATATATCCATCCATCTACAGGTGATGAGCGTGGTGTCTGGGTTCGGCCCCATCATCACAGCAGGAATCTTCTCCGCAACGCTGTCCTCGGCGTTGGCCTCACTGGTCAGCGCTCCCAAGGTTTTCCAGGTGCGTCCATATTGTGTTACACGGGTGTTAATTTTGTCGACTAAAACTATGACGAAAAATTACTGCCTTTCAATGACAAAAACTAAATAAAAACTGAGATGTCATGACTAAAACAATATATTGACAATTTCGTCAGCAAATAAAAACTAGACTAAAATGTCTAAAACGTAGGAGATCCAGTAGAACAAAATAGCAAGTCATTTTATGTTTGGTTGCGCTCTGAAAATAGAAGATCTACAAGCTCACAACTCGTCACACTGCGACGCGTTGTAAGCTTGTAGATCGGGTATTTTCAGAGTGTTTTTCGACAAATGATGCAGGCATCGGTAATGTATTTATTTATGTATTTTAAAATGCCGAGTCTGGCAACGTCAGACCTTGACGCTAGGAACCTGCAGCATTTGCTATGGAGCGGTACATCCGTGGCTTTATTTTTGAACTGAATTCTGAGAATCACAGTTCTAACAGACGGATGTCTGTCTAAAAGACTACTAAAATGAATGTCACACAGTATGATTTTAACTCTGTGTTTCCCCCCCCCCCCCACATTTGCGTAGGCACTGTGTAAAGACAACATCTACCCAGGTCTTAGCATGTTCGCCAAAGGCTACGGCAAGAACAACGAGCCTCTCCGAGGATACATCCTGACCTTCTGCATCGCCCTGGCCTTCATCCTCATCGGTATGTGACCAGCTTCAGCGCTCCTCTCCTCTAAGACGCTTCTCAAACCTTTGTCGCGTTCTGGACAACTAGCATCATTTTTTAACCCATTTAGACCTGAGGCCGAGGCCTGAAGCCTTCTAAATCCTGACCTAAGATTTCTGAAAAATATTTATTCAAAAATGTACAAAAATGTATGTTGCTTTATACTGAACATGGCAACAAGAACCCCAAAAGGGGTTCCTGGATTGAAAGGTAAAGTAACATAGGGGTTCCAGGTCTAAATGAGTTAAACAATCCTCAATGTCCAACCGGGGTTGGGATCCTTTAGGACAGTGGTTCTCAACCTGTGGGTCGGGACACCCAGGGGGGTCCCCACATCATTTTGGGGGGGCGATCCCCAGATGACAGGGAAGTGACAATTTAAGGACTTTTAAGACCTTTCTAATGCCTCAAAAAAGAAAGTAAAGAAAAAAGACCATTACTGCATCAAAAGTAATCGACAAACTATGCTATAAAAACTGGTCAAACATTGGCCAAATTGTCACATAATATAAGGAGGAGGCAAACGTGAGGCGTTGTGAGCTTGTAGATCAGCTATTTTCACAATATTTATCTGTGGAACTAAGTCAAAATCACATTTTGCAGTGTAAAAGGAGTTTTAAAAGGAGGTGTGGAAGCCTAATCATGAATGTTTTTCTTCTTTCAGCGGAGTTGAATATAATCGCTCCCATTATTTCCAACTTCTTCCTGGCCTCCTACGCTTTGATCAACTTCTCTGTGTTCCACGCCTCTCTGGCCAACTCACCAGGTAAAAAAAAATGACACGCATTTCACTCTTATCTAGTGAAAACTCTGTACATTAAACCTTTATCTCTAGACATTATCTGTATTCATGTAAAGACAAATACAAAAGAATGGCTGACGGATAAAAGCCTGATTTTAAACGTTGTCATACGAACACTGTCACGTGCCAAAAATAGCCAATCTACAAGCTCACAATGCGTCAGGTTGTGAGCTTGTAGATCTGCAATTTCGGCGATGGGAGGTGATGGGGCCTGAAAGGACATTAGACCGTTAATTTTTTTTTCCCCTCATCTTTCAACTTTGTCAACTTGCAGAACAGCAAGACAATATGTCAATATCAGCCATAATAAGTAGCCATATACATATAGTTGATAGATATAGATATTTAAGCAATATTCTGTGAGGTGCCGTGTTTATCGGCACCACGGCGGTATTTGTAGTATAATATATCTCACAGCCTTGAGTTAATTGCTTTCCTAAGATGGTTGCCAGCGATTGGCAGGCAGATTCAGCCCTAGATTAAACCAAAAATGTTTGTTGCTAACAAAACCCCTAGTGTAGCAGTATGTTAACCTCATTGCACAACAGAGAACTTGTTATAATTAGTGATAGCTAGGGGTGTGCCGATATATCGTCCCGCGATATATCGCGATACGTTTTCGCGACGATATGTATCGTTTTGGGAAAAAAAAATATCGTTTTTTTTTTTTTACAATCATAATAATCAGGCATGCAAACGGCCCCGAAGTGAAAAGAGTGACAACATGTTTTATTTTCGGGTCAGGTGTCATACTATTTGGATTCAAAACGGCTATTGTAGCTGAAAAGCTACAAGTTTGCATGTCTGAATAATGCAAAAACAGAATTATTTGTTTGCATTTTCTTTTTTTCTCCTCCATATATTTTCATAATAAAAAAAGTGCGTATCGTATCGTATCGAAATCGTATCGAAGTTGTGAGCCAAATATCGTATCGTTTCGTGAAATTAGTGTATCGGCACACCCCTAGTGATAGCAAAACAATACCTGTTGATCAGCACTATGAAAGTGTATCAATCAATGTATCCATCAGTCTGATACATATTGATGCATTGTCATGGGTCTACTTTTAGCATTATGATTGCCATATATCATCTCTTGTCGGTCGGAAACGTCATATTTCCAAACTATTACTTTTCAGGATTCAAATAAAAAAACGGCAAAAGTAGCAAATCGACAATCTCAAAACGTGTCGATTCGCGCCGCGTTTCCAGCGTGTGGATCTGCTACTTTTTAGGGAGTTACTTTACGAAAAAACACAAAAAGTTAAAATATGGAGAGGTTTCTGTCCACCGATATAGTTCCTGTCCACCACCGTGGTCTCTAGTTGTTGGAATCCTCCCCTCCATCTGGCTTGGCCTGGCTCTCCAACCAACACAATTGGAAGGGAAGCCGGGCAGAGAGGGCGATCTCTATTAATGTCTTTTTTTTCTCCTTTGCAGTCCTGTCTAAGGAAACAAATGGCATCCACCATTCATTGTTACATTTCCTATGGTTTGAACAGCTGCCATGTGCATAACTGTTATCAAATGATTTAAAGAGATGTGTGTCTGTGTGTGTGTGTGTTTTCTCCCTTGACGCCAAAGCTCTTGAAGAACATCAGGTACAAAAAAATCCTCCACGCTGATTCTGCTTTTCCTCCAGGCAGTTTAATACAGTAAATACATAGACACAAATGGTACGCCACTTGATAAGATTGCTGTAGGCAAAACCGCCTCTGATTAACCCAACTTGATTGGCTCTTGAACCCCAAATCTTTTCGTACCACTTCGGGTCTAATCTCCGGCATCTTTTGGCGAGTTGCAGAGCCAATGGCCCGATTTATACTTAGTTGCGCGCCGGTGTCATACATTGAAAATATCGGATCTACAAGCTCACAATATGTTTCAGTGTGGTGCGTTGTTAGACTGTAGATCGGCTATTTTTGGTGCGTGACGGGAGGGCACGGTCACACCTAACTCTTCTGAAGCTTCACAGCGTTCACTTCCATTCTATGGGAGCAAGGGGGGGCGGAGTGTCCCACTGCTGCGTCCCGACGCAACGCTTTACGCTTCCAACGCGTCTGAAAAGTTTGACATTGTTGAACTTGAACCGGGCGACAACCAATAGGCTCTATTCACAGCAGCCATATTATGAAGACATTCACAGGTGTTACCAATGATACTAATGAAGGCTCTGTTCCATTCTGTTCAAACAGAGTCAGGGTGCTGGTATTGTGCATGTTGGCCCACTGGAAACACTCTGCTACACCAGTGGGGTCTACAGTTGGGGTCCAGGGACCCTCATGGGCTTCCAAATGGTCCCTTACAGGTGTGTAACTCTGAGAGTGTACAAATGGAACCGTTCCATTTGTACACTCTCAGAGTTATGGGGGTCGTGGAAACCACTGTGCTAGACTAAATGGAACAGAGCCTTCATTAGTGTCATTGGTAACACCTGTGAAGGAAGTGATAATATGGCTGCTGAATAGAGCCTATAGCAATTAAGCGCTGCGGTTGACCCCACTTGGCAGCCATTTAGCTTGTAGTGTTCGTTCAGTTAGCCAAACACTCCAACATAAGTCAAAGGAACTTCCCACACCCCGAAAGACAAAGTTGACGAGCCTGACTCCTCGGCATGCATTGGCTACAACGCTTCTGACACAGATGTGTGACCGTGCCGTTATCCTTAAAGGCAGAGCTCGTGGATCTGCGCTTTCCTGTGGGGGCGCGAAATGAAGCATAGTATAAATGTGGCACATGCCTTAATAAGAACGTACCATTTTGTGTCTGTGGCTTGTTCTAGAGCGTATCATTGTGTAACAGTCCAACTTGTTCATCATGTACTAAAACTCCCACTAGTTTAGTTCCTGTGGTTCCACCTGAACAACGTGCTTCTTACTAGATACCGGACGTCTCTTAACTGGTTAACTCTTTAATCAATGCCCATATCCATACTCCCTTTAATAAGCGCATTATTTTAATATCCTAAAATATTCAGTAACATCACTTACAACTGTTTTTATTATTATTGGAAATGTATTTCTTTGCTTTTGAAGAGTTTTCAGCGTTTGAGATTCCAGGCACCGACTGAATTTAGTTTATGTTTGTCTTTGGTTTGATGAAGGGTTAGGGTTGGTAAACGTGTTGGGTTTAGATCCACATGGGTAGCCCGCTGTTGACTGGGATTTCATCCCAGTCTTGTTTTAGTCTTTCTGCATTAAAATATTCAGTACTGTAACATCACTTACCAATTGATATTTATTTGTTATTGGGATTTTTCCCCCATTGTTTTCAGTGTTTGGGATACCAGTCACAGACTGAATTTTTGTTTATAGTTTCTGAATTTGGTCTTCTGTTTGAAGGGTTAGGGCAGGTTCTGTCTTACGTTTCAGATTTGTTTGTGGGGGAACATCAATGAAGTTTCCTTTGTTCCTCAAAGTTCTTATTCGTTTACCAAATATTTAGGTTTTTTATTTAGGGGTGTCCTTCGACACATTTGTTTTTCTTTTCTCCAGAGCACAGGAAAAACGCTATGCTGGAACCATCAACAGCATGACGAGGAGCTGAACATCTATTCTGTGCTGAGCGTTGGATTACATTATTTGTGTGTTTTTAGATGAGCGCCTTGCATTTTCAGCAGGGATAAAAAGCTTTTGCATTGGTCGTTTTTTTTTTTTTTGGGGGGGTAACATTTATGATGATATTGGCGTTGACACAGTAGACGTGGCATGATGTAACCTCTTCCTAACCGCAACCCTGCAGGATGGCGCCCCAGTTTCAAGTGGTACAACATGTGGGTGTCGCTGGCGGGGGCCGTGCTGTGCTGCGTGGTCATGTTCGTCATCAACTGGTGGGCCGCCCTGCTCACCAACGGCATCGTCCTGGGGCTCTACATCTACGTCAGCTACAAGAAGCCAGGTAAGGGCTGCAGCAGAGGCCATCTTGGATTCGCCTAATAATATTGAGGTTCCTTTCGAAAACGCACTGTATCATTTGTCAGCCTGTGTGTGTGCTGTAGGCTTCGGCCACATTCGATAATATTGGATATCACAGTATTGCAGAAATATCGCAAAATGTCTAAAACGTTATGAATAATATATTCATATGAGCTATATGATTTCATACATCTTGCACAGCCATAAACGCTGCTACTGCGATGATGCCAAAGGTCAGTCTCCTTTCATATCAGACAAATGGAAAATTGAAAAGAAAGCTGTTTCCACCTATTGTGAATAAGCCCGTAAGGAGGTTTTCTCACAATTCAAATGTTATACCTAAACTATTCTGTTAATTGCGACTTTACTGTGTACCAGAATAAAGATACAAAGTATGAATTGCCGGGGGGGAAACAAATCTTTCATTGAAGTAATTTTCTGAGCGGTGGAAACAGCATCCACGTTGAAATGGACATTTTCATTCATGTCCTCTGTCCCAGACAGCAAGCCAGTTGACCTTTTCGACCCCTACCATGACAAACGTGCTGGCATCTGAGCGGCGCGCGGCGCCCATGGCTGCCGGCCACCCACACGCTCACGAACTCACGTGCACTCTGACCCTAAGGAGACTAGAAAAACACTGACGGGAAGAAAACAAATCTCTATAGCTTTTAGACGTGCTCAGTTTGACATGCAGCTACACACACATGCAACACATCGCAGCTGACCCAACACTGCATGGGTGACTCACACTCTCTCTCTCCTTCCTCTTTTCTTTCTCAACCTCCCTCTCTCCCTCCCTCTTTTGTCTACATCTCTCTATCCTCCCCTTCTCTCTCTTTCTTTCTTTCTCTCTCTCCCTCTCTCCCTCTCTACCTCTTTCTCTCTCCTCCCACTCTATGTCTCTCTCTCTCTCTCTCTCTCTCTCTCTCTCTCTCTCTCTCTCTGTCTCTCTGTCTCTCTCTCTCACCTCCCCCTTCTCTTTCTTTTTTCTCCCTGCCTCTCTCTCTCTCTCCCCCTCTCTCTGAATCTCCCTCTCTCTCTCCCCCTCTCTGAATCTCCCTCTCTCGCCCCCTCTCTCTCTCTCTCTCCAGATGTGAACTGGGGCTCGTCCACCCAGGCTCTGACCTACCACCAGGCGCTAACGCACACGCTGCACCTCAGCGGCGTGGAGGATCACATCAAGAACTTCAGGTGACCACCGCCATCATGCACGCTTTTTTTCTTCTTTTCATTTATCGTTTCGCCACTCGCTGTTAAACCTCATTTTTTCGGGGTCTCCCAACCTCTGTGTACAAGTTCTTCAGTCGCCACGACTGATTTCAGTCATTTGGATTCCATAGGAACCAGCATGTCTTCTAAAATGGAAGCATGTTGCACAGCGAAAATAGCCATTGAGACCTTAGATTCTGTAGGCTATTTTTGGTTATTTTAAGATTAGATTTGAAGTGGTCAAACTAGCAGTTCAGAAGCATCTTCCATAAAACCCTAATGGTCTCGGATATTTCATATAAAAGCAAAGGTTAAAGCCTGTGATTTCTTTGCCTGGTTTGCAGTATGGAGAACAGCAGGGACCAGTTCTATGAAGATAAGGTTGAAAATGGGTGAAATGCTCCTTTAACCCATTCAAACCGGGAACGCAGCTGTGTAACCACTTTATCCTTGTTTTATATTTTGGCTATTTAAAAATAGCAGATCTACAAGCCCCGAATGCCATGCTATGAGCTTGTAGATCTGCTATTTTTTGAAAAATCTTGCAAATATTTGAATATATATATATTTTTTAACTCATTCACTGCCAGAAATGAATTAATTAATTAATCCGTCTACAGTCCCCTTGCCAGCAACAACGGCAAAGATTATTCAAAGATTTGCACAAATTTTCATGATTTAAAAAAAAAAAGGCAGATCTACAAGCTCGTAGCGCAGAACTTCGTGCAGCGCTATGAGCTTATGTATCTGCCATTTTTGAATAGCCAAATCCATCTAAAAATGACATTCCATGTCCCTCCTGTATATCAGCTGTCATGCATTTAGTTCTCAGTACATCACTTTCGTTACGGCTTAGTCAGTCGATGAGATCTCAGTGAAACGGAACGTCGTATTTCAACACGTGTATCATCTTGTTGCTAATGCATGGTGCCACATGTTTGCCAAGATGTGTATGTACTGTTATGTATACTAATATATGAGAGCGAGAGAGAGAAGTTAATGACCGTTTTTAAAGTGCCTGTGTCAACTAACTAACCACAGCTCTAGTCCTGTTTGCAAACACGCTCACATGGATTAGAGTTGTAAGTCGTCACGAATGATTTTGTAGCAAATGGAACACATGCTTTATTGCTTTAACCCACTAAGACCTGAGGCCAGTTACACAAATGCCTTCTAAATCAGTAGTTCTCAAACTTTCTTGCGCCAAGGACCCCCAAAAATGATGTGTATTTGGCAGCGGACCACCATCTAAAAATGTCTGTCCCCCCCCCCCCCCCCCCCCCTAAAAAATGTAAAATGATTCAACATTTTTTAAACACTTAGACAGAGGACTGGGGAATGAAGTCTTTTCCTGTCATGGACCTCTATATCCCAGCATTCCTCTGCTGTCCCCAAACCCCCCCCCCCCCACCTCATGGGATTAGAGCAGTGTAATTGTTGTCTTCCAGAGTGTTACCATGGCAGGGTTAAAAGGCCAGAGCACCCGTTACTAAAGTCTACTTGTAACATAATCGTCACTGTCGGGTGGAAACCTTGTATGTCCAAAAAAAGTTACTTTTCAGGAAATGGGCGGGGAGGGGGGGGGGGGGGGGGTGGGGGGAGAACCTGTGTTGCATTGGATCTAATGTAGTTATTATTTAGTCACAAGCTCTTGTTGATACTTTTCATTGGTTCGATATTCATAAAAACCCACAGACTCTAACTGTCACTTAATATGTTTTAGTTTTTTCAAAATGGCAAAATTAGCAGATCTACAAGCTCACGACGCGTCGCAGCCAGGGCGTGTAGCTATTTTTGCTAATTGTATGTGACACATAACGCATAACAAAGTAGTTCATCAATTTATGGGGATAAAACTGTGACCATAATGTTATATAAGTGTAAATATACATTTTAAAGCGGCCACAGTGCAGGAACTCGTCCCTGTGGATGCGTTTGGGATTAGACCCTATGTCTTGGAAAATAGGCTTCCCATGGCAACAGGCCAACAAAGAGATTAGAACGCAATTTGTCGTCTCGGATATTTCCTATGTGTTTTGTGTGTGTGTGTGTGTGTGTGTTGGTGGGCTGGCAGGCTTTTAAATCCTGCTCTACTTAACATAGTTGCTTTCATGTGCGCTACTCTGGTCCTTGTAAGTCTGCTTTGATATCCTCCCTGAGACGTGAGTCCTCAAGGTCACAAGGAGAGATGTGAGGAAATAATAGCTGCTCATGTGAGCACCGGGAATATACATAAGAGCTGTTCACTTTACTTACTTCACTTTGTATGTTTATATTGGGCTTCTTTCCTTACTTGATTCACATGTGTGTTTGTAGGGATAATGCACCTTTTTTTTTTTTTTTTTATCCCACGATTTTTGTAACCCTTTTTCACCCGGTGCCAATTATCTAAGTGATCCTGGTCGCTACACTCCCCCCGCCAGCCTAGGGAGCCTTCAATGCACAAGAGCCAACTGACCTTCTTGTCACCTGACAGGGGGGGAGTTTCCCCGGTTGGACGTAACGTGGAAGGAACACGTTATTCCAACCAGGGACAATGCACCTGAATGTAATCACTAAAACATGATTTATTTATTTTTAATATGCCGGATTTACTCAACTCACTCAACTCACTCAACTCACGATGCGATTCCAATCACGATGCTAGGTTCACGATGTGATTTCATGCTTTTTTAAACACAAAAAAAAAGAAAAAATGAAAACATTTTTTTTTTCTTACACAAATCCAGTATTTTCTTCTCTTTTATTTTGCTTTATTCCATGAGTATGGGAACAACTGTAACACTAATGTGGTGTCTCCTGTGTGTTTGTCTCGTAGGCCTCAGTGTCTGGTGATGACCGGCTATCCCAACGCTCGTCCAGCTATCCTCAACCTGGTCCACTCCTTCACCAAGAACGTTGGCCTGCTGATCTGCGGACACGTTCGCACTGTGAGTACCTGGCAATCTACGAGTTGAGGCATTTAGCAGACACGCTTATCCAGAGCGACTTACAGTAAGCAAGGTAATCACACGCATGGAATTCAGAGAGACAGTGTAGTGCCTCAGTAATCTAGGATAACGGGTAAACCAAGAACCCTGCATCTGGCTGCCTCAACAATATACTATCTGTATAACATTCTGTACATTCAAGCTATAGGACACCAGGTAAACGATGAACCTAGCATCTGTTGAAAAAAAAAAAAACTTTCGGAATTACATTTTTGACATTGTGATAAAGAAGTAACAAAAACATGACAACGTGTGCATGGTAGCCATGTCTTTGTCAATCGCTAGCGTCAAGGGGAGGGGTTGTAGGGTTGGATCAGCAACCGGAAGCCAATGGAGGGAGCAGGAAAAGGGGGGAGCGGGATTTTTAGACTCTTAGTCTTGTTGGCCATTATTTCCGTTGAGTGATTTCTTCTCAGGCGCTTCGAAGCGAGTAAATTGTACTTCCAGGAAGTTTGCTGTTGATGAGGGGGGGGGGGGGGGGGGGCGTGATGTAATCTGCTCCTCAAATGTGCACCACGTGCGGCCCGGGCCAGCCACCGTTACATTACTAAATTCCCCAATCGAAAGTGTCCGAAACGCTGGGAGAGGGAGGGTGCAAGCATTCCTCCTATTCCTGGGGGTGGTGGAGGGGAGGGGGGAGGGGCGTATTCTGTGGAACACAAAGGCCTTCAGAGATGTAGGAGCTGGTTGGTTTGCCCTGCAGGTCGCGTGTTCCATTAGCACCCCGGTTCTGGGAAGGAGAGACAGTCTGATGCCGGGCCCTTGGAATGAACACGCTCTGTTAATGGAGATGCATTATCCAGGCTTAAGGGAGGTTTACACCGTGTGCTCTTTCTGGAGGTACAGACAAGACTACTTAGTCACTTTTAAACCTGGTGTCCCTAAAAGTGTAAAAAAAAAGGGGGGGGGGGGCAAAATAGCCCCTAAAATAGTGAATGTAGTCCCTAAAATTGTCGTATATCGAAGTGTATATAGAGCTTAAATGGTTAATCAAGGAGAGACCAAATTAGCTTTTTATGCACATTAATGTGAATGTTTTTTTCACACGAGAAGCGACTGCTTAGCAATTCATTTTCAGTGAGAGTCGAGCTGGCAGGTACTGTAAGGCACTCTGACAGGCGTCGTGACAAGCGTGAACCTGTCGATGTTCATGCTTGCGTCATGCACACCACCTGCAGCCAGAATTGAAATGTGTAGTGACAAATGCGTAGTGACACATTCATGACACATATTGCTCTCTCTCTCTCACCGTCTGGGCGCGTTTCTCACAGGGCTCCCGGCGGCCCAACTTCAAAGAGCTGGCCTCCGACCAGTCCCGCTACCAACGCTGGCTGCTGAAGAACGAGACCAAGGCCTTCTACACGCCTGTGTTTGCCGAAGACATGAGACAAGGCTGTCAGTATCTGCTACAGGTGAGAAAACACCACTGTTGCCACCGTGGAACATGAGCAGTGGCGGACAGTAGCAAAGTACCTTCACGTTTTATGTTTTATAATCAATAAATGGATGCCCTACTTTGTTGTGCAAGACCGTCACGCAAAAATCAATAGCTATTTTTGTTCATTTTGAAAGGGGTTAATTCTGCCTGTGTGTTTTTTTTATAAATATTGAACCAATGAAAAGTATTATCAAGAGCTTGTGACTAAATCAATTGGGCCTCCTCCTTACTTCCTTCATAGGACTTACCAATGATACGAATGAAGGCTCTGTTCCTTTCTGGTCAAACAGAGTCAGGCTGCTGATATTGTGCATGTTGGCTCACTGGAAACACTCTGCTACACCAGTGGTTCTCAAGTGGGGTCCAGGAACCCTCATGGTTCCTTGAGGGTGTTCCAAATGGCCCCTTACTTATGTGTAACTCTGAAGGGTCCATTTGGTTCCATTTGTACCCCCTCAGAGTTATGGGGGTCCTTGAAATTAAAAAGTTTGAGAACCACTGTGCTACACTAAATGGAACAGAGCCTTCATTAGCGTCATTGGTAACACATGTGAATCAAGTATGGAAAGAGGCCCAATATCTAACCAATATGACTGCTGTGCATAGAGCCTCTTGAATCCTATCCAATATGACTGCTGTGCATAGAGCCTCTTGAATCCAACATCCCAAGTTCATCCCAAGTTCTTTTTTTGTCATTTCCTGAGAAGTAACTGTGTTGACCGACAGCGGCGGTGTGCATGACAGTGTTGTGGTTGTTTGTGTTGCAGGCTGCAGGTCTGGGTCGGCTCAGGCCCAACACTCTGGTGCTGGGCTTCAAGAACGACTGGAGAGACGGTGACATGATGAACGTAGAGACCTACTGTCACATGGTCCAGTGAGTACCAACACCCGTTTTAGAAAATCATAGCTTGCGTTCATTCACTGTATGTTATCAATGCCCAGCGGTCCAGGCGCATACCACATACGCTTGTAATCCAGCTTGACAGCGTGTCGCGGGTTCGACTCCCGATCCCGACGACCTTTGCTGTGTGTCACCCCCCCATCTCTCTCCCCATTTCCTGTCAGCCTACTTTCTTATCAATAAAGGCATAACCCCCCCCCCCCCCCCCCCCAAAAAAAGAGCCTATCTACAAGCTCTGAGCATGTTGTACCGCCACGTGTTGTGAGCTTGTCGAATGGCTGTTTTTACTTCCTGTCGCACAAACATTTAGGCCTTTAAGTGGTTAACATGTCTCAAATGCACACGTGCGTTGCGTGTGTGCTTGCTTGCACATGTGTGGGGGGTCTCATCCCTTCAGATGTAAGAAGGGGGGGCTCCAAGGAAAAAAGGGTTGGGAACTACTATCGCACAACGGCGATACGAGCCAAAAATAGCCCAACTACAAGCTCGCAACACGTTGCAAATGTGAATTGTTGTGTGATGAAAATGGCGAGAGCTAGACGCTCACAACAAAGTATGAATGGGGCTTAATGAGGCTGACTCACTGAGATGCATAAATACTGAAGTTAGATAAAAGCCTGAGTCAGTCATGTGAGCTTTGCTCTGGATGATTGGAGTACAGTGGGATTATGGCATTAAGCTGGAAGGTCCGCTTCCATTAAAATGATGACTAATACTCCATGCAATGTGCTCGTTATTACTGGTAATCCAATAACTGGCCTTAGTTTAGCACATGTACACACGCATGTTGGATGGGCAGCCTGGTAATCTCTGAATTGACAACATGCTTCCTTTTTTTACATATACCTTTTTTAGTTGCCATTTGTTTCATAGACTAATAATTATTAATTTGTGTGTGTACACACACACACACACACACACACACACACACACACACACACACACACACACACACACACACACACACACAATATCTTTCATTTAAAATAAGTGCTTTATTTGACAATGCACTGTGAGCAAAGAAATATCATCGAGTGTCCATCAATTATGAAGTATTATGATGCTTGGCCTTGAAAACATTTAAAATATGTATTGGTTCTTAACTATAATGAAGCAGATTACAATGCACTATGAGTATGTTTTATAATGCATTCTAGACATGAGATTCATAGAAAGTGTAGAATAGTGTAGAATATAGAATATGTCCTTTATTTGACATTAGTGGCCGGAACCATTTCTTCCTCGTCAGGGTGAGCGGATCTCAGCTGTTTTGTTTGTGTATTGAGTGTAAAACTGCAGTCTTCCTGTAATCACACTCAGTCGTTGATGTGTGTGTTTGTTTGTGCTTTGCAGTGACGCGTTCGACTTCCAGTACGGAGCTGTGATCCTCCGGCTGAAAGAAGGCCTGGACGTGTCCCACATCCAGGGACAAGGTACACACACACACACACACACACACACACACACACACACACACACACACAGACGCTCTTTATCCAGAGCGACTTACAATAAGCAAGGTACCTACATCAATTGTAGAGAGACAGTGTAGTGCCTCAGTAAACTAGCATCACAAGTAAACCAAGAACCTAGCATCAGTCTAAAACAATACTATCAAAATAACAACCTGTACATTGAAACTATACGATACCAGGTAAACGACAAACCAGCTGTCTAAATAACCTGCTGTCTCAATTTTAACAATGTGGTCTAGAAAAACAAGCCTAAGTAACAAAAACATGAGAACAAAATGACAAGCCTATAGTAAGCCTGCATGGTCGTCATAACTAGGTCAAGTGCCATGGGCTAAGGTGGAGTCTGAAGAGGTGGGTTTTCAGATTACGGCGGGAAATTGGGAGTGCAATTCTGACTGCAATGGAGTTAGGGTTAGGTTGTTCCACAGTATTGGAGCCAGGAGGGGGAAGAGTTTGGGACGTGTGGAGCGTTGTCCTGGGTGTTTTTAAGGAAGGTTCGTGCATTAGTTCACAACCCCCTTTCGATAACATTTTCATCTCTTGCACCCCAATCTACACTATAAAATCCTAACCCTGAGAGTGTGCTCTCAGAGTTGCGTACCTGTAACTTGCGGGTTCCCAGACCCCAGTTTGAGAACCACTGCCCTTAACACACGCATCCATGGACGAAGTACACACACACACAGCACCACTTTTAACACCCACAAGAGAAGGAAGGCCTCTTTTCCAATAATCTATTATTAGTGCTAACGGCAGCCCACTGCGGCCTCAGTCATCAGTGGATAGTGATCATTGCCGAGTGTATAAATACCAAGCAGTGTTGAACAGGGACTAGACCACCGTTTCTCAAAGTCTGGACCGGGGACCACCAGGGGTCTGTAACTCTGTGTGTACAAATAGAACCAAATACACTAAATGAACACTGAGGATTTTACAGTGTAAATCCCAGAGATACAAATGGTATCAAATGGGGGTCTGTGTGGCCCAATGCATATCAAACTGGGGGTCCTTGAAATGAAACGGGTTGGGAATCACTGGTCTAGATCCCTGGGACAGTGTGCAAATCTTTTACCACACACTGTTTTTAGTTGGCCAACGGTCCTGAAAAGCAAGCCATGGCATCAGAAACAATTTAAAGACTGAACATACATCAGAAGATCACAAGATCAGTTTGAGCATGATTGTCGGCGTTAGGCTTGATTTATTCTTAGTCGCACGGCAATGTCGCTCGCTGGAATTTGCTTAGCTATCAGCTCACAGTGCCATGAACCCTAACCCGCCATCTTATTTTTTAACCTTTTTATTTAACCAGGAAACCACAACGCGAGCTTGTAAGTCTGCTATTATCGACGAGCAACACGGTCGCTCTACGAAGTATGATTCGGTCCTAACAGCCTAAACGAGCAGCCCCCCAAATTGATATATCTTTGGCTGCGGACCCCCATCTGAAAATTGTTTGTGTCAGGGACCCCTAGAAGAGAAGATTTGTGTTAAAAATGTCAAAATTATTAGACATTTTTCAAACACTTTAAATGTAAAAAAAAAAAAATAGCAGATGTACAAGCTTGTAGATCTGCTCTTTTTGAATAGCCAACGCTAAAATCTGAGTTAAAGGACGATGTGGGGACGAAAGTGTCCAGTTGAAACCGTTTTTGTACATCATTCCAGTCTCTGGCTGCAGCAGATTGAAAAAAACGACAAAACCGAATGCTGAGTGTGTTTAAGGGACCTTGCAGCAGAATCAAACGAGCAGAACGGCTGTGCGGATGAGATATGCAGTAGTTGACACAAATAGCAAGGGCAAACCAAGGACAGTTTTATATATTAAATATGAACCAATTAATATTTCGTCTGTAAAGATGGCCTGTCACCACTTTATGTCGGCACGACCACACTTCACAAGCTCTTCGTTTTGACCACGACATAACAAGACATAACCACACATACTGTAACCTGACATAACCTGTTATAACCTGACATTACCAGACATAACGTGTCCTGGGCTGTCACGATCATGACATTTTACCCGAGGATTAATTGTCATTGTGCATTATCTCAAATAATTGCGATTAGGCGATTGTGTAATAATTGTGATCATAATAAGCAGACATCTATCTCTCCCCCTCTAGATGAGCTGCTGTCATCTAATGAGAAGTCGTCGGGCATGAAGGACGTGGTGGTCTCCATAGACATGAGCAAAGACTCTGATGGAGACTCGTCCAAGCCCTCCTCCAAGACCACCAGTGTGCAGAACAGCCCTGCCACCCAGAAAGGTCAGCATCAACACATCTCTACATGATATATCGTTGTTGTCGGGCAGAACATCTCCATATTCTAACTCTTTGTGTATTTTTTTGTAAATGAACGCCCTTCTTGATCATACTACAGTGTCTCACACAAGCATCACAAGTAGCGTTGAGCTTGTAGATCTGCTACGTTTGATCCTTTTGAATTTGAATCCTGCGATGCAACCGTTTTGGACATGTTTCCACCTGACAGAGACGATATACATTCATTCATTCATTCTTCCCGTTTTTCTCATTTTCTTTTAATCTGGGTCTCCATTCACGTCTCTAAGGACTACATTCTTATTTGTAACTTAATTAATAAGTTACAGGAGTATATAATTATGCCAATGGTATTTAATTACGTTGAACGTTACGTTAATCAAAAATGTCAAATAAAAACAATTAAAATCTGTACAGTAATACAGCAGAGGCCCTAGCCGTGGTATAAATATCATTATGAATAAATATTATAATATTAGTCCAGAATTAATATCTGTGTGATAATCGCCCCTACCCATAGTTTCATTTATGCAGAAATACGACGGCAAAATAGCATTCGAGTTAATTAATAGATGACCATGCCACAGTGGACTAAATGGTACAGTCCAGCTGGGATTCCCAACCAGGGTGGGGAGGGAGTCGACTCGGCTGAGTTGGCCCGCCTTGCCTCTTTAACTCTGATTGGTCAGACGCCATATCAGCCCTATACAGCTCATCACTCTCTCTGTCCCTGACCACATGAATCCTACTATTTTGGGGATTATGTCATAACACGGCAAAAAAAAATGCTGATCTAGAGCGGCTATTTTCGGCATTTGCATATAGGATTTAAGTGCTTATCCACCTCACCCACTACAGATAAAGGCTGCATACGTGATAATATGGTATATTACAGCCTTCTGATTGCCAAGCATAATCTGAGCAGAAAGTGTTTACAAGCCACCTTGTGGTAGGCTAGTGATGTTACACGGTTCATAGCAAAAACATGTATTGATACGCATACCAAGCAATCACTGTTACATCAGTGTGATTTGTTACAGCTATTTTGGTTTTATTTACCGACACGAATGAAGTTTGCAGTCATGCAACAACAGCAACTTATTTTTATGTTTGGGTTGTAACGTTATTAAGCACTATTCCAGGTAGGAGAAAGCTGTTTAGACCCTTCAGGAACAATGGCTTCCCTTATTCCTCCCATGCACGCACACACACACACCCACACCAACACAAGCTGCCGTGAGAGGAAGTCGCCTCTTGTCACCCGTGACCCAAATAGTCCCACTGGGATCTGTGTTTGTGACTCTACAGATGTGTGTGTGTGTGTGTGTGTGTGTGTGTGCATGTCCTCTTACAAGAGCACAGTAGAAAACAACAAGCAGTAATGTATGTACGCACTAACCACGCAAAAACGGTGAACAAATAAACATGGGGCCAGTTTCCCAGACTGTCACACTGTCAGCTGGGGTCCGTGTGTGTCGCCATAATTTCGTTGCTGTCTGGCAGAAACCTTGTGTCTCCATACTTCCAACTTTGTATGTTTTTGTGTAAATTAATGCCCTACTTCATCAAGAGTGTGTACAAGAGTGTCACACAAAAGTAGTGAAAGTAGCAGATCTACAAGCTCACAACGCGTCGCGACACGTTGTGAGCTTGTAGATCGGCCATTTTCACTATTTTAAAGCGTTTTTTTTTATGATTAAAAAAGGAAAGGTTTTGGACATGCAAGGTTTCCTTCCGACAATAACCATATGTTGAAGCACACATCTCGCCTCCCAAACTAGGGCAGTAGTTACACCGGATTTGTTTGCCTCAGGGGGAAATAATCCACAGATTACGTGGGAAAAGAGACTGAAATCTTAATTTCCACACATTGCGGTGACCGCTCTTGTGTAATACGGTTTAACTAGTTGGCTTAACAACTTGAAAACCTAGCGCCCCCTATTCTGGGGGGGAGCATTCGGTTGAAATGGCTCATCATGCGTCGCTTTGATTTGGTGTAAAGGCAAAAAAGTCAGAGGATTAGTATGTAGACCCTTGGGGTACTCCGGTCAACAAAGTGTTTACAGGGTTTAAAATGGTTAACAACTGCACAGCTTATGTCTTGAATAGATTTAGCAATGAAACGCACAGATCAGAAAATCAATGGAGCATTGGAGCCAACTACCTACTTCCACGATGTTAAGCCTAATAATGGGTTTCCGATCTGAAAGCTGTTGTACCCACTGCACTTCTTTATTTAGTAATCGCAGAGTAGAGCGGGATTTCCTTTTTACAGACTTACTGCTTTCCGGGAGTTCAGCGATTTAAAGAAGGTGTAAGTGATCTTTTTTTTGTTAAAGTATGTGTTAAATTGCTCTCTATTCTGATAGTAATCATTGCTACATAGAGTGTTTGTTCAGTAACGGGGACCGTTTCTCCAGATCTTTAGTAAACAGAAAATACATTCTCAGGTCGGGATACTAATTTCATCCAATCAGGAGAAAGAACTCCTACAGCATAAACAGTGAATTTGGAACTGATGAACCAAATAAATGAGCAAACAGAATTGGAACTGGAACACAAGCTGATAAATAATGGGATTTCTTAAGAAATATGTAACCCACCTGAAAATGTATTTTCTGATAACTAAAGTGGTGGAGACACGCAGAGACCTGTTACTGAACACCATGATTACTATCAGAATATAGAGCTTAAACTTGTTAAAATAAACGTCTTGTTTTAACCAAAAATGATCACGTATAGCACCTTAATGCGTTAACATGTTTTTGCTACGAATGCCTGTCTAGTATCACCGTGTTGGACTTTCTATTAATCCCTCTCAGTTATGTATTTGTTCTTGGAAGTCAATGTAATGAAACAAACAAACTGATATACTTAATATTTGGGTAGAACTGATTATACTTTGAGCTCAGGCCCCATTTGGGTTGATAACAGTGCCCTCAGCTGGGCAAAGTTATTTATTTACTTGAGCATACTTTGTTTTTTTCTGGTCAGTCAGATTTAAGATATTTGTTATGTATTGTTACGTCTTACCAAGTATCAAAGAGTAAAACATATTTAGTTTTGAGTTCCTCACACATTTTAGCAATAATTATCAAGATAAAGGAGGGAAAACAATAGTTAATAAAAGAATAGCAGCAATCCTACGACGTCAAGTTTGTCACAAATGTCAACGTTTGTACTTTGGTCTTAGCACTTAACCACTTAAAACTTGTTTAATTCTTTGGCCAGGGTCCTCCGGGGATCTACACTAGGTCCCTTACTTTTTTCCCTTAACACCGAATCTCTTTGCCGAAAATAGCTTTTCCACCAGCTCATGAGCTTGTAAAAAGGCTGGAATAGGGACACTAAGGTTTATGTGGTTAAGGTGTGTGTGCACGGTTCGTTCTTCTAAAAAGTGTCATGTGCCAGTGTGTTGAGAACACACAAGCTGCCTTCTGTTGGTGTTTTAATATTGAATTGCAGGAATTGCATTTGCTTCTGACTGTGATGGATTTTTTTGGAGAGGTTATTTTTTAGTATTACCACTGAATCAAATAAAGAGAAGGCCTGCATTGTGAGTGTTCTTCCTCACAATGCTGATATATCTCAAAATTCTGGGGGTTTATAAGAGAATATATCTTCTATTTTTGTCCTCCCAATTCCAACCTTATATCTCAGACTTCTGAGCGTTTCTTTTTTTCTGAAACCTGAGACTAACTCGATATTCTAAATTTGTTTTTTGTTTGCTTCCTGCACTTGCCATGAGACCAGAAAAACGTCAGTGGAATTCAGAGTTACAAAGTTAAATAAATTGTAGGAAACATTCCTCAATTATCTCATCTGGATGATCAAATCCACACTTTGTGTAGACGGATTGAGCAATTGAATTAGCCATAACTATATCAGAGAGAACCTTTTCTCCCATTGCCTGGACAGTTTCATTGCATTTTGCTGCCGAACAATAATAATGGGCTTAATTTACCAGAAAATATATCATAAACAAACCATAAGCCCCATTCACACAGGAATGTCACCACAGTGTAAAATAAAATCCTCTTTTATCACTGAGTGTCTCAGGTACGGCATAATTTATACTCCATTGCACGACATATCGCTCCCCGAAAATACCTGATGCACAGTTTGATTCTGAAAAACTGGTTAATGCTTTGATTTCTTGTAGACTAGAGTATTGTCATGCACTCTTAGCTGTACTGACAAAGCAGGTCTTCACTGGCTCCCAGTGAAACAAAGAATTGTTTGTTTACCAAGCCTATCAATGGCATGGCTCCTTCCTACGTTTCTTTCAACATGCTCACTCCATACCGACCGCACTGACTAGCTCCCTTGGATCATCAGATAAAGGTCTCCTCTCTAAACCCAGAATAAACTCCAAATCAGATTCAGGTGGTCTTGAATTCCGTAGAGTGTGACTAAAGTGACCTAAGGCCTGCTACAACGTTATCTTAGTTTAAAAGCAGACTAAAACCCTATGTATTTTCACAAGCTTTTAGCTAGGCTTGAAGTGGGTAGTTATCTCATTCCATTTCTTTATTGTATTTTTTGACATTGTGAATACTTACATTTTCAATAATTTGTATACAAGGTATTTGTGGCACACGACTCAAACGATGAAGTTTAAAACGCGTTTAAAAGGTGGATGGAGAGAACGGATTCTCAGTTGAAAATCTCCGTTGCACTCCGCAGGCAGAGTATCTCGCCAGCGTGTCCGTTTTCTCTCGCCGAACAAACTCTGTGAATTCAGATCATTCATTCCTAAGCGTTCCAATTCATTTTCATTTATTTGATTCTAAACATTTTTCTCACATTCCCCAGATGACGAGGACGAAGGCAAGGCCCCGACCCAGCCCCTGTTGAAGAAAGGCAGGACATCCCTTTTTTTTCTTTCTCCTTTTCATCTTCTTAGATCGATTCTCCTTTGAAATCTTTTCCCTCCTGTTTTTTTTCTCCACACTTCTCTTCTTGCTTAGCTTTCGCTCTGACGTCTTTCCCGGACACACACCCCTTTGTGTCTCTCCGTCGTCACCATTGACGCCATCCTCGGCATTGATTAACACATAAAATTGACATTAAGAACGATTCGCTTTCATGCTGACACGCTATTTATTAACGACGCCTCTAATCTGTTAACTGCAGATCTTTTGAGACTAATGGTGAATTCGGGTGGCTTTGTAACACCTTTCTCCTGTCTTCTCTTTCTTGCTATCTACCTCTCTCTGTCTCTTTCACATGCACACATTCTCCCTCTTTCTTGCTGTCTACCTCTCTGTCTCTCTGTCACACGCACTCTCTCTCTCTTGCTGTCTACCTCTCCTCCTGTCTATAATATAATCCAGCTTCAAGCTCTATTCCCACAGCTGTGTGTGTGTGTGTGTGTGTGTGTGTGTGTGTGTGTGTGTGTGTGTGTGTGTGTGTGTGTGTGTGTGTGTGTGTGTGTGTGTGTGTGTGTGTGTGTGTGTGTGTGTGTGTGTGTGTGTGTGTGTGTGTGTGTGTGTGTGTGTGTGTGTGTGTGTGTGTGTGTGTGTGCGCGCGCGCGCTATTGCATGATCCTGTCTTAAGAACTGTTTAGGTTCCAGTCTGTGCCTTCCATTTTACAATCTATTCTCTCTCTCTCTCTCTCTCATCTGTTCAACATCTGTTTCTTGTCTCTGGAGGTGACTCTGTTATGGGGGGGGGGGGGGGTGCGGTTTTCCTTCTGATGTCGTTTCCTTTCCTCCTTCCAGCCCCTTACGGACTACCTCAGCTGTCTCTTTAACCTCTTTGTCTGTCTGCACTAAAAGTAAACTGCTGGTTGAACTCCTGAGTGTAAAAATGGATCCATTTTTAAACTCTTGAGTCGCATTAAAGATGCACTCTGTAACTTTCATGTTCCACCACTGGATTCGAAGCCTGCCTGCTTGCTCAGGGGAGAAATATAATTTGTACATGCAGTCGACCAGTTGTGTCAAACAAGACACAGGATCTAAATGTCTCAATTGGAAGACCAAGGAAACCAAATACACCCAATTGTATGAGTTATATTGTATTAACATACTCTACCATAAACATTGGACAAATTAACATTTTATTCACAAGAGAAGTTACATAGTACAGCTTTGACCCCAATGATTTTAATGCAGGCTTTTCCTACAATATCGTCTGTATTTCCCGTATGTTCATTCAGCACTAGCGCTTAAGAACAGTGTCTCAATTGGAATACATATTCAGAAAATGGGGAATTATTTGGTTTTCCATCGACCATAAAATGTAGCTTTAGCAGTTTAGCGCTAACCCGTTTCTCACTACGCAGGGTACTGTTGCAAGGCTTTTTATGGTCTATGGGAAACCCAGCGAATGGCGCCTGGAGCCGACCAAGGTTCTCAAAGTGAGGTCCGGGACCCCCAGGGGTGCTTGAGGGGGTTCCAGGGGGTCCCCAGCTAAATTTGTTAATATAGCATCAAAATCAGTTTAACCACTTTAACCCTATATAATCTACATCGGCTATTTGAAAATAGCCGATTATTAGCTTGTGGATCAGCTATTTTAAAGAAAAAAAATACAATCTTTGAATGTTTTTGAAACATTTTTAATAACACAAATTTTATGGATTGGGGATCCCAGGCACAACATATTTTCAGATGAAATGTTTTTATAAACCATCTATAGGGGAAACGCTTGCTTTGTGCTATCTTTCTCTCTCTCTCTTTTGGTCTCTCTCCCTCTCACGTATGTCTATGGTAACACAACTCTCCTTGCAAACAAAAGCCTTGTTCTCTAGTCACAAATACCGTAATAACTGGTGTTGGCTTGCTGTCTAACTTTTCTGTCATTTTGTTTGTTGTGGTGTGTGTCTGTGTCCTGTATGTTTTGGCGTGTGTGTGTGTGTGTGTGCGCTGTGTACACAACGCTAACGTGGTGCAGACAAGAAGAGTCCCACGGTGATGCTGAACGTGTCAGACCAGAGGCTGTTGGAGGCCAGCCAGCAGTTCCAGAAGAAGCAAGGCAAAGGCACCGTGGACGTGTGGTGGCTCTTTGATGACGGAGGTCAGAGTTCAATTCGTTTGATTAAACCCCTTGTTGTCGTAGGGAACTGGACTTGAGTTGCAACTGTATTTTGACCACTTTTTTTCCGTCAACACCAAACCTCTTTGCCAAAAATTGCTGGTCTACAAACTCACAATGCGTTGTGAGCTTGTAGATCTGCTATTTTTTTGGCTAATGTTTCCCACCCAGAATATGGACGCTGGGGTTCAAGTGGTTAAGGATCCCTAATGGTTAATGGTGTTCCTAATGGTGTTCCTAATAGTGGTGGTGTTCCTAATAGTGTTCATAATAGTGTTCCTGGGGTCCACATAAACAAACACACAAAAGAACTACAGTTAAATACATTAAATTACGAATGGATAAAAAAATCTGGACTTGACGCATAATACATGGTAAACCAACTAATGTTAAGAAAAGAGGAAAGAAAGAAGAATAATAATAAATGACTAATCCGAAATATTAGAAATGATTCACTAATATTGAATATTGAACTCAGAATCATGATCTATACTCTTTGTGCGATGGTGTCATGTGGCGAAACTAGACGATATTTCGCTGTTTTTGAAAGGACAAAATACGGCTTAAACAAATGAACACATGAGCATTCTGCGAAAATATTTAGTGTTCCAAACAGGAGTTGGAGTCCAGTCAACAATGTATAGAGGGTTTAAATGATTAAAATATATTTTTTTAATCATTTAAAAAATGATTAAAATATTAAGTGAATGAAGTTGTTGTGTTGTTTTAATTTTCCGTCAGGCCTGACCCTGCTCATTCCATACCTGCTGACCAATAAGAAGAGGTGGAAGGACTGCAAGATCCGCGTCTTCATCGGAGGCAAGATCAACAGGATCGACCACGACCGCCGAGCGTAAGAACCCGCCACATTAGCACGTCACCTTAACCATTACTCTTGTGTCACACTCCGCCCGGTGAAAATCTGCTGTTTTACGTTTTCCTTTTATTTTCTTCCGAAATTTGGCCAATTGCGTTCGTATTTTAGGTGCCCTAATCTGTGATTGATCTGTTATATGATACATGCCAAATCAAGTTAGTTGATTGATTAATTGGATCAGAACTTGATCTATCTCTGATCGAATAAAGCCATTAACGGAAACAATCTGGAGTGAATCTCACTCTTTCCTTACTGTACTGAAACACATGCGCACACACACACACACACACACACACACACACACTCTTATGTCAGCCACAGCTGCCAGGATAAATTTAGGCTTGATTTTACTTCGTTGCATGCAGTGTCGCACACTGAAAATGGCAGATCTACAAGTTCACACCCGCGACGCTTTGCAATGTTGTGAGCTTGTAGATCTACTATTTTCCATTGGTGGCAACACTGCCGCCCAGCTAAGAATAAATCTGACTTTGATGGATTTGTGTGTTTTTGTGAGCACACATTTTATTATTATGCTTTTGAGATGCGTGAGTACTTATTTCCTAGTTTTGACGCTTTGAATCATGTTTTTGTTTGTTTAAGCCAGTGGTTCTCAAAGTGGGGTCCGGTGAGGGGGTCCGCGTTCAAATACATATTAAATTAGGGGTCCTTGACATGAAAACGTTTTCTAAACATTATTGGATCATTCCTGGATGGAATCAAACCGTTATTTGCAGCATTGCGATGCAATGTGAGCGGCTTTGAGGCCGTGTGCTCCAGTCTGGGCTTCAGGGGATGTTGTTTTAGAGACAGACAGCCTCTTTGAAGTAGAGAGCACAAGGAAATAACCCTGATCCAAACAAGACATTTGGCTCACATCTGCGGTGCCGAAATAACCCCCGTTTGAAGGGGGTTTTGAGGGTCTGATTCTGTGTGATTTCCTGTTTAAAGAGGGGTTGGAAAGTAACTAAGTACTGTACTTGAGTACAATTTTGAGGTATTATTGCTTTACTTTGATACTAATACTAACTTCTACTCCACTACATCTCAGAGGCAAATATTGTACTTTGTACTCCACCACATTTATTTGAAAACTTTAGTTACTAGATTTGGATTAAACATACATTAAACCAATTAAGCCCTATTTTATCCTTCAGCTATTGGAAAGTAGCTGACATACAAGCTCACAATACGACATGTTGTGAGCCTCTAGATCTGCTATTCTCAAAAGAATTTGGGACATACAACATTCATCATAATGCGTACACTTAAACATAATGCATAAAATAAGTACTTTTGGTACTTAAACTCATTAAAACCGGGAAGGCATCTGTCATTATAGATTTTGTGCTTTTCAAAAATATCAAATAGACAAGCCACGCCGTGGGCTTGTACATCTATTTTTTTTACTTTTTTTTAAATTCTTGAATGCGTGGGAACTACTGATTTAGAAGGCATTTGTAGAAGCGACCTCAGGTCCTAATGGGTTAAGCATATTTTTATTTCAATACCTTTGAACGTGTACTCAAGTAAAACGGAGAATTTCTACATTGTGGTATTTCTACTTTTTTAAGTAAAACAAATCAGAGTACTTCTTTCACCATGTGTGAATGTGTGTGTTTGGCTGTGTGCAGGATGGCCACGCTGCTCAGCAAGTTCAGGATTGACTTCTCTGACATCGCCGTGCTGGGAGACATCAACACCAAGCCCAAGAAAGAGAAGTAAGTCTGTGTTCAACATTCATACCACGGTGAGAGATTGTGGATTATCTGGATTAAGTGAAATATACCTTTAACTACTTTTACTTTTACTTAAAAGCAATCCAAAAAATAGCAAGCTACAAGTTGAGCTTGTAGATCTGCTATTTTTGCAACTTTTGTGGGGCTTCTGTGGCTGTAACCTCCCCTCTCTTGTGTTTTCAGCACGACAGCCTTCGAGGAGCTGATTGAGCCGTACCGTCTGAAAGAGGACGACATGGAACAAGAGGCCGCCGAGAGGCTGAAGAACAGCGAACCCTGGAGGATAACCGACAATGAGCTGGAGCTCTACCGCGCCAAGGTCAGCCTACTAAATGCGTTTTTTGTGTGTTTTTTGAGAATATATTTTTGGGGCTTTTCTGCCTTTACTGGATATTGGATAATATAGCGAAGAATGACAGGTAACACGGACAGAGAGGCAGGGAGTGACACGCAGCAAAGGCCGTCGGGCTCGGGAGAGGATTGAGATACGTTTTCACTGTTCACAGTACCGACTCCAATTGCATCAACATGTTGATTTTTGAGAAGACCCAATTGTCCAGGCATTGTCACGGACAAAGGGGGGGATTTGCCAAGTGTGAAATGGTGCCAGGTGTGAATTGGCCTCTTTTCACTAGGATTTAAAGCCAAAGTGCAGTAACTACGCAAAGAATTAAACTGATGAAACAGGCTTTAAAGTGTTTCAGTTGGCCAGCCAAATGACTTATCAGTATAAGTGATATTGTACTAATTGTATATCTGTTCATGAGGTAATTGTTTATCCCTCAAAATCATGTACAGTAGGCTGACTTGACCTTTTAAGCAAATAAACAAGTTGGTGTGTCCACAAAGGTAGTTGCTGTGCTTTGGCTTTTTAGGGCAGAGTGATTCTCAGACCTTTTAATTTCAAGGACCCCCTTGAAATGAATTAACTGAGAGCATAAAAATGTAATGTAAGGGTCCATTTGGCTCCGTTTGTACACTCTGAGTTACAGTCATGTAAGGGTAGACCCCTTGGAATCCCCTCAAGGAACCCTGAGGGTACACTGGACCCACTGCATTACAACATTAACTAGGATTTACAACCCTGGTGTCAGGTGGGACACACCAGCGTTACAACCCTGATGTCGGGTGGGACACACCACTGCTTGACAATGTCAATAACGTTATTTGAAGCAGACAACTTGACATACAACTGCATCTCAAACCAATGCTCTTTTTTTCCATTTGTCCTTTCAGACCAATCGCCAGATCAGACTCAACGAGCTTCTGAAGGAGCACTCGAGCACGGCCAACCTCATCGTCATGTAAGATCACCTACCACTCTTCTGAAGTATTACTAGCCATTAGGGGCCCATGTCCCCAGAGAACGCCTTTTAGGCTGAGGGGCCCTTTGGATATCATGTCCATAGCGCTCGCACACAGTGTGATGCCCGCACTGTTCGAACCTATCAACCATAGGCTCTATGCAGAGCAGCCATATTATCACTTCCTTCACAGGTGTTACCAATGATACTAATGAAGGCTCTGTTCCATTTAGTCTAGCACAGTGGTTTCCACGGCCCCCATAACTCTGAGAGTGTACAAATGGAACCAAATGGACCCTTACGGATCCATTTGGTTCCATTTGTACACTCTCAGAGTTACACACCTGTAAGGGGCCATTTGGAAGCCCATGAGGGTCCCTGGACCCCAACTGTAGACCCTGAACACTCTGCTACACCAGTAGCAGAGTGTTTCCAGTGGGCCAACATGCACAATATCAGCACCCTGACTCTGTTTGACCAGAATGGAACAGAGCCTTCATTAGTATCATTGGTAACACCTGTGAATGTCTTCATAATATGGCTGCTGTGAATAGAGCCTATTGAGGTGCTCACTGCTCAAATGTCCTGTCATCTGCGTTATTAGCACAAATAGCTTCGCTGAAACAGTGTAAACATGGACTTCTTGTGGTTGTACTAATGTTTCAACTTCGGGTTGTAGATTGTCGGGTTGTCACATCCAATCAGGAGGATCAAATGACCGGCGCTCCCTTCCAAAAGTTTAACTGTTTACAGCTTGAAGGGCGCTGCTCCAAAAGAAATGATGCCATTTTAAAATGATGCTAGTTTACTGAGGCACTACACTGTTCTCTCTCTGTATTTGATGTATGCGTTTTTTTAAGAGCGTCTGCTAAATCGTAAAATTGTTGTTCATGTGTTTCAACAGGAGCATGCCCCTGGCCCGGAAAGGCGCCGTGTCCAGCGCTCTGTACATGGCCTGGCTAGAGACACTGTCCGGGGGCCTGCCGCCCATCCTGCTGGTCCGAGGAAACCACCAGAGTGTCCTCACCTTCTACTCTTAGAAAATACACACACACACACACACACACACACACACACACACACACACACACACACACACACACACACACACACTACTACTGTATAATCCAAGCACACTCCCATTATCTATAGAATAATACCGGTGGTTCTCAAACTGCTTTACTTTCAGGGACCCTCATAACTCTTGAAAATGGAACCAACTTTGAGAACCACTGTAATAATGCCACACCTACCGCCACCCACTGGATCCCCTAGGGACAACACGACCACACGCACACACATAACACAACACACGCATCCACACTTTCCGTCTTAAAGGGCCCAGAGCTGGGGGCGTGGCATGTTTGAACCCGCCCAACTGTGACTTTGTGATGTACTTGACCTTACCGGCCACCGTTTTACCCCAAAAACTGTAGTTTGTTAGGGTTTTTTTGTTTTTAATTAACATATTTTTATTTAAAAAAATGTTTTACACTGTCAGGCGATGAACCCTCCTTAAAATGCCCTCTGCATCGCCCGCTGATCAGTCTGTCGCCTTTTATGACATCATGGATGTTTGGATTTTTGTTTGCAAATGTTATCGTTTTTTCCCCCTCCTAGGGGCTATTTTTGGCGATTCAAATTGATCCGCACTTTCAAATGCTTAATGATTTCATCAAATTAACCCCACGAAAATTCTCACAATAATTTATAATTCATAGTCGTATGACACTGTCGCACAAGGTGTTCACGACAAGCGAACAACACATTGCAACGCGTTGGTGCGCTTGTAGATCTCCTATTTTGCCATGGGACAACAAAGTATAATTCAGGATGGTTAAAAAACAAGTTAAAACTTGTCCATGCAAGTAGATTACCATGGTGTGGTGAAAGTGAATGGAATCCAATTGGTTTCCTTGAAAATCAATCAAACTACAGTATGTTCACTAAAATGGTGGTCGGTAATGTCAAGTATACCATGAGTCATAGTCCATGGACTCTACATAACAGACCAGACTGGTGCTTTTTAGTCTCTTAACTTTCACACACAATCCAACACTGGCAGACACGCTGACATCGGTAGGAAGACTATTTAAACAATGTCATTGAAGTGGTTACGGTTGGAACGGTTTTTGGCCATGAAGTTAATGAAATGAATTTCATCTTAAAAGGCTTATTATAGTTTGTTGCTCGCGACAAACTATAAATTGGGCTTTTACAGTTACTGTCTTGTGGTTTTCCCCACAAAGTGGGAGAAACCCCTTTAAAAGTTGATTTTCACACTTCTGCACAATGTTCACGTCATCGATAACACTGCTTTTATCCCCTGGATTCTCTTGATGTCATGATAACTTAAGTTCTTTTTTTATTTTTCTTCTTGTGACGCAGCAATAATTTTATTTAATTATTTCTCTTGATGGAATATTGGGGGGAGAGAGAGAGAGCTGTATAGAATGCTTTGCAACACCTTCTATAGCCTTATGGATGTGCCTTTCCAGTTGAATCAGATTAAATTATTGATAATACACTGATAATAATACCTATATATATATATATGAGTAAATACTTTTATTTGGAGAATTGTGTTCATGCAAGTGGAGGCTCGCTCAACTGCGTTAACGACATTCTCATTCATTCCTCTTCTGTTTAAAACCATCCTATCAGCGGCTTTTTGTCGTACTTAATTCTAGCCACATTCAAGTCTTCCTTTTTTAACACCGTCGTCAAATTTAACGGGCATATTTGTTAGTGCACTAACGCCTTCCTTTGCAGTCACAATCTAAACTCCTTGAAATGTGACCACATTTTTGAGCGGTCCAAAATAACATATTTCTCTCTCTACAGCCGAGATCGTACGGTGGTCTCTGTTTAGTTCTGTGTCAGAAATGAATGGGACGGAGGGGTATAGACGATGCTTAGGATTCTGTTGTGTTTCTCGCAAAGCTGCTTGTTGACTCGACGGTTGTAACTACAATCTTTTTCATCCCTGTTCCGTGTTTTCCCGTGAAACCCTAAAAGAGACAGCTTTAAGCCTAATATATACGCTGCGTCACGTCCACTGCGTCGCTCGACGAAAAAAAACAACCGGCATTAAAAAAAAGAAGAAAATTCTCAGTTTGGAAGACGTTGTTTTTGGTGAGCGGCAGACATTGTGCGACGAAATATAAATTGGCCGTTTAGCCCCACACAAGCTACTTAAGACTTTGCCTTAATGCTAGATCTATTGATTGTCAAGATTTTCTCTTATAAGCCATACTGGCTGGAATGTTGACTTCCTCTGGAGGGGTGCAGATATGGACAGTGATCCATTGGTAACGTGAAGATAACACATCGATTGTTCAGTACATTCTACGCAGTTTATGTGTACGCATTTATTTTTAGTTCCATAAATCGCCTCTAGTGGAATGGTCTGCGTTGTGCGTTCGCTGAAGACATGGCCATGATTTGGAACTTGTGGGTTCGTGGACAGATTTCTGTTAATCTTTTAAAGAGTTCTGGCAGTTTGCCATTCTGTCATATTCGAGAACATTAGCTTCCTAGTTCCACAAACTCTGTACTCTGCGTGTAAGTTGTTGTCGTGAAATGCCCGACTTTTTTAAATCATTTTAAAAGAGGGGAGAATCGCTGGTTTAGCAGAAGCAACAGACCACAGTTCAAAATGGGAATCTGAACATACACGTCTATGCAGATGAGTCGGTGTAGGAGCGAGCGTGGTCACTCGTTCGCGAGTGACAGCATTCACCTCTGTTGTTGGGGGCGATTTTATGTATAGCATGTATAGCCCTCATGACTTTTTTTTCCTTCATTGTTTTCATTTTATTTTTTAGTTCTTTCCAAGAGCAGTTGGTATGCTACTCGGGAGCATTTCTTCTCAAGGTTGCTATGGATTCAAGGAGATAGCCAAGTGTACAGGCAATTCATACTTTGTCGTAATGGCGCATCATACAGTTACAATTAACCAATTGATCCGAAGGTATTCAGTATAGATGGGAGGGGGGGGGGAGTAGGGGCCTAATGTAGAGCCTTTTGGAATCCGGTCAGCTAATTATAGGGTTTAAGTGTTGATGCATCTTAAAATAAGATAAAACATTTGTTTCGCGCAAAAGTACAGCAAAGCATGAATTGGCCTCAATAGCTGCCTGACAACAGAGGTGTTGACTGCCATCATCTAACGGATCAAAACAGGGTTCTTTTGTCATTTGTTTATTCTTCTGTTTTGACCTTTGCCTTCCCCTCACGCGCTGTTAATAGGCTCTTCTAGAACTAGACTTGATTTGTTTCCACATAATATCCTGTCCTATATGCAATTTCAAAAGAGAAATGTGACAATGTTGCTTAGGTTAACTGAATATACTACAAGTACGAGTTCACATGTATAATCTTTTTTCCCTTTTCTCATTTATTCAATTTTTTTTTCCCACGAGCATTAACGTAGATTTCAGTCCCACGTGGAAAATCAGCAGAGATCCAGTGTAGTTTTTGGTACTATTTTATGTAGGATCACGGTTTAACACGCACGCTAGTTCTGAAGATTATTTCATGATGTATTGAATAGAGCTTGAAGGTTTTAAGAATTCCGAATGTACTTACTAAGCCCCTTGTACCTCTGTGATATACTCACCCCTTCAGTACTGTTACAAAGCAACAATGTTACAAAGAACCTGTTTATGTTACATTTGTATATTGAAACACATTGGTATATATACATATAATGTATATGTATCATTACAACTTAAATAAGAGGGGATGTTTTTTTTTTGTCTTTCATGTTCCAATATGCACGCAAATGAAAACAAAACCTTGCTTTCAGTGGATACATCACAACCAAATAAAGCGTGTTAATCTATGCTGTTTGCATTTTCATCCATTCTCAACGGTTTGGTCAGATTTGTCAGTAATATCGTGACTCGTTGCACCGCTCAATTTAGACTTTGTCGTGCGACAAGAGTCGGCCGCCAAAAATAGGTAATCGGAAAGCTCTCAACAAGCTTTTATATCGTCTATTTGCCTGAATCCATCGTACAACAAAGTCTAAATCAGCCTATCAGACTTACTTCCGCAATATAAATATTTCTATTCCCTTCACCCTTCTCAGAACATTTTGCAGCTCATGTTGGGGTCCAAGCCCCTCTGCAAAGCACTGCTGCACTGTATGTACGTTTAGCTAAAGCTCTGTAACTGTGTGATGTGGAGAGAAAACTGAAGATTGTCTGACTGTGTGTCATCCCCTAGTTCACACTACAAACATAACTTAAACCTGTAAATACATTTAAGTAGTATCACCACAAATTAAGGGAGTGGACATATTAAAAGTCAAAATTATAATGGAGGATATATTTATTTTTAGTTTAGAATTTTCTCCAAGTTATTTTCTTTCCAAAACACTTAAGTTAATTTGCATGTAGAATTTTCTTTTCTCTAGGGGGCGGGGGTGATTCTATTAAATTAAATTTCCTTTATATATATTTCTATACTTTCAATGCCTTTTTTTTGGAAGAAAAGCTATGTTGACAAATGGTTCAAGCCTGTTTTATTTTATTTTTTCCAGCTCACCCACAAAGGTGGACGGCATCAACCTGTTGGGTTGAAACAGTAATGTTTTCATATACTGTAATCTACTGTTACCTGTCACAGATATGCTTTTTCTAACATTTTAACATTTAAAATTATCTATACTTTGTACATCTTTATTGCAATAAAGAAATCGAATGAAACAAATCAATTATGTGGGATGTTTAACTGTTTACTTTGGTCACAATTCAACAAAGGCAGCAAAACAAGTAATGGCTGAAAAGTTATGGCCTCAAGTCGACGCTTATTATGACCACCTATTAATATTTGTATTTAACACGTTAGAAAAAGGAATGACTAGAGAGCAAACTAAAAACAAAGTTTTCAACTTAGGTGGGAGGGTAAGTGATATGTTTTTGTTGTTGAAAAGGTTACTATATATTACTATATAGTACTATATTCTGATAGTAATCAGAGCGTTTGTTCGGTCACAGGGGTCTCTCCAGCTCTTTAGTAAACAGAACATTACATTACACAGTACATTTTCAGCTAGGTGACAAAATTTATGCCAAACAGGAGAGCACTGAAAATGCATTTGCTCTTGCTGTAAAGAGCTGGAGAGCTATGGGAGACTCCTTTTACTGAACAAGCACTCTATAGCGTACTAACAGAATATAGAGGTATTTAACACTTACCCTACCTCTAGTATCTATCTTATGTCTAACATTAGAAAATTAACCAAATAAAGTCAAGGTCGCCATATTCATTAGAAGGACATCAGTCTCCAGAAGCAGGGATGTGTGTTTTCAATTAGTCTGCCGTTGTTAACATGGAGCGCTGCGAGCTTGAAATCTGAGCAAACTCTAATCTGTTTTTTAATTTAAACAAATATATACTGAAAATGTTTGGACAATTTGGAATAATGTAGTTTTGTTTTTTGTTTTTTTTACATGAATCTTCTCTTCTGGTGGTCCCTGGCACAAAACCTTTTCAGATGGGGGCCCGCGGCCAGATATGTATATGTCAATTTGGGGGTCCTCGACTTGAAATTAAAAACTTGACAAAATGTCCCACAACCTCAGTACCACTCCAATCCAAGTGTAACAGTTAGGATAATGTATCATGAACTCGTTCAGTAAAACTAACAAAATGTAGTTTTTAGTGGATTATGAACCGGGCTAATGGTGCCATCAGGCATGGGCCCTTACTGATAAAAGAAAAGTACTTTGTAATTTATACTTTTGAATACTTAACCTCTTCACCAGAAATAGCTCTACTAAAACGTTGAGAGCTTGTGGATCAGCATTTTTTTTGGCTAATGTTTACTGCAGAATATGTATGCTGGGGATCAATTTCCCTCAGCAACTTTCAATTGTAGTTGAGTAGTATTTGACTGTCATACTCCTGGTCAAATATTACTCCCGAGCCCTTTGTCCACCACTGGATATAATGAAGTGTAGGCCTATACTACTGTATGACAAATAACATCTGGAGACTTGAAGCTTATTGAGTTAAGAAATAGCCGATCTACAAGCTCACGTGTGCGGAATGTATACACTTTTGATGTTAGCGGGTCAAATTTGACCCGCGATTTAACTCAGCCCAAAATACAAAAATATATATATAATTAATTTCTATTTCCCCCCCACCTCATAGCTGACTTGTTATGCATTCATATCCATGTAAACACTTTAAAATATTATTTAGGGTTTCATCTTTCAATATAGCTCATTTTTACACTCATTACATTTCCTATAATGAAGACGATGGATAATGATGTTATCTAGCTATAATAGACTAACATTACAACACAAATAAAACACTTGTTTTTTAACTTTAACATTTTTTTCATATTACAAATAGTGACATCTGTGGGGTAACAAATAACAGAAAATGCAAATAGGACAAGTTTCTCTCACTCTCAAACGTGTAAACATTGTCAATTTGGGGGGAATTGAGCCACACTTCTCTGCCGGGTCATATTTGACCCTCAACAACACAGATGTCACTTTTTTCAGAGACTGTGGAAGGGACCTCGGTGCAACAGTGGTTTGAGTAATCACATATGAAATATTAGACTCTGTCAGAGAATCCTTTTTGGAGGCTTTACTGATGAAGCACAGGGTACAGCCGTACAGGGTATGCAGTGTTGTGTATGTGTGGTCTCTAATACAGAGAAATATAAAGCAAATAAACACAAATTACAGTTCAGTCATGTCAAATACAAGGTCACAGTGACCTTCAATAGAGCACTAATTAGCTATATCCGCAACACCTGGAAATGGCCACCAAATTGCATCTTACACAATATAGCCTACAGTTATAGATTCATACATCACAAACATCAGTAAACAGGCACATTATGTATTTACGCTGCACTTCAACTCACTGACTGACATATACAGTATAACACACTAATTTAACCAAACATCATGACACAGTGTTAATTGTAAAGGAAACATAGACTTTGGCACATTAAGAGAAATAAAAGTTATCTACAACTCATACATAGTCCCTCACCTGCGTCATGCACGCACACAAACCATCAGAATTAACTAAAATTCATTTTGTTGCGTTAAAATATCGGTTTCTGAGGATATCAGAAACCTTGTTCCAATGAAGAAATGTAAAGGGTACTTTTTACCTATTCAAAAATGACCCTAACACAATGGAAGGGTTAAATGCCATGTTTGAACGGGCCACTAGCTAAGCAAAGCAAAGCAAAGTTTGTTGTTTACCCAGGGTGTCGGACTAAGCACGAAGCTTGTTTCCAGCCGGACCCTGCATGGAAGCCTTGCTCAAGGGCTATTCAGCGGTGATTCATGATTGATGTGATGAATTGGGGAATCGAACTAGGGACCTTCCGGTATCAACCACCGCTGCCACCGCTGCCACTAGCTACAGTAGTTAATACAATGATGATTTTTTTTAATGCTGATGTATACGTTTTTTTTTCCTAACTTGTGACTGCGACAGTTGATAACCTGGCAAGACTGACTGCGACAGTAGAGATGGGACTTATGGCTCTCAGATTATTTATATTATATAAATATGATATAATTGATGTTATATCATTATATACTATAATACAACATATAACATTATAATTAATAATATGTTACATCATTAATACAATATACAATACAATTACATATATACACATTACATGTATACATAAGTCCATGGAGTCCTGTCCTGGTCCTGAAACTGAGGTCTCAGACCCCAAGGGAATCAAGGTGACTCTTGATTCCACCAGAGGCAAGCTGTAGCCTTGTTGCTATGAGAAAACCAGAAACCCTCTGGAGGAATTCTGGCGGATGACATGGGTCTAGGTCTAGCACACAACATCAAGAACCCCAAGGTTAAGCAATCGCTGGCTGTATGCAGGCTCAGAGCCCAGGCTCGCTGGGCCGTCACTGGAACCCCCCTCCAAAACAATCTGATGGACATGTAGGCCTACTCCCTGCTCAAGTTCTTGCGTTGTTCTCCGTTTGACGAGTACACGCTGTGGAAGGCTATGGTAGACAACGGCTCTAAGAGAGGAGGGGAGAGACTCAATCTCCTAACCAAGAGTCTCCTGCTCAGACGCATGAAAGACCAACGGGACTCCTCAGGAAAACCACTGGTGAACCTTCCTGACCGGACCTTTGAGGTTCACCGTGTCAAACTGTCAGAGGATGAGCAGGCTGTTTACAATGTGGTCTTCGCACAGTCAAGGTCCACTGTGCAAAACTACCTCAAGAGACACGAGGGAAATGACGTGAATAAAAGGAAATACTAGGCTACAGCTTCTTTAAATTCTTTAACTGGCTTTGGTTGTGCTGGTTCTTTAGTTTGTGCTGGTTCTTTAGTTTCCTTTGTCAACTGAATTGGGTCAGACATGTTTACTCTACTACCAACACACTCAAAACCATTTCCAACAGCCCATGAATAGGTGTCAAATTAGGTTTGCATTTAATTCAACACAGAATGCAACACTTAAACCCCTCAAAATTTGAACCACCATAAATGAAAATGTCCTTAGTGCCATGAATGGCCATTTGCATAAGAATGCACTTTTTCCTCTTCTTTTCAAATGTCTTTTCAATGTCTTTTATGCACCTTTAGCACAGTCTTTGTGTAGTGCACTACTAACCTGTTGCTGTTGGTGTAGGTTAACAGCAAAACAGCGTGTGTTTATCTGGGCTACTGAAGTCTTTAATGGCCACCGAGCAGCTCCGCGAAACGGCAATAAGGGCAGAGGAAACTGCCCGCTTGGTCCCGGTTCGGCTTGGCTGCTGTCTTGTAGACCCCCACGGAAGGGGCTTGGACTGCCGTGGGTCGGTTGTATGCGATGAGTTTGACTGTCACTCCCTTCATGAACGAGGCAGATATGGTTTGCTACTGATGGGTTTTTATTAAGCAACTTGTCAGCTTAATGTACCAACCGTCAAACTGTTCAAAACACAAAAAATAAACAACGATAAGCATGACATTAAACACGTAACGCACATAAAACATAAGGAAAGAAAAATGCACTAAGAAATGAAATTACCTCATAGGCTCTATTCACAGCAGCCATATTTTGAAGACATTCACAGGTGTTACCAATGATAGGCCTACTGATGAAGGCTCTGTTCCATTCTGGTCAAACAGAGTCAGGGTGCTGATATTGTGCATGTTGGCTCACTGGAAACACTCCCAAATGGCCCTTTACGGGTGTGTAACTCTGAGAGTGTACAAATGTAACCGGTCCATTTGGTTCCATTTGTACACTCTGGAAACCACTGGGCTACACTCAATGGAACAGAGCCTTCATTAGTATCATTGGTAACACCTGTGAATGTCTTCATAATGTGGCTGCTGTGCATTAATCTCGCATCACCAGTCTTTCCACCTAGCTGTGCATAGCATGAAAACAAAGAAGGGAATGAGCCCTCAGGAAACCCAAATAACAACTGTAAACAAACTGAAATAAAACAAATAATCAATTAAACTCATAATAAAACATGACATACAGTACAACTCATTGACAAGAACACAAACGTTGACGTGTAGAATAAAACAAACCTTGGTTCAGCGACCGCGCTGCCAACAAACATTGTCTGCTCTCACAGTGAGCGACCCTCACTTCATAATCTATTTCACAACTGCCTGACATAAGATGCTCCTGAGCTGTACCCGTAACTGTGGTGTGCAACAACAGTGGTGTTCCATCCTCCATTCCCCAAACAGTGGGTCGGGACCCATGTTTGGGTCACAGACTCATTTTTATGGGTTGCGAGTAATTAAATATCTCCTTTTTTCAGTTTCCTACATTTAAAAAAATACATAGCCTATGTTATTTCAAAAGATTTTTTTTAGCAACGCGTTGTGAGCTTGTAGATCTGCTATTTTTACTAGTTTGGGTACCGGGCAAACGACTTTTGGGTCTTGAGCTAAAAGGTTTGGGAACCACTGCACTACTATCTAACTCGATGTTAAATCCATTTTAGACTAATCTCTTCCACTCCACACTTCATGATTTCTCTCTTTTACGTGTGTAGTTCTCAGAGTATTCATGGCAGTGACAGATGACATGCTCCACCGATTCCTCCATTTCAGGGGTTCTCAACCTGTGGATGACAATTTAAGGACTTTTAAGACCTTTTTAACACCTAAAAGAAAAAAGACCATTACTGCATCAAAAGTAATCAACAAACTATACACTAAAAACTGGTCCAACATTGACCAAATTGTCAAAATATTATAAGAAAGAGGCAAACATTTTGAAAATAGCTGATCTACAAGCTCACAGATCTGCTATTTTCACAATATTTATGTGTGGAACATAATCAAACAAAATGTAATGCCTCAACTCCTACAATTCCAAGTGCTTGTCAGGGTGTAGTTGAGTAGTGTTTGACTATGACTGTCATACTCCTGATCAAATATTACTCCCGAGTATACTTTGACTCAAGTAGGATACTGGAGTTGAGCACATTGTTCACCACTGGATATAATGAAGTGTAGGCCTATACTACTGTATGACAAATTACATCTGTAGACTTGTATCTCAGTTAAGATGATTACATTCTTAATACTATCTATGTATCTATCTATTTATCTGTGTGTGTCGAAAATTATGGAAGACCATTTAGTCTCCAAGTTAAGCCAGTCAGAAGATACTTGACCAGTTCAGTTTCTTTCAAATAATGCACTAGACTCGAAGTTAAATACATTTTAGACTCATCTCTTCCACTCCAAACTTCATGATTTCTCTCTGTTTGTAGCTCTCAGAGTATTTATGACAGTGACAGATGACATGCTCCACTGATTCCTCTATTTCAGGAGTTCTCAACCTGTGGGTCGGGGCCCGTCCCCACATATGATTTTGAGTGTCACATGATTTTGGGTGGACACTGAAGTGACAATTTAAGGAATTTTAATGTTTTAATTCCTAAAAGAAAAAAGACCATTACTGCATCAAAAGTAATCAAAAAAGTATACAAAAAATTGGTCAAACATTTGCCAAATAATATAAGAGGCATTCTTTTTTTTTTTTAAATAGCCGATCTACAAGCTCACAACGCCTCGCAATGTGAGGCATTGTGAGGTTGTAGATCGGCTATTTTCACAATATTTATCTGTGGAACAAAGTCAAACAAAATGTAACCCCTCAACTCCTACAATTTCAAGTGCTTGTCAGGGTGGGGGCCGGGTCCCCAGTTCAAATATGATTTTGGGGGTTGCGGCCTGAAAAGGTTCAGAACCACTGCACTATAGTATTTGACAATCATGAGGAATGTTGGGTTATTAAGTGCAGTGTTTAAACAGGCCACTAGCTACTACAGTATGTGTTGTTAATAAATACGATGATACATTTTTAATGCTGATGTAAAAAATTGTTTTCCTAACTGAGTCAGCAGTATTGATACTATTGATCTTTGGGAGGAACTGGGAGTTTAAAATGGGATGTAAATTCATGGTCATTGAATAGAAACTCCTGTTTGCAAAAAAGCCCAAATATTTATTCAAGTATAAAACAAAATAAAGATAATTGTTACAATGCGATGTATCAATGTACAATTTGTTATTCAACCTGATTGGATAGTCCTTGGATATGCAAACCGTGCACTAAAGTAGACCCACACCAAGTAAATTGTACATTTCTAAAATATGACAGAAATTAGTTGAAGACCTCATAGAACATAATAGGCCCATTATATTTATATTCACACTAAACAAAACTGTGAACTAAGTGCTGACACAAGATACATCCTTACAGGTAGAGCTAGCGCCATCTATTGGTCAAGTCATGCACTAGCAAGTACATACTCTTCATTGCAGCTCAAAGTAGCCTACCTCAGTGATTCTCAAACATTTTCATGTCAAATTGAAATGTATTATTATATGAACCCCCAGTTGAAAATATGTAGTGCCAGGAACCAGCTTAAGAGAACATTGTTGCTGTTAGATTAGATTTAGTGCAGAATTCTACAACTGTCTTTACTGTAGATGGATAGAATACAACTTAAGATCTGAATAGTCATTCTTATACATTCTCTCATTGGCTGACCTTCTAGCCAGTGAAATAAAAGTGAAACTAAACTATTCATTTTGCTGGGGACCGCGGGGGTCCCTGGACCCCACTTTGTGAACCACTGACGTATAACATGAACAATTACCTTTTTTGGGCAACGACGAGAGACATGTTCTATTACATAACGTTACCAGTCAAATTAAAGAACTGTGAAATAGTCACTTTTAGGGAAGGAGACAAACCAAAACCATAGGTTTCTCAGCAACAACAGTGCTTGGTTGCCACTCCATTTTTGTTCGTCACAACATGTGCATGTAAATAAAAACAGGATTATTCAACTTGAATAATAGACTGACACCTCTCCCTGTGCCACCGTCATCCTTCAGTAGTTCTGAACCATTGTCTTTAATGTCTGTTAGTAACCTAGAGGATCTTTCTGTCATCTTCCTCTCAGTTCACAGAGTGCATCCTTCCATAGCCAGAGAGAGACACAGCCGGAATCCGTGCGAAAGGTGGGCGTCTCCCCCACCACTTCCCACAAGTCTGTGTCTTCACAGTACCGTTCGATGGTGTGTTGACTCCTACATGAAGAGAGACAAATAGTCAAGAGAGTAATGTCTGGTGTGAACAGGATTTCATGAAGCAGCAGCCTCTTACCTGTCCTCGTCACTCTGCCCTCCTAGTACGTAGATCATTCCATCCACCACAGCTACGCCAGGAGAGGAGCGTGGCATCTTCATGGGGGCACACATGGTCCACTGGTTGGTCTCTGGGTCGTAGCACTCCACCCGGTCCATGGGTTCATCATCCATACCACCTATTCATAAGAAGGAATTAACAGGATAGTGACTGTTAGAGGACTCCATTATGTGCCTAAACTACAATCAAGTTGAAGTGCCCATTATGAAACTAAGAAGAGCCATTAAAATACCCATGACGTAGATTTTTCCTTTGAGAGTGCAGGCAACAAAACCAGCACGTGCAATATTCTGCATAGAAGCGACTTCTGTCCATGCATTCGTGTTAGGGTTGAAATTGAACACCTGGGGTTCACCATCACCAGCCTCCTGAATAACATCAACAGCTAGGACCCAGGAGGACACATGGCAAAACATTATAATCAACAGGAGAAGGACGAACATAAAGGATTTGGACATTTGCACACAAAAAATACCCTCATGAAACCTTGCAGATTGAATCTGCAGATGTATAAACCTGTTCCATACCAATAAAATAGAGCAGTCCATCTAGTGCGACCACAACAGGGCCGTAAGAGAAAACCATGGAGTCAGGAGTCTCTACTAGCTGCCAGGTGTTGGTGTTGGGGGTGTAGCGCTGCACACAAGTGTGGGGCCTCTCGACATTCACTGCTCTGTGGTCACCCACTGCATACACATATCCATCCAACATCACCAGGCCTATGGACCATGTGGGGTTGTGCAAGGGGAAAAACAAAAAGACAGGGTCAAATCAGAAGGTTCCCGGTTCAATTCCTGGCTCCCACGGGGTTAGTGTCCTTGAGCAAGACACTGAACCCATAACTGTTCCAGGTGAGCAGGTTTGATACCTTGCATGGTTGCCTCCGCCATCGATGTGTGCATGTGTGTGAATGGGTAACTGTAATGGACCCTGTTACGGCCCTAGCCGTATGGTTATATTATGTGTGGTTATATTTTGGTTATATGTCTGTGCTATGTGTGGCTTGTGTTATATTGTTGTCTTTCTGTGTTCCATATAAGGTCATGAGTGGTGGTGGAAGCTGTGAGTCTGAGTCTGGGTGTGGTGCTGGTATGAGTGAGTGAGTGATTGCCTTCCAGCTGTCCAGATTGACAGGTCCAGCCTCTGGCCCTGTTCTCCTGCTCCCATTCGTCGCCCCTTTGTCTCCGCCCTAGCCAGGGCTGGCTGTTCTCTGAAGCTCACCTACAAAAGCTCATTCTGCTCTGTCTGTCATGGGGACTGGTTGCTCTCACTTGAAAGAGCTGCAGAGATTCAATCCCTCTGTCTCCCCGAACCCATGTAGCCTGGTCTGATCTGTTCTGTTTTGTTTTGTTTCTGTTTCTTTGCCTTCTGTTTGTTCATTTGTCCATTAGTGACTTTTGATTCAATCAGTTATGTTGTTTGTTCTTTAGCTCCTTTTGTTTGCCCTTCAGTTATACTTTTCAGTTTCTTAGTTTAATCTATAATTTAATTATAGTTAAACTTGTTGCTTTTTGCCCAGTATTATTTTGAGTTAAGCATTATCTTGTAACTATTTGTCCACTTCCATTATTTCTTGTATTTAGTTATTCACTCGCCTTGTAGGGGTGTTTGGTCTTTTTGTTGGTTAAACCACTTTGTTTTTGTATATTCTTTAGTTAGGTAAGTAAGTTTAGTAAATGTATATTTTTCTTTTGTTAGGTTTAGGTTAGGGGTAATTTTCTTTATTAGGCAGCCTTTTTACAAATGTAAATCGGCACCCTGAAGTTCTTTGGCACTGGTGAAAAAAAGACAAAAAGAGTTTGAAATCTCTGCATAAAAAAAGGAAATAAAAACAATTCATTTTTGAAAGCGACTTTGTCCTCCATTATTATGTCACCTCCCCTACCCTAGACAGGGGGTCGTAACATAATTTGGGGGCTCGTCCGTTCCAAATTATAAAAAAATATTGATCCAAATTATAACATAATTTGGGGACTCGGCTTGGTTCAAAAGTTTACCCCTGAAACTTATTCCTTTTTTGAGGATTATTTGAGTTTGGTTTAATTCGTTCGTTTAACAGGTTGCATGGGTTTGGTTAGGTCCTTCTGGGTTTCGTTCGATCTGGTGAGTAGTCAAAACTTTGCTCCAGTTGTCTGTTTTGGTTGGCAGGTTAGGTAGAGTATTTGATTAATTGTAATGTCCGCGGTAGAACCAGATGAGGTTGTATTAACTTTCCCAACTTCTCCCACTCTAGACAAATTAGATAAATGCACTAAAATTGAGTTAAATTTGATTGCTAAAGTCTTCAAAATTTCTGTCCCATCGGGTGCCAATAAGGCCGAACTAAGGTCTCATATAGAGGAAAAACGTACTGAAAAAGGGATCATAGAGCGTGTAAGCATCGGGCTGGCGGAGAATATGGCTGGGCGTTCGGGTGAGAATGTGGAGGCGACTGCTGACACAGGCTCCCCTGCGCTCACTGAGCTTGAGGAAGGAGAGGCTAGTGTCTCACCTCAGGACTCAGAGATAGATCCGCTTATAGCTCGTACCAATGCTGGGGGGGACTCACATAGTCTAGGGCTGGCCCTCCGCCTCCGAGAGGTGGAACTCGCAACAAAAACCAAGGAGGTTGAGCTGATGCAACTCCGCATCAGGGCCGCAGAGCTCGACAGGTCACCTGCCCCCCAGCCCAGGATTTCGGGATGCTCTCAGGATTTCAACATCAGTAAGCATATTCCTTTGGTACCGCACTTTAAAGAGACAGAACTCGATTCGTACTTTGACACTTTTGAACGCATTGCAACCACGGTGAAGTGGCCGAAGAACATGTGGAGTTTATTACTGCAGTGCAAATTAGTGGGAAAAGCTCGGGATGTGTGTGCAGCCTTAACTGTTGAGGAGAGCCGCAAATATGAGGTGGTAAAAGAAACCATACTAAGGGCATATGAGTTAGTGCCGGAGGCGTACCGCCAAAGGTTCAGGTCCTGTGAGAAAACTGCCAACCAGACTTATGTAGAATTTTCCAGGGAGAAAAGTGTCTTATTTGACAAATGGTGCACTGCAAACAAGGTATTGACTATTCACCAGCTTCGTGATTTGGTATTATTAGAGGAATTTAAATCCTGTCTACCTGAGCGTATAGTTGTCTACTTAAACGAGCAGAAAGTGGATAATGTGGTTAAAGCTGCGGTGTGTGCCGATGAGTTCATTTTGACACACCGATCTGTGTTTTCTGCTCCCTCTGCACGCCGCAATCCCATGGGCGGCAGAGTGGGGGGGAATCAAAAGTTTTCTGTGTCAAAAAGCCCGCCTCGTTCTGGTTCTAATGTTGTCTCTGGTTCAGAGACTCGTGATTGTTTCTATTGTCATGAAAAGGGTCACCTCATTTCGGCATGTCCCACTCTACAACGAAAAGAAACTCAGAGTCCAAAAAAATCAAAAGCAGTTGGGTTCATTCGGTCCATTCCTCCTCCACTTTCCTCTGACACAGGGGCGCCTGTGTCAGATGAAATGGAGGGATGTTTTGGACCCTTCCTTTTGAAAGGTTCAGTGTCCCTGTCAGGTCAGGATAAAGATCAGGTACCGATCACAATCCTGCGTGATACGGGAGCGTCACAATCTCTCATGTTATATGATGTGTTGCCTTTCTCGAATAATTCCTTTTGTGGATCTGATGCTCTATTGTTGGGGGTGGAGATGAATTCATTACGCGCTCCGTTGCACTCTGTGTTTTTGCGTTCGCCCCTGGTCTCCGGTTTTGTGCAGGTGGGTACTCGCGCTCAGTTACCAGTCGGCGGCGTTTCGTTAATTCTCGGCAATGACTTGGCAGGGGAGAAAGTTTTCCCAACGCCGGAAATTGTCGAGAATCCTGTGATCGATTTGGATCAGTCTATGGGCACCTCGGTATTGTTCCCTGCCTGCGCTGTGACCCGTGCACAGGCAAGGAAGGGCTGTGATGAGAACATTAGTTTGAAGGACACTTTTATGTGTTCTGAGCAACCAGTGAATCTTCCTGCCGCCATGGTTAAGCAGAAGATGGTTGATGTGATGCCAATAAAGACTGAATTTGTGTTTGATGTCGATAAAGACACGTTCGTTTCGGCACAGCAAAATGACCCATCCCTCGCTGTTTGCTGGGGGGCCGCTCATGCGCAGGATGCGCAGAGTGCGTACAGTGTAGTGGATGGCATTTTGTTGCGCAATTGGTTCCCACCCGGCGCTGGCAACCTCGGGTGGAACTTCGTTCAGCAGGTTGTTGTACCTGAACCTTTTCGTTCTCAAGTCCTTAGTCTCGCACATGACAATTTGGCTGGTCATTTAGGTATTCGTAAAACGTATCACCGCATTTTGCGTTATTTTTATTGGCCAGGGCTTAAATCTGATGTGTCAAATTTTTGCCGTTCGTGTCATGTTTGCCAAATGATGGGGAAGCCTAACCAGGTTATTCCTCCTGCTCCTTTATTACCTATTCCGGTGATGGGAGAGCCCTTCGAACATATCATTATTGACTGTGTTGGCCCACTTCCCAAAATGAAGTCAGGTCATCAGTATTTGTTGACTTTAATGTGTGCTGCCACTCGGTATCCGGAGGCGATTCCATTGCGCACATTAAAGGCCAAAACTGTAATAAAAGCTCTGGTTAATTTTTTCTCTATTTTTGGTTTACCCAAGTCCATTCAATCGGACAGGGGAACAAATTTCACCTCTAAAGTTTTCGCGCAGGTTGTCGCGTCCTTGTCCATTAAACACATACAGTCTAGTGCTTATCATCCTGAATCTCAGGGCGCTCTTGAGCGGTTCCATCAAACGCTCAAGTCAATGATGAAAAAGTACTGTTCTGAGACGGGCAAGTCGTGGGATGAGGGGTTACCTTTTCTGCTCATGGCCGTGCGGGAAAGGGTACAAGAGTCACTTGGTTTTAGCCCTTCTGAGCTGGTGTTCGGGCACAGTGTGCGTGGTCCTCTCCGGGTGCTCCGTGATCGCTTGCTATTGAAATCCACTGTTCCATCCTCAAATGTGTTGGATTATGTAGCTAAATTCAGAGACCGCCTGCACAATGCCTGTAACCTCGCACGCAGCGCATTGACTGCGTCCCAGGGGAAAATGAAAAAACATTTTGATCGCAAATCGGTGACACGCCAGTTTAATGTGGGTGATAGGGTGCTAATGTTGCTCCCGTTTCTCACTTCGGCCCTTCAGGCTAAATTCTGTGGCCCATATGTCATAGAAAAAAAACTTAGTGATACGGATTATGTAGTTGCGACCCCAGACCGCCGGAGTAAAACCAGAGTGTGCCATGTTAATATGCTCAAACCCTATTTTGATCGTTCTGAGAGTGTTGCGCCTTCAGTTCTACCCACCCCGGTAGCCTCAGTAGTGTCCGTCGTGCCTTCTCTATATTCCCCAGAGAGTGATGGCTTGCGTTCAAAGAGCTCGGCTGGCTCTCGGATGCAAAATTCTGAAATTCTGAAAAATCTGCCTGATTATTTGCAGCACTTGGATTCTGTGGCTCAAGCAGACGTAGTTAGTTTGATTGAAAATAACCCCATTTTATTTTCAGACATACCTTCCCGCACTACTGTCCTATCACATGATGTGGAAGTAGGTGTGAATCCTCCCATTAAACAACATGCTTATCGGGTAAATCCTACTAAACGCTCATTGTTTAAGAAGGAGGTTGAGTATTTGCTAGATAATGGCCTTGCCATTCCCAGCTCTAGCGCATGGAGTTCGCCTTGTCTGCTCGTGCCAAAATCTGACGGCAGTCAACGCTTCTGCACAGATTACAGAAAGGTAAATAATGTTACCAAACCTGATTCGTATCCTCTGCCTCGCATGGAGGACTGTGTAGACCGTGTTGGTGCTGCTAAATTTGTTACAAAACTTGATTTACTTAAAGGGTACTGGCAGGTCCCTTTAACTGCTCGTGCTTCAGATATCTCTGCCTTTGTTACCCCCGATGGTCTCTATCAGTATACTGTGATGCCATTCGGACTCCGTAATGCACCTGCTACGTTCCAACGGCTTATGCACAATGTGTTAGCTGGGGTGGAAAATTGTGAGGTGTACCTCGATGATGTTGTTGCTTTTTCTGATACGTGGCCTGAGCACATGCACACTCTTGGTTTAATCTTCGGCAGGTTGGCGGGCGCTAATCTGACTCTAAATTTGTCAAAGTGTGAATTTGGTCGTGCCACCGTTACGTATCTGGGAAAAGAGGTAGGTCAGGGTCAAGTTCGGGCCATTGATGCCAAGGTCAAGGCCATAGTGGACTACCCTGTACCTACGTCACGCCGTAGTCTCCGCCGTTTTCTAGGAATGTCGAGCTACTATCGTGCCTTCTGTAAAAATTTCGCTGATGATTCGTCACAAGAAAGGAGTTGATAATGTCTTGGCAGATGCCCTTTCTCGTGTTTATGCCCCAGCTTAAGAAACTTCTTTTTGGGGGGGGAGGTTTTCTTTAAGGGGGGGGGGTGTTACGGCCCTAGCCGTATGGTTATATTATGTGTGGTTATATGTCTGTGCTATGTGTGGCTTGTGTTATATTGTTGTCTTTCTGTGTTCCATATAAGGTCATGAGTGGTGGTGGAAGCTGTGAGTCTGAGTCTGGGTGTGGTGCTGGTATGAGTGAGTGAGTGATTGCCTTCCAGCTGTCCAGATTGACAGGTCCAGCCTCTGGCCCTGTTCTCCTGCTCCCATTCGTCGCCCCTTTGTCTCCGCCCTAGCCAGGGCTGGCTGTTCTCTGAAGCTCACCTACAAAAGCTCATTCTGCTCTGTCTGTCATGGGGACTGGTTGCTCTCACTTGAAAGAGCTGCAGAGATTCAATCCCTCTGTCTCCCCGAACCCATGTAGCCTGGTCTGATCTGTTCTGTTTTGTTTTGTTTCTGTTTCTTTGCCTTCTGTTTGTTCATTTGTCCATTAGTGACTTTTGATTCAATCAGTTATGTTGTTTGTTCTTTAGCTCCTTTTGTTTGCCCTTCAGTTATACTTTTCAGTTTCTTAGTTTAATCTATAATTTAATTATAGTTAAACTTGTTGCTTTTTGCCCAGTATTATTTTGAGTTAAGCATTATCTTGTAACTATTTGTCCACTTCCATTATTTCTTGTATTTAGTTATTCACTCGCCTTGTAGGGGTGTTTGGTCTTTTTGTTGGTTAAACCACTTTGTTTTTGTATATTCTTTAGTTAGGTAAGTAAGTTTAGTAAATGTATATTTTTCTTTTGTTAGGTTTAGGTTAGGGGTAATTTTCTTTATTAGGCAGCCTTTTTACAAATGTAAATCGGCACCCTGAAGTTCTTTGGCACTGGTGAAAAAAAGACAAAAAGAGTTTGAAATCTCTGCATAAAAAAAGGAAATAAAAACAATTCATTTTTGAAAGCGACTTTGTCCTCCATTATTATGTCACCTCCCCTACCCTAGACAGGGGGTCGTAACAGACCCTGTAAAGTACTGTGGAGACAGCCTCTTGAACTGCAGCCTGTGTCGTCAGCCAACTATTTTCTTCTCTGTATTGTGAGTAGTCAGAGATAAAGGAAAATATATATACAGAAGACTTTCTTACTGCATTTGTGTGAATATTCGTGTGCATAAATCATAGGAGCCATCTTCAACCAGGAGTCATCATGGGAAGGATCATAGCGCCACATCTCCCTACTGGTTGATCCATCAGAGAATTCTCCTCCAGCCAAATACAGAGTAGAGTCTATGGTGGGAGAAGAGCAGAATTAAAACAGTGAGTTATTCCTTGATTTTTAAAGCAATAAAGATGGTTACAGCTCAAGATACATTGTTTGTGTGGATAAGGCGCCGTGGGTGCACTACGCTGCCAGAATAACAAAATGACCAGCGCTGCTGTCAGCTTGGAGCTGGTCTTAACTGAAAGCGCAACGTCTGTGGGGAAAATAGCACGCCTTATTTTAAGATCAACACACCTCAATGCACAAAGTTGCTGCTAGATCATTTGCTATCTAGACAAACCAGGCGTAATTTCTGTGCGCTATGGGAAGATATTGTAGCGCAATGGCCACGGAAGACAGGGCCTTCAGTTACAGACCAGCAAGGGTCCCATTTGGTTCCCAATTATAAATCATGTCGCTAGGCGTACTCTGGAACCCCCTCAAGGACTGCTAAGTGCTAATATTGAAAGCTTTGGTTTAATGCTCTTGTTCCTTCAGATTTGTGTCATGATCAGAACACTTCAAACTGGCAGCATTATCAAATTCTACTGTACTGTACATTGTGATAAATGATATCAATATTATATGAAAAGAAATATGTCATAATCTTTGTTGCCATATCACCCATCCCTATCTTCAGTCCAGTTGACTGCGATGGTACTACTCACCTGACACAACCACACTGTGGTTGCTTACAGCGAAGGGCAGACATGCCAGAGTCTTCCATTGATTGGTCCAGCGATTAAAGCTTTCAACGCTGGCAAGCGGCGTGTAGAGCTCCTCTCCTCCCAACATCAGTATCACTTCACCGAGTTAGATATACCGTTTAATAGAGGGTAAGAACATAAACAGCACATTTTAATATAGAGAGGGTTACACCATAAAAACAGCACCAGGCGGGTGGATGGTGCCTGGTTCATTCCCCAGACGCCACACTGAAGAAAAAAAGACAGTCAGAATAATTTGTATTGCCAGGTATGTTTGCACATTTAAGGAAATCGAAAACCGACTTTTTTCCAGCATCAGTTGCAACATGCATGCATGTGGGAGGCAGGATACCTTTGGCCCTGCGTGGTTCAGCTCTATGGCTGTAAGGTAGGAGATGCTGGTTCTTGGCCTCAGAGATGAGCCTCTGACAGCCCTGGGATTCTTTCACCACATCCATAGACTCAATCACATCATGGAGGTAGGAGGGGCTGATAAAAGGCAGACGGATATGCTCTAGTACCTTCAAGAACAAATAGAACACTAGTTATTTACTAGTCCAACTGGATATGGGCTGAACAACATTAAACATTGCTTTCAAATCTCTACATCTGACTCAAGACAAGGTGAGGAATCAAACATGTACAGTATGCCACCATTTAATACTATACTTTTTGTATCCTATATGTTTAGGAAGTATAATCATGACCATTATTTATATTTTCATTATCTAATTCACAACTGCCTGATGCAAGATGCTCCTGAGCTGTACCAATAATTGTGGTGTGTAACAACAGTGGTGTTTAATCCTCCATAATTAAGCTGGGTGCACACTAGAGAATGTTCAAATCTAAACTGAATTAAAATATGAAGGAGACCACAGACATGATGACAGATTTGGCCTTTTAGACATGGTTAAAATATGTATCTCCAATTCTCCTTAGCAGTACTTCAATCACATAGCATGGTAGAATCCAGACACATTTCTATGACTTCTCTACGGTCTATAGAAAATCATGTGAAAGAGTGGGAAGTGACTGACCTTTTCAAAGCTCTGCCTAGTAGGACACTTGTTTAACCACAACATGGCAGCCTCAAACACCATCTCCTCCTTGGATACATTAAGATCATCATTAGAAAGAATCTCTGTCATTTTGTCCAGAGAGAGAGAGAGAAACTCTTCCTAGGGGCGGAAGAAATACAGTAGACTAGTTGATACAGTATGAACCTTTTCTCCTCTCAAGTGCTCACTGAGTCAAAAATGTAGTTTTGGTTAAAAAAAAAAGACAAGTGACAGTAGCTTGTTAATATTCATCCAATGACTGATTGGATTTTCTTTCAGTTGTGTTGGTGACAGGTTGAGTATTTGTAATAAAACACTTTTAATATTGTATCAGCTTGGGTGGGCCTGTCTTAGCCTGGTAAACCCCTCCCTCCGGAAATCTCATTTCCATTTGATCTCAGTAGTGAGTCTGGCATGGGGGCCTGTTAGGCTTTTTGGCTGTGGGCGGGAGTAATACCGTTGACTGACAACCCTTTCAGCCAATCAGCAGTTTGTTTCACCACCACCCCTTCAGCCAGTCAGCAGTTTGTTCCACCACCACCACAGAGCAACGTGACGCAAGGGGACTTTTGATTCGGATACATGAGTGTCACTGCCCGCCCCTGCCGGTTCTATACATTTGTATTTTTAAATAGGCTGTGTCATGATTAATTGACCACATATATGAAGTTAAACAACTAAATGCTATCCGAAAAATATCTTAAAAGTAAATTCCGTTCCACAAAAAAGAAGTTTGAGTGTTTTGAAGTTTTAAAACAGCGGACAAAGTTTTAATGGCCGCCGTTCCATTTCGCTCGGCTGCACTTGGCTCCACTCGGGTTCCACCTGATTGGCCAACATGCGCTGTCAATCATAGAACAATGAGAGAGGACGCTGATTGGAGAGTTCATGTTATGAACTCCGCAGAAACGCCCAGACAGAACCTCAGGCTAGACTCCTTCCTGAGATCAAATGGAAATGAGATTTCCAGAGGGAGGGGTTTACCAGGGTAGACCTGTCTCATACTGCGAGCTTCCCCAAATGTATTCACCCGTTTCCTAGGCTGTGTATTTTCCACTTCCTGTCAATTTCATTGGATATCATTGGTCATCTGACCAGTTTCATTGGATTTCATTGGATCAAATCGACAGGAAGTAGAAAACACAGCCTAGGAAACAGGTGAATAGGAGAAAAAGCCAACAGCAGACAAACAACATGGGAAATGCATCCCTCAATATCTGACCTGCTGATAGACGACACTGAAGTGTTCCAGAATGTAATGCCTGCTGTTTTTCTCCAACTTCTTACAGGAGTGGATCTCAGCAAAGCAGTGAATTCCTACACAGTTCTTTTCATCCATGTGACGCTCGATGTAATGACAGCAGGCCTCCTGAACAGCCATGACATTTAGCAGGTTTGATGCTGCTAGCAGGGCCTAGAACAAATAAACAAAATAGATGTTTTAAAACACAGATGCAGGTCAAAAACTGAGAGAATGAATAAGGTTTATGATGATAATACATCACCTGCACATTTTCTGTGGAGATGAGCACCTTTGAAGTGTAGGCATAGTTCACCATCATGCCAATCACCTTAGGTTCTACTCCATTGATGGCTACTCTTATCTGTTGGGACTCCATCCACTCTGTTGTAAACATTGCCTGTGCAGGTTGAAAAGGCGAATGGCTGGTTTTGGGAGCTTATAGTTCATTCATGTCTTATTTATATTGTGTCAACACTAACAGTGAATAGATTGGATTATGTTCGGTTCATATGAAAGCCAAAGAGGAATGCCATTTCCTTAAGAACAAGCGTCAATAAATGTTGACATGTAAAGTTGAGGATGTGTTTACCTCAAAGTAAGGGCTAAAAGAGGCTAGTACATTATGAGGATGTGTGTTTACCTCAAAGTAAGGGCTAAAGGAGGCTAGGACATTACGATGACAGGAGAACTCCTGTCCCTCACAGCAGAGAATCACATCACAAAACTCATTTTTGAGTCGTAGATCGTTGAGGCCCTCTAAGATCTTGTTGGGATGTGTGTTCTCCACAAACACAAAGTTGTCACTCTCCAGTGAGGACAGTGAGGTAACATCCATAGGGCAGGAGGGTAAACTGGCATCGACTGGAATCATTTCAGCCATGTCTCCCTTTGCTAGAGCAGCCTATAGGACAGTAGGAGGAGAAGGAATAAAGGGTAAGATAGTAACGATTGTTTACACAATACCTTTAATTAACACAATATTCATGGAGACAAAAGACAGTGTGACAACATCACATGAATGCAATCACATTATGAGATAGTATTAGCAGGTCAAATAACTATGGAAATCTCATGAACAACAAGCTGGAAACTGTATAAAATGTATTGCCATTCTTTTTTTTTTTTTCATGTGTGTTAAATTTGGTGATATAGTATGTGGCTTTGTGTATATTTGTAAGACTTCTTCAACCAGCTAAATGTCATTCTGTCTCTCAGTATACTGGTCCCTCGTCCATGACGATCCACCTCAATATGATCCTTGTCCTTCTAATCTGCACCAATCTTTACCAAACTGCCCTAGCCTTGATTCAAGACTGTAATATATAATGTGACCGTCTTGGAGTTCTTTCAAAATAGTCTTTGCACTTTTCGCATTTAGGGTCCGTACATCTACAGAAACATTCAGATTTCAAATATAAAGTGCTTACCCCATGGCCACGGATGTTACAATCATGTACGGTTCCTCAGAAGTACCCGTATAATCCTAATTGTTCAATAAAAAGCATTTTAATCCGACTGATGGACATTTCTTCCACGCTTTCCAACTGCGCGACCCTATCGGTTGGGAGGTGTATTGCACTCTGATACATTATAACTCTATGAGAAAAATGGCAAACGATCAGATTAGAATTATTTTTATTGAACAATACGGGATATAGGGATACTTCCAAGGGAACGTACATAATTGCAACATTTGTGGCCATGGGTTAAGCACTTTATATTTCAGATCTGAACGTTTATGTAGATGTACGGACCAAAAAGGGCGAAAGTGCAAAGACTATTTTGAAAGAACTCCAGGACTGACAGTCTTGTTCAAGGTTAGAGCTTCCTTGAGCTTACAAAGCTAGCGCTACACAGACAAAGTAAAGCTGTTCTACAGTGAAAAACCTCTTAATAACATAATGTTTATGAAGGTCTCATACATAACCGTAGAGTCTCTATGACTTTGTGAAAACAACAACAGAGTGAAAGTAAAAGGAGTTCAAAGCGTTGACAACAATCTTCCTCTGTTCTGCTCCTAAAGTGTTTGTTTACCTTGTATAAACAACGGAGATTCTTGTAGGATAAACGAGCCTCTTTATTTCTCACATTAAGTCACGAACAGCTTTGATCTTTTAATCAAGGATGTTTTAAAAGAAGCTTTTTAGCGCCGATAATATAAAAGCTCAATATCAACAAACACCCTTCTTCTACTGTCCACCACTAGATGTGCATTACCGCCACCTACTGTGTGGGAGTGTCCGTCTTCTTCTTCTTTTTATTTTATTGCGGTTAGCATCCAGCTTTTTGGTGCATTACTGCCACCATCTGATCCAGATTATGGATAAAAAAAAAACACCTTACTACTGTATCTAATAAGGAGTGTCTGTCAGTCAGCCAGAAGATACTTCACAGATCAATACATTATTATTTTAGACCAGTACAGTTTCTTTCAAATAACGCACTAGACCACTGTTTCTCAAGCAGTGGGTCGGGACCCATGTTTGGGTCGCGGAGACATTTTTATGGGTTGCGAGTAAATATCTCCTTTTTTCCGTTTCCTACCTTTAAAAAAATACATATTTCAAAAGATTATATTTTAATCGCAACTTTTCATCAAGTAAAAACAATTCCATCATTTCAGCAAAAAGTATTGCATAAATAAAATGAAAAAATCTAATTATTTCCATAAATAAATACAAAAAAGGTTTAAGAAGTAGTGAAAATAGCACATCTGCAAGCTCACAAAGCGGCATGAAGCGATGCGTTGTGAGCTTGTAGATCTGCTATTTTCACTAGTTTGGGTCCCGGGGCAAACGATTTTTGGGTCTTGAGCTAAAAAGTTTTGGAACCACTATATACTGTCTAACTACTGAATACGTTTTAGACTAATCTCTTCCACTCCACACTTCATGATTTGTCTCTTTAATGTTTGTAGTTCTCAGAGTATTCATGGCAGTGACAGATGACATGCTCCACTGATTCCTCTATTTCAGGGATTCTCAACCTGTGGGTGACAATTTAAGGACCTTTTTAATACCTGAAAGAAAAAAAGACTGCATCAAAAGTAATCAACAAACTATAGGGCCTATATAACTGGTCCAACATTGGCCAAATTTTCAAATAATATAAGAAAGAGGCAAAAATTGTGAAAATAGCTGATCTACAAGCTCACAGATCTGCTATTTTCACAATATTTATGTGTGGAACCGAGACAAACAAAATGTAATGCCTCAGCTCCTACAATTCCAAGTGCTTGTCAGGGTGTAGTTGAGTAGTGTTTGACTATGATTGTCATTCTCCTGATCAAATATTACTCCCGAGTATGTATACTTTGACTCAAGTAGGATACTGGAGTTGAGCACTTTTGTCCACCACTGGATATAATAAAGTGTACTATGACAAATGACTTCTGGAGACTTGTAGCTCACTGAGTTAAGATGATTGCATTCTTAATACTATCTATCTATCTGTCTGTCTGTGTGTGTCGAATATTATGGAAGACCATTTAGTCTCCAAATTAAATAAAGGTTGTCATGAAATAAATAGAAGTCTCATGAAATAAAATAAAAATAACGCATTCCTTGCTATATATTTATTTATTTAATTTTGATTTATTAATTTCTTTATTTTTTTGCACCAATGGCTTTCAAAATTTCCATACAAAAAAATTATTGTGCTTTTATTTTTCGTGGTGTGACTTGACGCTTGACGCTGTGGGGCACTTACATATCGATGGCCAAAACGCAAAACCTCCTATCTGAAAAATGTTCATTGTTGGGAAAATGAAAAAGAAAACTACAAAATGTTGTATTTTTTTTGCACAATGCTATTTTTTAATGAAACCCATCACATAATACACCGTTTCTGGATGTCTGGACTATATTACATTATTATATGTTAATTACACTGATTTCATATTGCAAATGCAGATAGGAGGTTTTTCCCCACTTTTCCTGGATAATTCTGCAGATAGGAGCTTTTGCATTCAATGTAAAGTGATTGCTTAAAGGTAGGGTAAGTGATTTGCTTTGGTTAAAATACGTGTTAAATAGCTCTATATTGTGATAGTACTCATTGCTATAGAGTGTTTGTTCAGTATTAGGAGTCTCCTTGTCTCTCCAGCTCTTTATTAAACAGAAAATGCATTTTCGTTTCAGTTTCAGTTTCATTTCCATTTTTTTCCAACCAGGACAGAGAACTCAATCAGGATACAGAAATGAAAGTGAAATTGGAAGTGATGACACTAAGAAATGAGCAGACAAAATTGGAACTGGAACACTGTACAAATTAAGCTTAAAAATGGGTACTTTCTCCTGATTGGCTGAGATTTTGACACCTACCGAAAAATGTATTCTCTGTTTATTAAAGAGCTGGAGAGACAGGGAGACATCTGTTACTGAAAAAACACTCTATAGCAATGATTACTATCAGAATATAGTATTTTAACCTTTTAACAACATACTTTTTGTTTAAACCAAAAAATTAGGTTGACTAGAAAACAACTGGCCCAGGCACCCCTCGACATAATCCCCCCTATACCCTCTACCCCCAACTCCACCACCTGAAATACCCCCCCACTCCCACAACCCCCATTCCCCCTAACCAGCACACTACACCCCCCCAAACCCTCATGCCCTCCAACTCCCCTAACTCATACAACTGGATCACCAACCTTGTGTCCAGTGTGGATAGTGGAATAGTATGTAAGATCATTGAATGTCTTAAAGAGCCTATAAGCAAGGAGGAAAGACGGATGCCTTGACCCTAGAATCACCAAAGCCAGGGAGGAGATGAGAGCAGCACACAGGGGCTTTGTCGCTGACCAAAAAGGAGAGGGTCTGAGGGAGGAATATAAGCGGAGGAAGGAGGAGCTATACCAAGTGTATGCAACTCGAAAAACAGGAGCTGCCCCAAAAGATCAGGGAATTAAAAAGGTGCATGTTAAACAAAGCATGGCAAGAGCTGGAAGCTCATCAATGAAATTTCTGGCAGAAGCTCTTCTCAGACTTCCAAGATCTGGGGAGAAAGCGCAGAGGAACGATTTGAAGCATGGTACCAGCAGAAGAAGAGGATGATCCGATGCTCTTGTCTTCCATGACCTTCCCATACCAGATCATGGATCATTTACCATGGATGAGTACCAGAGAGCCAAGGCTACTATCAAGTGAGGCAAGAGGAGGATGGAGTGACAGCAGAGGTTCTGATGTATGTGCCCGTAGACGAGGTGGTGTTGGATTTCATCAAGCACACACGTCTAATGAGCTGCCGAAGCTGTGGAGCAAAATGATCATCGATCCAGTACCAAAGTCAGGCGACCTCACCAAGACGGACACCTCCAAGGCATTAACCTGAGCTCACAAGTCGCCAAGGCGGCTAACAGGATGATCCTCAACCGTCTTAGACCCATCTTAGACCCTGTACTGAGAAACTCGCAGAACGGCTTCCGCCCAGAGCGAACTGCAGACGGGCAGATACTGGTGCTGAGGAGGATACTGGAAGGAGTAGGAGATGAATCTTTCAGTGGTGATCACCTTCATGACTTCCAAAAGGCTTTTGGCACCATCCACCGGGGGAAACTGATGAACATTCTCCGGGCCTACGGAGTTCCTGAGAAGATGGTTCAGATGATGGAGACACGTTACTTGAGGCAGTCCAGGCAGTGCCTCAGTCCAGGACTTGAGGCAGTCCTTCAAATAACCTGGGCCTGGACTGCTTCAATGGAGCAGGACCTGAAGGTCCGGGGGGCACTTGACTGGAATGCCTTGCATGGGATGAGGAGAGTGTGGAAATCAGACATGGGAGAAGACCTCAAGAGGCGGCTGTTCATATAGTTACAGTTGAGTCAGTACTGCTGTATGGGGCTGAGACATGGACCATCACAGCACAACAGGAAAGGGCATTGGATGGAGTCTACACAAGAATGCTATGAATGGCACTAGGAGTCACATGGACGGACCAAATCAGAAATGTGGTCCTCTATGGGAACCTACCATGTGTCACAGACAAAGTCAGAGAGAGAAGGATGAGGCAGGGCACTGCGTCAGGTACCCATACTGTAACTAATGGCAAGCAAACTGACACTATGGGAGCCAACCCAGGGCAAAGCCAGGAGAGACAGGAAGTGCACCACCTACGTAGATGCACTTCGGCGTAACAGCTTAGCCAACAACACTGTAGAGCTCAAAACCCTGATGCTAGATAGGAGAGTGTGGAGGGCAGCTTTTCAGGAGTCCCAAGTTGGTGTTGGCTAGACCACACTCGCATCGCAAAGACCCTATTCTATATGATCCGGCCTAACTGACTCATGCCCCCCTCAACATAATCCCCCCCCGTACCCTCTACCCCCAACTCCACCACCTGCAATACTCCCCCACTCCCACAAACCCCATCCCCCCAACTGCCAGCCCACACCTCTCCACCTCCATAACTCAAAACCCCATTCCACTTCAGGAGTCCCGAGTTGGTGTTGGCTAGACCACACTCTCGCATCGCAAAGACCCTATCCTATATGATCTGGCCTAACTTGCCTATGCCCCCCTCAACAAAATCCCCCCCATACCTTCTACCCCCCAACTCCACCACCTGCAATACTCCCCCACTCCCACAAACCCCATACCCCCCAACTGCCATCCCACACCTCTCAACCCCCATAACTCAAAACCCCATCCCACCCCATACCCTCGTACCCCCAAATCCCATCCAATCCATTACACCCCCACTCCCAGAGACCCCGGTCCCCATGCCCCCAACCAACACACCACAACCCCCAAACTCCACCCACCCAAGCCCTCATGCACCCCCCACCCCATAACCCCCCAACCGCCACCCCATACCTCCCACACCCCATTACTCCAAACCCCATCCCACCCCCATACCCTCATACCCCCCAACCGACACAACACAATATTCTCACAGGGTTGTTGGCTGCCACGGTGTTCACGTGTGATTTTGATCTGCATTTAATAAAAAATCACAACATGGATGTTCACATCTAAGCAGCAATGACAACCTCTAACCACAAGTTCAAAATGTTCAACGCCAAAACCTCCTATCTATACCTAAAAATGACCTCCTATCTACATAGATGCACATAGGAGGTTTTTACCTACTGTAGAAACAGTTAGGCTTACAAATTAATAAATAATGTTTTTTTTATGCTCATTTTGAGATCAAGACATTCTACAGTACTGTAACAAGTATTACCAATCACATTTTTGATCAACTCACACTCTTGGTGTGATAAAAGTTTCACCACCTGACACTAATCATTAGCAATCAACAAGGCAATGCAATTAACTTGACAGTTACTAACAAATTCTTAAATAGTAAGGGTGGAAGACACTTTTTTATTTTGAAAATAATTGATTAGTACAAACTGAAAGACATTTAGATGGTCTACATAACACAGAATTCTAAAGTTTCAGCTCTGTCTGCTGCTCAACTAGTTCTGGTGCAGATAAGAGGTTTTGCGCTTCAACATTTTAGCACTAATTGGCACTGAACAAGATAGGAGTTTTTAGTCAAATGACTTTTCTGACAAAATGAGGGGCGGGACTATCTTGCAGACAGACTGAGCATGTGCAGCATAGCCTAATAGTCCTCATCCACAGTGAAATCTGAAAATCATGAAATTTGCACTTAGGAGGTTTTGCGTTTTGGCCATCGATATTTAGCTACTGTTACCTACTGTGTGGGAGTGTCTGTCAGTCAGTCAGAAGATACTTCACTGACCAATACATTATTTTGACCAGTCCAGTTTCTTTCAAATAATGCACTAGACTCGATGTTAAATACATTTTAGACTCATCTCTTCCACTCCAAACTTCATGATTTCTCTCTTTAATGTTTGTAGCTCTCAGAGTATTTATGACAGTGACAGATGACATGCTCCGCTGATTCCTCTATTTCAGGAGTTCTCAACCTGTGGGTCGGAACCCGTCCCCACATATGATTTTGAGTGTCACATAATTTTGGGTGGACACTGAAGTGACAATTTACGGAATTTTAATGTTTTAATACCTAAAAGAAAAAAGACCATTACTGCATCAAAAGTAATCAACAAATTATACTATAAAATTGGTCAAACATTTGCCAAATTGTCAAATAATATAAGAGGCATTCTTTTTTTTTTTAAATAGCCGATCTACAAGCTCACAACGCCTGGCAATGTGAGGCATTGTGAGGTTGTAGATCGGCTATTTTCACAATATTTATCTGTGGAACAAAGTCAAACAAAATGTAACCCCTCAACTCCTACAATTTCAAGTGCTTGTCAGGGTGGGGTGTCCCCAGTTCAAATATGATTATTTTGGGGGGTTGCGGCCTGAAAAGGTTGAGAACCACTGCACTATAGTATTTGACAATCATGAGGAATCTTGGTTTATTAAGTGCAGTGTTTGAACAGGCCATTAGCTACTACAGTATTAGTTGTTAATAAATACAATGATTTAATGCTGATGTAAAAAAATGTTTTCCTAACTGAGTCAGCAGTATTGATCTTTGGGAGGAACTGGGAGTTTAAAATGGGATGTAAATTCATGGTCATTGAATAGAAACTCCTGTTTGCAAAAAAACTGAATATTTATTCAAGTATAAAACAAAATAAAGATAATTGGTACAATGCGATGTATCAATGTGCAATTTGTTATTCAACCTGATTGGATAGTCCTTGGATATGCAAACCGTGCACTAAAGTAGACCCACACCAAGTAAATTGTACATTTCTAATATATGACAGAAATTAGTTGAAGACCTCATAGAACATAATAGGCCCATTATATTTATATTCACACTAAACAAAATACTGTGAACTAAGTACTGACACAAGATACATCCTTACAGGTAGAGCTAGCGCCATCTATTGGTCAAGTCAGGCAATAGCAAGTACTTAATCTTCATGGCAGCTCAAAGTAGCCTACCTCAGTGGTTCTCAAACATTTTCATGTCAAATTGAAATGTATTATTATATGAACCCCCAGTTGACAATATGTAGTGCCAGGAACCAGCTTAAGAGAACATTGTTGCTGTTAGATTAGATTTAGTACAGAATTCTACAACTGTCTTTACTGTAGATGGATAGAATACAACTTAAGATCTGAATAGTCATTCTTATACATTCTCTCATTGGCTGACCTTCTAGCCAGTGAAATAATAGTGAAACTAAACTATTCATTTTGCCGGGGACGGCGGGGTCCCTGGATCCCACTTTGTGAACCACTGACGTATAACATGAACAATTACCTTTTTTTGGGCAACGACGAGAGACATGTTCTGTTACATTACATAACGTTACCAGTCCAATTAAAGAACTGTGAAATAGTTTTAGGGAAGGAGACAAAACAAAACCATAAGTTTCTCAGCAACAACAGTGCTTGGTTTCCACTCCATTTTTGTTCGTCACAACATGTGCCTGTAAATAAATATTATTCAACGTGAATAATAGACCGACACCTCTCCCTGTGCCACCATCATCCTTCAGTAGTTCTGAACCATTGTCTTTAATGTCTGTTAGTAACCTAGAGGATCTTTCTGTCATCTTCCTCTCAGTTCACAGAGTGCATCCTTCCATAGCCAGAGAGAGACACAGCCGGAATCCGTGCGAAAGGTGGGCGTCTCCCCCACCACTTCCCACAAGTCTGTGTCTTCACAGTACCGTTCGATGGTGTGTTGACTCCTACATGAAGAGAGACAAATAGTCAAGAGAGTAATGTCTGGTGTGAACAGGATTTCATGAAGCAGCAGCCTCTTACCTGTCCTCGTCACTCTGCCCTCCTAGTACGTAGATCATTCCATCCACCACAGCTACGCCAGGAGAGGAGCGTGGCATCTTCATGGGGGCACACATGGTCCACTGGTTGGTCTCTGGGTCGTAGCACTCCACCCTGTCGATGGGTTCTACTGCATCATCATCCATACCACCTATTCATAAGAAGGAATTAACAGGATAGTGACTGTTAGAGGACTCCATTATGTGCCTAAACTACAATCAAGTTGAAGTGCCATTATGAAACTAAGAAGAGCCATTAAAATACCCATGACGTAGATTTTTCCTTTGAGAGTGCAGGCTACAAAACCACCACGTGCAATATTCTGCATAGAAGCGACTTCTGTCCATGCATTCGTGTTAGGGTTGAAATTGAACACCTGGGGTGCAAATACAACACCATCCTCCCGAATAACATCAACACCTAGGACCCAGGAGGACACATGGCAAAACATTATAATCAACAGGAGAAGGACAAACATAAAGGATTTGGACATTTGCACACAAAAAATACCCTCATGAAACCTTGCAGATTGAATCTGCAGGTGTATAAATCTGTTCCATACCAATAAAATAGAGCAGTCCATCTAGTGCGACCACAACAGGGCCGTTACCCCAGTAATAGGAAATCATGGAGTCAGGAGTCGCTAGAAGCTGCCAGGTGTTGGTGTTGGGGGTGTAGCGCTGCACACGAGTGTGGGGCCTCTCGACATTCACTATTCTGTGGTCACCCACTGCATACACATGTCCATCCAACATCACCAGGCCTATGGACCATGTGGGGTTGTGCAAGGGGAAAAACAAAAAGACTGGGTCAAATCAGAAGGTTTCCGGTTCAATTCCCGGCTCCCACGGGGTTAGTGTCCTTGAGCAAGACACTGAACCCATAACTGTTCCAGGTGAGCAGGTTTGATACCTTGCATGGTTGCCTCCGCCATCGATGTGTGTATGTGTGTGAATGGGTAACTGTAATGGACCCTGTAAAGTACTGTGGAGACAGCCTCTTGAACTGCAGCCTGTGTCGTCAGTCAACTATTTTCTTCTCTGTATTGTGAGTAGTCAGAGATAAAGGAAAATATATATACAGTAGACGTTCTTACTGAATGGGTTTTCGTGTGCATAAATCATAGGAGCCATCTTCAACCAGGAGTCATCATGGGAAGGATCATAGCGCCACATCTCCCTACTGGTTGATCCATCAGAGAATTCTCTTCCAGCCAAATACAGAGTAGAGTCTATGGTGGGAGAAGAGCAGAATTAAAACAGTGAGTTATTCCTTGATTTTTAAAGCAATAAAGATGGTTACAGCTCAAGACACATCGTTTTTTTGGATTAGGCGCCGTGGGTGCGCTACGCTGCCAGAATAACAAAATGACCTGCGCTGCTGTCAGCTTGGAGCTGGTCTTAACTAAAAGAGCAACGTCTGTGGGGAAAATAGCTTTGCGCCATGATTTGCGCCAGACCACGCCTTATTTTAAGATCAACACACCTCAATGCACAAAGTTGCTGCTATATCATTTGCTATCTAGACAAACCAGGCGTAATTTCTGTGCGTTATGGGAAGATATTGTAGCGCAATGGCCACGGAAGACAGGGCCTTCAGAGTTACAGACCAGTAAGGGTCCCATTTGGTTCCCAATTATAAATCATGTAGCTAGGCGTCCTCTGGAACCCACTCAAGGACTGCTAAGTGCTAATATTGAAAGGTTTGATTTAATGCTCTTGTTCCTTCAGATTTTTGTCATGATCAGAACACTTCACACTGGCAGCATTATCAAATTCTACTGTACTGTACATCGTGATAAATGATATCAATATTATATGAAAAGAAATATGTCATAATCTTTGTTGCCATATCACCCATCCCTATCTTCAGTCCAGTTGACTGCGATGGTACTACTCACCTGACACAACCACACAGTGCTTGCTTACAGCGAAGGGCAGACATGCCAGAGTCTTCCATTGATTGGTCCAGCGATTAAACCTTTCAACGCTGGCTCCTCCTCCCAACATCAGTATCACTTCACCGAGTTAGATATACCGTTTAATAGAGGGTAAGAACATAAACAGCACATTTTAATATAGAGGGTTACACCATACCAGGCGGGTGGATGGTGCCTGGTGCTTAGTAAAGTAAGGGCTAAAGGAGGCTAAACTCTTGATAAATCCGCAGACGCCACACCGAAGAAAAAAAGACAGAATAATTTGTATTGCCAGGTATGTTTGCACATTTAAGGAAATAGAAAACCCTCGATTACTTTTTTCCAGCATTAGTTGCAGCATGCATGCATGTGTGAGGCAGGATACCTGTGGCCCTGCGTGGTTCAGCTCTATGGCTGTAAGGTAGGAGATGCTGGTTCTTGGCCTCAGAGATGAGCCTCTGACAGCCCTGGGATTCTTTCACCACATCCAGAGACTCAATCACATCATGGAGGTAGGAGGGGCTGATAAAAGGCAGACGGATATGCTCTAGTACCTTCAAGAACAAATAGAACACTAGTTATTTACTAGTCCAACTGGATATGGGCTGAACAACATTAAACATTGCTTTCAAATCTCTACATCTGACTCAAGACAAGGTGAGGAATCAAACATGTATATACAGTATGCCACCATTTAATACTATACTTTTTGTATCCTATATGTTTAGGAAGTATAATCATGACCATTATTTATATTTTCATTATCTAATTCACAACTGCCTGATGCAAGATGCTCCTGAGCTGTACCAATAATTGTGGTGTGTAACAACAGTGGTGTTTAATCCTCCATAATTAAGCTGGGTGCACACTAGAGAATGTTCAAATCTAAACTGAATTAAAATATGAAGGAGACCACAGACATGATGACAGATTTGGCCTTTTAGACATGGTTAAAATATGTATCTCCAATTCTCCTTAGCAGTACTTCAATCACATAGCATGGTAGAATCCAGACACATTTCTATGACTTCTCTACGGTCTATAGAAAATCATGTGAAAGAGTGGGAAGTGACTGACCTTTTCAAAGCTCTGCCTAGTAGGACACTTGTTTAACCACAACATGGCAGCCTCAAACACCATCTCCTCCTTGGATACATTAAGATCATCATTAGAAAGAATCTCTGTCATTTTGTCCAGAGAGAGAGAGAGAAACTCTTCCTAGGGGCGGAAGAAATACAGTAGACTAGTTGATACAGTATGAACCTTTTCTCCTCTCAAGTGCTCACTGAGTCAAAAATGTAGTTTTGGTTAAAAAAAAAAGACAAGTGACAGTAGCTTGTTAATATTCATCCAATGACTGATTGGATTTTCTGTCAGTTGTGTTGGTGACAGGTTGAGTATTTGTAATAAAACACTTTTAATATTGTATCAGCTTGGGTGGGCCTGTCTTAGCCTGGTAAACCCCTCCCTCCGGAAATCTCATTTCCATTTGATCTCAGTAGTGAGTCTGGCATGGGGGCCTGTTAGGCTTTTTGGCTGTGGGCGGGAGTAATACCGTTGACTGACAACCCTTTCAGCCAATCAGCAGTTTGTTTCACCACCACCCCTTCAGCCAGTCAGCAGTTTGTTCCACCACCACCACAGAGCAACGTGACGCAAGGGGACTTTTGATTCGGATACATGAGTGTCACTGCCCGCCCCTGCCGGTTCTATACATTTGTATTTTTAAATAGGCTGTGTCATGATTAATTGACCACATATATGAAGTTAAACAACTAAATGCTATCCGAAAAATATCTTAAAAGTAAATTCCGTTCCACAAAAAAGAAGTTTGAGTGTTTTGAAGTTTTAAAACAGCGGACAAAGTTTTAATGGCCGCCGTTCCATTTCGCTCGGCTGCACTTGGCTCCACTCGGGTTCCACCTGATTGGCCAACATGCGCTGTCAATCATAGAACAATGAGAGAGGACGCTGATTGGAGAGTTCATGTTATGAACTCCGCAGAAACGCCCAGACAGAACCTCAGGCTAGACTCCTTCCTGAGATCAAATGGAAATGAGATTTCCAGAGGGAGGGGTTTACCAGGGTAGACCTGTCTCATACTGCGAGCTTCCCCAAATGTATTCACCCGTTTCCTAGGCTGTGTATTTTCCACTTCCTGTCAATTTCATTGGATATCATTGGTCATCTGACCAGTTTCATTGGATTTCATTGGATCAAATCGACAGGAAGTAGAAAACACAGCCTAGGAAACAGGTGAATAGGAGAAAAAGCCAACAGCAGACAAACAACATGGGAAATGCATCCCTCAATATCTGACCTGCTGATAGACGACACTGAAGTGTTCCAGAATGTAATGCCTGCTGTTTTTCTCCAACTTCTTACAGGAGTGGATCTCAGCAAAGCAGTGAATTCCTACACAGTTCTTTTCATCCATGTGACGCTCGATGTAATGACAGCAGGCCTCCTGAACAGCCATGACATTTAGCAGGTTTGATGCTGCTAGCAGGGCCTAGAACAAATAAACAAAATAGATGTTTTAAAACACAGATGCAGGTCAAAAACTGAGAGAATGAATAAGGTTTATGATGATAATACATCACCTGCACATTTTCTGTGGAGATGAGCACCTTTGAAGTGTAGGCATAGTTCACCATCATGCCAATCACCTTAGGTTCTACTCCATTGATGGCTACTCTTATCTGTTGGGACTCCATCCACTCTGTTGTAAACATTGCCTGTGCAGGTTGAAAAGGCGAATGGCTGGTTTTGGGAGCTTATAGTTCATTCATGTCTTATTTATATTGTGTCAACACTAACAGTGAATAGATTGGATTATGTTCGGTTCATATGAAAGCCAAAGAGGAATGCCATTTCCTTAAGAACAAGCGTCAATAAATGTTGACATGTAAAGTTGAGGATGTGTTTACCTCAAAGTAAGGGCTAAAAGAGGCTAGTACATTATGAGGATGTGTGTTTACCTCAAAGTAAGGGCTAAAGGAGGCTAGGACATTACGATGACAGGAGAACTCCTGTCCCTCACAGCAGAGAATCACATCACAAAACTCATTTTTGAGTCGTAGATCGTTGAGGCCCTCTAAGATCTTGTTGGGATGTGTGTTCTCCACAAACACAAAGTTATCACTCTCCAGTGAGGACAGTGAGGTAACATCCATAGGGCAGGAGGGTAAACTGGCATCGACTGGAACCATTTCAGCCATGTCTCCCTTTGCTAGAGAAGCCTATAGGACAGTAGGAGGAGAAGGAATAAAGGGTAAGATAGTAACGATTACAATACCTTTAATTAACACAATATTCATGGAGACAAAAGACAGTGTGAGAACATCACATGAATGCAATCACATTATGAGATAGTATTAGCAGGTCAAATAACTATGGAAATCTCCTGAACAACAAGCTGGAAACTGTATAAAATGTATTGCCATTCTTTCTTTTTTTTTCATGTGTGTTAAATTTTGCTGATATAGTATGTGGTTTTGTGTATATTTGTAAGACTTCTTCAACCAGCTAAATGTCATTCTGTCTCTCAGTATACTGGTCCCTCGTCCATGGGGTCACCAGACATGTCAACCCAAGACAGCTCGACCCGGACCGGTCGACCCGCTTTCGACCCGCTTGGACCCGACAACTCGACCCAAATTCGACCTGGACCGCGAGAGAGAGGGAGAGAGAGAGAGAGAGAGAGAGAGAGAGAGAGAGAGAGAGAGAGAGAGAGAGAGAGAGAGAGAGAGAGAGAGAGAGAGAGAGAGAGAGAGAGAGAGAGAGAGATAATAATAATAATATGTACATTGATTTACCAAAGAATTATTATTTGTCTGTCAGGGTGAAACAAGCCCAAAGGCTTTCAAGCAAGCACAGCCATTGAGATAGACACCTCCTTACCTCAAGCCCTATTGTCTTCTTGATGTGATAAGGCTTTCAAGCACAGCCATTAGACACCTCCTTACCTCAGCTCTAAATCCTTACAGTGTGTCTATTATCAATTGGTTCAGCCTGGCGATCCTCAATCTGTGTTGTCTGACAATTATTCTTGCACTCACTTTATTCTCCCCTTTTCAGGTAAAGTGCAAAGTTGCCATGTTATAATAAGTTTCTATGAATGCTTTAGCTTCAAGACTGTATTGGTGTGGGACTGTGTTGGTGTTTTTGTTGCACTCGTTACAAAGCTAATGGAGGCTAATGGAAGCTAAAGGGAGCCACCCAGAGGACGTTTACAGAACATCATAAAGTGACGTTCAGTCTACACATTAGCAGCAGCTCAGTCAGTGTTGTCGTATATGAGATGCAAATATTATAATTGGGATTTCATTTATATTGCATATTTCATCTTACTTACATTTTGTTTACAAGGTGAATATGTATGCTACACAGCATATGACCGTGTCCTTGTTTAAGGAAGGATCTAAAGGATCTAAAGGATCTGGTATTTCTATTATTGGCATATCTTTTTAATGTTAATAATGAGAGCTATACATTTAAGGAAGGATAGGCTATCATAAATGTTTAGCTTCAGCCTATTTCCTTTTCATCACCTCAAACACTGATGGATGTAAGACTTGTATACATGCTTAATGTCCCTTTAAAGTTAAAACTGTATATAGAATGCAGATATATGCAGAGAAACACAGAGACACTGGCCATCAACAACATCAATCACATTCCTAAGGCTAGCACCCATCATCAGCACCATCATCCATCCCCATAGCTTGATGGATGTAAGACTTGTATACATGCTTAATGTCCCTTTAAAGTTAAAACTGTATATAGAATGCAGCTATATGCAGAGAAACACAGAGACACAGGCCATCAACAACATCAATCACATTCCTAAGGCTAGCAGCCATCATCATCAAATTGTTTTACACTGCCCTGTTTTGTCAAATAAAATAACAGTTACTTTAATTCATTTCACTTCTTGTGTTGTGTTTAATGATGGCAACTAGTGTAGATCTGCTACTTTCAAATGATTTTAGAGGAGAGGAGGACAAAACAGACACAATAAGGCATATATTATTATTTCATTTAGAAAAGAAGGTTTACAAAAACACTTCTTAAAAAAAAGTATGCAACTGGGGGAGCATGCTTACAATATTTACTCTTAAATATACTATAAATATACTCAGGACCTCCCTCACCGTCACCTTGTACCTTGTACTCTACTACCCTCTAGGGGTTACACAGAGCTACTACTTCAGACAACCAGACCCGGTCGATTTGGGTCCAGCTGTCTCAAATTCACGGCTGGTCGAGCTGTCTTGGGTTGGGTTGACATGTCTGGTGACCGTCCATGGCGATCCACCTCAATATGATCCTTGTCCTTCTAATCTGCACCAATATTTACCAAACTGCCCTAGCCTTGATACAAGACTGTAATATATAATATGACCGTCTTGGAGTTCTTTCAAAATAGTCTTTGCACTTTTCGCATTTAGGGTCCGTACATCTACATAAACATTCAGATTTCAAATATAAAGTGCTTACCCCATGGCCACGGATGTTACAATCATGTACGGGCCCTCAGAAGTACCCGTATAATCCTAATTGTTCAATAAAAAGCATTTTAATCCGATTGATGGCCATTTCTTCCACGTTTTCCAACTGCGCGACCCTATCGGTTGGGAGGTGGATTGCACTCTGATACATTATAACCCTATGAGAAAAATGGCAAACGATCAGATTAGAATGCTTTTTATTGAACAATACGGGATATATGGGTACTTCCGAGGAAACGTACATAATTGTAACATGTGTGGCCATGGGGTAAGCACTTTACATTTGGAATATGACGTTTATGTAGATGTACGGACCAAAAAGGGCGAAAGTGCAAAGACTATTTTGAAGGAACTCCAGGACTGACAGTCTAAAGCTGTTCTACAGTGAAAAGCCTCATAATAAAATAATGTTTATGAAGGTCTCATACATAACCGTAGAGTCTCTATGACTTTATGAAAACAACAGCAGAGTGAAAGTAAAAGGAGTTCAAAGCGTTGACAACAATCCTCATCTGTTCTGCTCCTAAAGTGTTTGTTTACCTTGTAGAAACAACGGAGATTCTTGTAGGATAAACGAGCCTCTTTATTTCTCACATTAAGTCACCAACAGCTTTGATCTTTTAATCAAGGATGTTTTAAAATAAGCTTTTTTTTTAGCGCCGATAATATAAAAGCTCAATATCAACCAGATATCAACACACACCCTTCTTCTACTGTCCGCCACTATAGGTGCATTACCGCCACCTACTGTGTGGGAGTCTGTCTTCTTCTTTTTATTGTACGGCGGTTGGCATCCATCTTTTTGGTGCATTAGCGCCACCTTCTGATCCAGAGTACGGACCAAACAAACATCTTTACTATCTAATTAGGAGTGTCTGTCAGTCAGTCAGAAGATACTTCACTGACCAATACATTATTATTTTAGACCAGTCCAGTTTCTTTCAAATACAATTTTTTTTTTAACTTGTAGATCTGCTATTTTCACTAGTTTGGGTCCGGAGCAAACGACTTTTGAGTCTTGAGCTAAAAAGTTTGGGAACCACTAGACTGTCTAACTCGATGTTAAATACATGTTAGACTCATCTCTTCCACTCCACACATGATTTATTTTTTTAATGTTTGTAGTTCTCACAGTATTGGCAGTGACAGATGACATGCTACACTGATTCCTCTATTAATGCATGTCTGCCTGCCTGCCTGCGTGTGTGTGTGCGTGCGTGCGTGCGTTTGGTGTGGCGTCACGTGACTTGACAGACTGGGGGGGTTTGGTTGGTTGCCAACTCGCCTCAACATGGGCTGATTTAATAGCAGACCTACAAGCTGTGAGCTTGTTGGTCTGCTAGCTTTGGCGTGCGACACCGTCGTGCGACGAAGCACAACACCTGCTCAGGGCTTCAAGTTGCACAACAACCGAAAGAAGCGTCCACGCGTCCCTGCCAGTGTTGCCATGTCCGCTTATTATAAGCGACTTTGGGCTTCTTTTTCTGTAAAGTTGCTTATTTGGGCTTGTTTAAAAAAAACAACAACATTATTTTAACCAGTTAACCAGTTTTCATGTCATGGACCCCCAAATTAATATGTATTTGTCCCTAACCCCCCATCTGAACAGGTTTTGTGCCAGGGAGACCCATACCAGAGTTGTGTTGTTAAAATGTTTCAAAAATATTCCAAATATTCCACATTTTATTTCAAGATAATAAAATAGATCGGCTATTTTCAATGTATACAGTTTAGTTTATAGGTTGAAAGTGCTCATAATGGCTGTGGGTGCCAAGTTCATTGATCCTCAAAGTGGGGTCCTTGCGGGGGTTCCAGGGGGTCCCCAGCAAAATGTGCTGATACAGCATCACAATCATTTTAACCACTTTATCCATTTATTTATTAAAATATAGCAGATCTATACATCTGCTATTTTTGAACATTTTTGAAAAATCTTGACAGTGTTTAACATTTTTTGATAATTGTGATTTTTTTAAAAACACAAATCTTCACTTCTGTGGTTCCCTGTCACAAAACATTTTCAGATGGGGGTCCGCGGCCAAATATATATCAATTTGGGGGTGCTTGGCACAAAAAAGTTTGGTAACTAATTGCCCTAGTGCCTAGTTGCTTCTTTTCAAGTACGTGCTTGTTTTCCGAGGGTTGCTTATTTCTCTCGCAAAACCTGGCAACGCTGGTCCCTGCGCATGCGCACCCACCAGCCCCCTGCAAGTTAGTAGGAACCAAGCCCCCCTGAACCGCGGTAGAACAGCGAAGCTGCGTTTGCCTGTGGTGGTCAAATCTGGTATTGCAAGGACTTTGCCTTGAAAAATGCTACTGCGCATGCTCCCGTCGTCTGAAACGCCGGTGCGCCTGCTCTATTGGCTCCAACATTGGAGCTAACCCAGAAAGCAGAGCTACTTCCGGGTGCTTTACGCGCTCGTGAGCAACTTTCATTGAAATTAATAGGTGGGGGCGGGACCGTCCGCGCTCTAGATATATATCATAACTCTAGGGTAGGAAGCGTCCCCCCAGCTCAGGGGCTCAGCCATGGAAATAAGTTTTTAAAACGTTTCCTTCTTGAAGAAGCAGAACTTTAAATGTGATTAAAAAAAGCCGTGTGTGTAAACATGTTAACATGGCTGGCGCTGACAACAGTCTTAGCGGGCCTGCTGTCCGCGCTGCTGTACCAGAGGAACGCGTACCCGTGGTTCTGGGAGGACCTGAGCTACTACGTTCGGGTTCGGACGGTCGGACGGGCTGTCCGAACCCGCATGCAGAGAGGGGTGATCACCTACCTGGACTGTTTCATACACCAGGTCAGTGTGGCAGTGGTGGGAAAAGTACTCAACTTCTTTAAAGTAAACTTTAAGGTGTACCTAAAGTTTGTATTTATTTATTATTATTTATTGTTATTATTATTAATAATATTTATGTATTTATTATTTTATTATCTATTTTCAGTACACCTTTAAAAGTACCAATACTGCAATATAAAAAATACTCTGTTACAAGTAAAAGTCCAGAATTAAAAATGTACTTGAGTAAAAGTACAAAAGTATTGGCATCAAAATGTACTTAAAGTAAGGTATAAAATAGGGCTAAAGTGGCTAAGCTAAAGTTAATGTGTGTTTCATTATATCATAATTTATATCTGAAAAGTAACTAGTAACTAAAGTTTTCAAGTAAATGTAGTGGAGTAAAAGTACACTATTTGCCTCTGAGATGTAGTGGAGTAGAAGTAAAAGTATTGGAAATTGGAAATACTCAAGTAAAGTACAAATACCTCAAAATTGTACTTAAGTACAGTACTTAAGTAAATGTACTTAGTTACTTTCCACCACTGGTCAGTGGTGGGAACAAGCACTCACAGTTTTTTTTTTTTTACTTGAGTAAAAGTATCAATACTGCAATCAGTGGCAGTGCTATGTAGAAACACAAGTAACAGTGTGGAAATCTGAATTCACTGAAAGTACAAAAGTGTATCAAAATGTACTCAAAGTACCAAAGGTTAAAGTAGTTATTGTGCAGAATGTCCCATTTCACAGGTTTTCAAATGTATGAAATGTATAAAAGTCCTTTGAAAATAGCAGATCTACAGATCTTCAAATTGCTAAAGTTTAAAGGGCTGAAGTGGTTTTGTAATAATAATCTAAAAAGTAACTAGTAACTCAAGTTTTCAAATAATTGTACCAAAAGTACAAGTAGCCTAATACTCATGCAGAATCAAAGTTGTTGTTTTTTTAAATTTTGACCTAAACCTGCAAAGTAACTGACTAAAGTTTTCAAATAATAAGCAGTGAAGTGGACTAAAAAAAGGTAATAATATTTGCCTGTTTCACCCAGGTAGGATGGAAGAAGTACACACTCCTTAGCCTACTAACTAGAAGTAGCAAAATGTAGAAATACTCTGTTACAGGTGAAAGTCCTGTATTCAGAGTTTAATTTGGGTAAAAGTGCAAAAGTATTGGCATCAGTAGTGAGCAGTAACGAAGTACGAATTTACTTGAGTGCTGTACCCTCTAGTGCATTTTCTCGAGTATCTAGACTTTACTTGATTATTAGTATTTTTGGATAGGCTACTTTATGTATTTCACTCCACTACATTTCAAAGACAAAAAATATTGTAATAATAATACAACATAATCATTATACATGTAGGCTATTTGGCCCATCATTTGTAAAATTAATGCCCATTGTTCTCAGGGGCCCACTGTTCCGGTTACCAGCCTCGGGCCAGGGGCCCATGAGCTCAGGGGGCCCCTATGCCTCGAGCTTTTGCACAAATTGTTGCTATTATTAACTTTGCATTTTTTGTCAAAGGGCTTAGTCATGGAGAGTCACGTGAGGCACGAAGCAAGATGGCCGCACGGCACTGAGCGCTGACAAACTTTCCTCTTTTTATATATTTTTTTCGACTCATAGACAACTTTTTTCCACAATTTTTTCAACGTTGATACAAATTAAGATCTAAACTTCACCATTATGGATGGACAATCCGACCCTTTCGCTTCCTCGCCTTACAAACAACAAGAGCCGGGCGACGGACCGAGGGCTAACATGCTAACGGGGGATATAGCTACGCTAATCAAACAAACAATTGAATCGCAGATGGGAACCTGGCAAGGACTAGTAGCTTCCATCGTAAAAGATGCAATTGGCCAAGCTATGGTCCCCATACAGAAAGGTTTGGCAGATAATGGCGATATGCTTAAGTCCCTGAAAGGGCAACTAGTGGTCCACGCTGAAAAGTTTGACACGATGTCCAACCGATTAGATAGCCTACAAGCTGACGTACGCACGGGCGAGGGAATCAATGATTCCTGCCTTGCTGAATTGATTAGGGTCCAGAAGAAGCTGAACGAGCTGGAGGATCGGGCCAGAATTAATAATGTCAGATTGGTCGGTTTGCCGACTGGTGCTGAAGGAGATGATCCGAGGGGTTACCTCCAGAAGATGTTACCCAAATGGATTCCAACCATGAAGAGCTTGCGTAATGCGGTGGTGACCGTCGACAAGGCACATAGAATCTTCTCCAACAAGAAATCGGGACCGAAAACGATGATCTTCAGGCTTCTACACTTCCCCGACCGACAGGCGATCCTGGAGGGAGCACGGAAAGCCAAGCCGACTCTACCTGGGGGAGCCAAATTGCTGTTTTTTGCCGATTACAGCCCTGGTACGACGAAAGACCGCCGCGCGTTCAAAGATATACGCACCAAATTGTGGCAAAAAGGCATCGAGTCGTATCTCATCTACCCGGCCATTCTTAAAGTCAACTACAAGGGCAGGAAAATGTCTTTTAACACGGCGGAGGAAGCGAGAGACGCCTTGGATCCAGCGGCGATGGAGAGCGAGACGATGGAGGAGGAGGCTGCGGAGATCGACAACGAGAACGACAACAACGATGCGTAATGGAGATGGGTGAGCTGTGGAGTGGGCAGACATGGACAGGCGACTGCAATGGGGGTTTAATTTTTTGATTTTTTGAAACATTTATATGCATATTCGCTTGTTTGTTTTATTTTTTGTTTTGAAGAAAACCAAGGCACCTTAAAAAGTATTTTACAGTCCATATAGTATATTGTGTTCAGGGCATTGCATATGATAAGACTATACGAGGTAAATAGTCGTCTGTATATTTTTATTTATATATTTTTTGTTTGTTTGTTTATTTTATTTTTTAAAATGCAATGTTCTTTCCTTTTTGCGGTGGACTACTAAACTTGGAAGAGAGGTGTATGTTTAGGTTGAGTTTTAACTGCGCCACGGTAGCCGAAAGGCTCCGTGCTCCAATGTTTTTTCTTTTTTCTTTTTCTCTCTTTTCTTTTCTCTTCTCCGTTCGTTTTACTGGAGCCGCGGTGAGAGTGACGCCACCCTTTGGTGTGATGGTCTTTTCGGTCACATAGTTAATAAGTATGTATCAACGAATACGTATGTTTGAGTTGTGTTTACCTAGGATTATGTAGGTTATTTTTCTATCATTTATTTTGTATCTGTGGGTAAGGTTTCATCATTGTATTAATAATGGGGGGGGGGGCAGACAGTGTTCAGTGACAGACGTTGCTAAGTGTTTCTCACTGATGTTACAAAGTCAGGGGAGGGGGGTGGGGGGAAGTAAGGGAGCGAGTGGGAGGGAGGGGGGGGCGAGTGGGAGGGAGGGGGGGGCGAGGGGGGAGGGGGCGGGCAGAGGGAGGGGGGTGGGGGGAAGGACTCCTCGAAGTTCCACTAACAAATCACAACAAATCCAAGGCAAGGTTAATGACATGGGAAGGTTAGAGTCCTTTAATGTATTATCTTTTAATGTCAGAGGTCTAAACACACCACAAAAACGCTCTAAGGTCCTAGATTACTTACGAAGGAAGAAAATTGACATTGCTCTTTTGCAGGAAACGCATCTTAAACTTGAAGACACCCCCAGAGTTCAAAATAAGTTCTATAAATCAGTTGTGGCCTCATCAGATGGTACACGTACAAAAGGAGTGATGATATTGTCAAGGCGCAACATAAATATTACCGTTGATAAGATAGGCGCAGACAGGAAGGGACGTTTGGCATTCTGCTGTGCATCCATTCAGGGCAAAAAAGTTGCATTTGTTAGCATTTATGCACCAACCGTTTTTGACGCTGACTTTTTCCCCTCAATCACTGCAGAACTTCTAAAGTTAAATGATTATCAGCTATATATCGGCTCAGATATGAATGCTGTATTTGATAGCAAAAAAGACAAATCCTCTTTATCTATGGCATCTGTTCAGGACTCTGCATCCAAAGCATTAAGTTGTTTTGTTAAAGATCTCCACCTGGTGGATGTATGGAGAGTGCACAACCCCTTTGAGAAGGACTACACCTATTTCTCCCCTAGGCATAAAAGTTTCAGTAGAATTGATTACATCTTAATTTCCTCTGGCTTGCTGTCCACTGTACATTCAGTAGAATTTTTACCCAGGCTTCTGTCGGATCACAGCCCGGTGATGTCTTCATTTGACTACGGAAATATTAAAAATAAGGCTTCGAGATGGAGGTTTAACTGCACTTTGTTGAAAAATGAAGAATTTATTACTCAATTGAGGACGAAACTGGCTGAGTTTATTTCTATAAACAAAGACAGTGTTGCGGATATGACTGTAGTCTGGGCCACGGTTAAAGGGTTTATTAGAAATAATGCAATATGGTTTAGTTCCCATCTACATAAAACCAGACTGCAAGATATTTCCCGGTTGGAAAAACAATGTAAGGAGTTAGAAGACACGCTTGAAAGGAACTACACCATGTCTATAGAAAACGAGCTTAAAGCCAAACAAGCAGAATTAAATGATTTATTAAGACGCAGGGCAGAATACATGATCCACATAACTAAACACAAGTACTACGCAGAGGGCAGCAGGCCTAGCCATTTACTGGCATTAACACTTAAACGACAAGAAGCTAAGAGGGCTATACCAGCTATTAAATGTGTTAAAAGAGGTGTGGTATCATCAACAGAGGAAATAAATGAGACATTTAAAGATTTTTTTAAAAACCTATATACAGGGGGTGGTGTCCCATCAGAGGAGGACTTTACAGAGTTTTTTGAAGGACTGGACTTGCCTAGTTTAACATCAGAGGAGTCAGAGAAATTGGATGCGCCTATTTCATTAGGGGAATTACTTAAAGCTGTGCAAGATACTAACAAGGGCCGTTCACCTGGTATAGATGGTATCCCAGTGGAGCTGTATTTAGCAATTTGGGAGGTTGTTGGTCCTATATGGTTGGAAACTTTGAACTATGCAATTGAAAAGGGTTTTTTTCATAGAGACCTGAACACAGCTCTGATTACAGTTATTCCAAAACCCGGAAAGGATCCCCTGGAGTGTGCAAATTACAGACCAATTTCACTGATAAATGCAGACCTAAAAATATTTTCTAAAGTTCTGGCCAGCAGGCTTGAGACGGTCATTGGGAAAATAATTAGTCCTGATCAAACTGGATTTATTAAAGGCCGTCTCGCCGCTGACAATATTCGTAGACTCCTCCACATTCTGAGTGCAACAGGCAAGATTCCTCCTGCATGTGGCCTACTGTTTATTGATTTCGAAAAAGCTTTCGATCGCTTGGAGTTTCCCTATATATGGAAGGTATTAGAAAAATTCAAATTTGGAAACCATTTTATCAATATGATTCGAACTTTGTATGCTACTCCATCAGCTAGGGTCAATGTTGGAGGAGGCCTCTCGGAACTGTTTGATATAAAACGTGGGGTTAGGCAAGGGGATCCGATTTCGCCACTCATTTTTAATTTATCCATCGAGCCATTGGCGCAATTGATTAGGAGCTGTGTTCGGATCTCTCCTATTACGGTGGGCACGACATCACATTCCGTCTCGATGTATGCTGATGACGCATTGATATATATGGCGGATGTGCAGAGATCACTCCCGGTTGTGTTGGAAATATTGGAGAATTTTGGGTACTTTTCAGGTTGTAAGGTTAATTTATCAAAAACTGCATTAATGCTTGTGAATGTGGACCAATGTGACGTGACCATTCCTCCCCAGATTATTGTTACTGATGAAGTGTCTTATTTGGGTATCAAAATTAGTGTTTCTCTATCGGCTATAGCTAAAACAAATTTTTCATTAGTTTCTACAAAAATAGAGGACGATATCAGTAGATGGAAACATCTGCCATCGTCAGTACCAGCGCGTATAGCGGTGGTTAAGATGAATATCTTACCACGCATCAACTTCATCAGCTCAATGGTCCCGTTGGCACCACCAGCGGGATATTGGAAAAAGCTGGATACCTCATTAAGAAAATACATTTGGAATGGTAAAAAGCCGAGCATAAAATGGTCTGTGCTTCAATACAGAAAGTCTGATGGGGGATGGGCATGTCCTAATTTCAAACTGTATCACTGGTCATTTGTATTAAGAAGTCTCAATGTCATGATGGAGGATGTTATTACATCTTCATGGAAAGAATTGGAGTGTGACTTATTAGCCCCTGTACAATTGAAGGATTTCCTCCTGATGGGTATTTCTATCAGAAAATGTAATCTATACTATGGACCGATTTTTTCATATTTGTTACAGGTGTTTAGAACAGTAGAGAGATTCATAGGATTTAAAAGTAAATGGTGTAAAGCAGCTCCGATATGGAATAACAACCACATTTTGTCTGGGGGGAGACCACTTGTTAACAGAAATTGGGAGGAGAAGGGCATTAGGACTCTCCAAGATATTAATGGTTCGGTTAACATTCTAGATTTTCAAGATATAGTCTCAAAATATGGTGTCGATAGGCATTCTCTATTCTTTTATTTCAAAGTGAGATCCGTTTGTAGGGCCAATAGGGTTCCCTGGGGTACTGAGTTAAAAGACCATCCCATTCTTAGCTGGTTCCAGAGAGCTCCTAAACGAATAGTGTCATATTTGTATGATCAATTAAATTCTCAAAAATATACAACCTCAGCAGGGATGAAAGCCTGGATTTGTGATATAACAGATTTAGGGCTAGAATTGGACTGGGATGCTATTTGGGACAACGTAGCTGGTGCATCAAAAAATCCAAATCATCAGTATATACATCTTAAGTTCTGTCACAGAGCATATGTAACGCCCAGAATCAGGCACCGAATGGGACTGGCACCTGACCCGTATTGCACATTCTGTGCCCCGGGAACCTTGGGCTCTTTTGTACACATGGTATGGGAATGTCCGGGGATTATGGAATTTTGGGGGAATGTGTTGGGGACTTTATCAGAATTAATGCGAGTACAACTGCCAATGGATCCATTTGTACATCTTTTGAATGATGACTCTAAACTATCTCTTACTGTAAAGGCACGCAAAGTATGGCTAGCAGGACTTACAGCAGCCAAAAAGATTATTGTCCAACGCTGGAAACCTCCTCATGACTTATCCAAAACACACTGGCTAAGGAGCTTTTTGGACATTGCCTATCTAGAGCTGTCATCGGCCAGGATTAATCATGCCAAACAGGGCACAATCGATCTGTGGACAAATCTGATATCTGATCTGAAAGATCTATTGACTCGATAATGCTGGAGTTGTGTTGTGTGACTATGTGGAAGGAGGGTGGGGTGGGAAGGGATGGGGGAATGAAGAGGGGGTAAAGGGAGAGGGGTGGGGGATAATGATGTTATTTATGTTTATTGTTTTATTGAAATGCATATTTGTTTGTAAAATGTAAAATCAATAAAAATTGAATAACAAAAAAAAAAGGGCTTAGTCATGCGTGTCAATAACAGAGACCCCAAAGTCCTGCTGAAAACACGAGGAATTGCTTAATCCATGAACCCTTTAAGACCTGAGGCGATTCTTAAAAATGTTTTCTAAATCCTAACAGTTTTTTGAACAAAATCTAAAACATTTTTTTTCTCCAAGATTTTTCAAAAATAGCAGATCTACAAGCTCATGGCGCGGCACTCGGTGCCGCGCTATGAGCTTGTATATCTGCTATTTTTGAATAGCCAAAGAAATCTAAAGTGACACAGGTCTTAAAGGGTTAAGACCGGGAACGCATCTGCGTCATTTTAAGATTTCTTTGGCTATTCAAAAATAACATATATATACAAGCTTGTAGATCTGGCTTTTTTTTTGTTTCCTCGTGGAAAATGTGTGCAAATCTTTGAATATATATTATGTTTTAAAGCAAACCTTTTTTTTTTTTACTGATCTGTAACAACATATTTTGAGATGGGGGTCCGCGGCTAAATACATATCATTTTGGGGGTCCTTGACATGGAAAAGTTGGAGTACCACTGATATAGCAACATACTGTTAGGATTTAGAAATCAGTTTTAGATATGTATTTGGCTGCGGACCCCCATCTCAAAATATTTTGTTCCAGGGACCCCCCAGAAGCAAAGATTTGAGTTACAAATGTGTATAAATATATATATATTCAAAGATTTGCACACATTCTCAAGATTTTTCAAAAATAGCATATCTACAAGCTCATAGCCATGAGCTTGTAGATCGTGTAAATCTTGACTACCCCATATTACAAAAACAAAACAATCCAGAACTAACAAAAGCTAAACTAAAACTAACCTTTCTCTAAAAGCTAAAAACAAAACAAAAAATGTTAAAAACTAACCAAAACAAAAGACTACAAAAAAACGAATGAAATATTGCAAAACTATAATAATAACCGTGCAAGTCAGTGTGGGGCCGCCTTTTACAAGCCTGTGCCCAGGGCCCCATTGTCTCATAAGTGGCCAATATGCCAGGGGTCTTCAACGTTTTTCAGGCCAAGGACCCCTTAGATGAGAGCGAGATGAAGCAGGGACTGCGTATTGTATAACATTCTGTTGCGCTTTTTCATAGATTTCATAGATGGCTTCATAGACTTGTTTGACAGCACTATCATCAGTGTTGTGTAAAATAAAACATGCCTTTGTTTGTTTACAGATTATCTTTTCTATTAATATGTTGGATTAATCTAAGCACTGAAAAGGATACTTCACTTTTAAATAAAATACAAATCATGGCCCCCTCACACATTAGAATGTCCTTCTAATGCATGAGGGGGTCGTGATATTTCCATTACTTTTTTCATTTATTTTTTCATTTATTTTAATGTTTATTTTATTTGAAAGTGAAATATCCCTTTAAACCCTCAGTAAACTTGACCTTTGACCTGACATGGCTCTGTACGTGGTCTGCTCTTTTTTCCCCTCTACACCAAATCTCTTTGCTGAAAATAGCCAATCTACAAGCTTATAGACCAATTATTTGTTTACCAACATTGAGACTGGATGCACAGGTGATTGTTTCATGCAATCAATTCTCAACCTGTTGTTTCGGGGTGCGCTGGTTTCAGCGCACCCCAACCCCCTCTTGTGTGTTGGCTAGTGCTGCGCGCCCTAGCGAGACCTGACAGAATGGGTTTGACGTTGCGCAGTATGACGCTTGCAACCAGTGTGACGTCGTCTGTTAAGGGGTCTATAAGATGGGCTGTTTTCTGCAAATGTTCCGTCCAGAATAGTGATGCTAGCGTTCAAGTGGTGAATGTAAAAAAGAAAATCCTATCAAACAAAAGATTTGGCGGCCAAAAGTATTGGTATCAAAATGACCTTAAAGTACCAAAATTAGAAAGTACTTGTTATGCAGAATGTCCCATTTCACAAGTTTTCAAGTGTATAAAATGTATAAAAATCTTTTGAAAATAGCAGATCTACAAGCTCACAATGCGTCGCGATGCGACACATTGTGAGCTTGTAGATCTGCTATTTTTTTTCAAATTGCCAAAGTGTATAGGTCTAAAGTGTTTTTGTAACAATAATCAAAATCTACAAAGTAACTAGTAACTAAACTTTTCAAATAATTGTAGTGGAGTAAAAGTACAATATTTGCCTTTTGAGATGCAGTGGGAGTAGAAGTAAAAGTACAGAAAATCAGAAATACTGCATTAAAGTAAAAAACACCTCAAACTTGCGCTTAAGTACCGTACTCGAGTGAATGTACTTAGTTACCTTACACCACTGATACCCTTATGCCCCCGTCCCTCACAGGCGAGGAAGACTCCCGACAAAGCCTTCATCGTCTACGAGAACCAGAGCCTGAGCTACGGGGACGCGGACCAGAGGTCCGGCCGCTTCGCGCGCGTCTTCCAGAAGGAGGGCGGCGTGGCGCGCGGCGACGTGGTGGCTCTGCTCATGTGCAACGAGCCCGACTTTGTGTGCGCGTGGCTGGGACTGTGCAAGCTGGGGGCGCAGGTGGCCTTCCTCAACTACAACCTCAAGCCCCACGCTCTGCTGCACTGTCTGGGCAGCTGCGGAGCCACGCGGCTGGTGGTGGGGGCAGGTCAGTACAGTAGTAGCCCGGCATGGGCAGATTAACTCTTTTCATTGCCACGGACAGGAATTCCCGTCCGATTATTTTTTTAATCGTAAAATAATTGTTTTATATAATAGTTTTAACACAAAAACAAAGGGAAAGCTCCGGTTATATTTTCTTTTCTCTGTACGACGAACAGTTTTCCCCTTTGTGTTTAACAACGGTCTGACACGTGATCATAATATATATAAATGTTCTGTGGCCAGCTGGGGAGGTGGGAAAGACGTGCATTTTTGCCGGTATATGCTGCCTTCAGCCTGGCTGCGCCCGGGAAAGTTACCTCGCGGGTGAAAACTTTTTCCTTTTGAGGGTCGGGGCATGTATCCTGTTTGTCTACACAAACGACCAGACGATGGATTATAATGGATATAGAAATAGGCTCTATTCACAGCAGCCATATTATGAAGACATTGACAGGTGTTTCCAATGATACTAATGAAGGCTCTGTTCCATTCTGGTCAAACAGAGTCAGGGTGCTGATGTTGTGCATGTTTTGGCCCACTGGAAACACTCTGTTAAACCAGTGGGTCTACAGTTGGGGTCCAGGGACCCTCATGGGCTTCCAAATGCCTCCTTACAGGTGTGTAACTCTCAGAGTTATGGGGGTCGTGGAAACCACTGTGCTACACTAAATGGAACAGAGCCTTCATTAGCATCATTGGTAACACCTGTGAAGGAAGTGATAATATGGCTGCTGTGAATAGAGCCTATTCTGTGACGGGTTGAAAAGGTTATGAAACACCCAGAAGGGTTCATTTGTATGCTTTCAGAGCTAAATGAACACTGAGGGGTTTTACAGTGTTTGGGTCCCCGTGTGCCGGGGGCCAAAGTCCCTCGGTTCCATGGATAAGGTGTGAGTCTACATATCGTCGCTGTCGTCGGGCGGAAACCTTGTATGAAAGAACCTGTGTTCCAATGGGTCCAATGTAGTTATCATTTAGTCACACGCTGCTGTTGATACTTTTGATTGGTTCAATATTTATAAAAACCCACAGATGCTCTTAACGACTTCCACTTAAAGAAAGGAAATAAAATAAAACGGCAAAAATAGCCGATATTTTTACTACTTTTGTGTGGCTAGTATGACGAAGTAGGGCATTAAGTTACAAAAAATATGGAGATACAAGGTTTCTGCCCGACGACAAGGATATGTAATAATAACATGACATAACATTCTCCTTCTAGGACATTTGATTACACTTCACCCTTCACCCACATTCTGTTCCTCTCATAAAACCTGCATTGTTGCTGCTCCCCAGGGCCGAAAAGTACATTTACTCAAGTACTTTACTTACATTTCCAAGGTACTTTAGCTTTACTTGAGTTTCTTGATACAATATCCTTCTACTCCACTATTACGCCGCAGTGTTTTTAGCCTTCATTTACTCGAAATCTTAAGTTACTAGTTACTTGGCAGATTTGTATTGGCAAATTATGAATACGAAGGAAATAGCAGATCTACAACTTCAAGCTTCTTGTATATGTGCTATTTTCAAATGGCCCAATGTATAAAATAGGGCTTTAGTGGTTAATGATCAATTAATGATAATGATTCTGAAATGAGCATCCTGCATAATGGATACTTTTACTTTTGCTACTTTAAGTATAGAGTTTGAGGAAGCGCCTGCTCACCAGTACCCGCTCCAGAGGCCATATTACACCAGTACTCCAAGACCTGCATTGGCTTCCAGTCAAACAAAGAATCCACTTCAACATACTACTCACCACCTATAAGCAGTGGTGGAAAAATACTCAGATATTTTATTTTAAGTAAAAGTAGCAATACCTCATAAAAATACTCTGTTACAAGTAAAAGGCCTGTGTTCAAAATGTTACTTGGGTAAAAGTACAAAAGTATTGGCATCAAAAAATACTTAAAGTACCAAAAGGTACAATCTACAATAGATCTAGATCTACAATCTACAAGCTCACAATGCGTCGCATCGCAACGTGTTGTGAGCTTGTAGATATTTTTATTAGTTTTATTTATTAGCTATTTTCAAATAGCCTAGGTATAAAATAGGCCTAAAGTAGTTAACCCATTTAGACCTGAGGCCGATTCTAAAAACGCCTTCTACATCCTGACTGAGTTTTCTGAAAAACTTCAAATATGTATTAAAAATGTACAAAGAATGTATGTTGCTATATACTGTACATAGCGGTTCCTGTCCTGAAAGGTATAGTTACAAATAGGGGTTCCCGCCCAAAATGGGTTAAATTATGTTTTATAATGTAATAATTAATATCTGCAAAGTAACTAGTAACTAAAGTGTAAAATTGTAGTGGAGTAAAAGTACAATATTTGCCTCGGAGATGTAGTGGAGTAGAAGTAAAAGTACTGAAAACTGGAATACTTCAAGATTGTACTTAAGTACAGTACTTCTAACTAAGTAAATGTACTTAATTCATTTACACCACTGCCTACAAGGCACTGAACAATCTGGCTCCTCCCTCTTCCTCTTCGACCTCCTCAAACGTCATGTCCCCTCCCGCTCCCTCAGGTCTGGTGACTCCAACCTCCTTGAGGTCCCCAGGACCACAAAGTACCGTACCTGGGGCGATGGGGCTTTTGCTTTTGCTGCCCCAACCCTGTGGAATGCACTCCCCCATACTCTCAGAGAAGCCCCCCACCCTCCAAACCTTCCAAACACGCCAAAAGGCCGTTCCCTTCCAAACCGCTCTCAAAACCCACCTCTTCAATATGGCTTTCCCCATTTAACTGCACACCCCCCTGTCTCACCATTCCACTGTATTATTTTATTTTATTCCACAGTCTTAGCCTTTTCTTAGTGTTTTTCCTTTTAAAGTTTTCTTTTGTTTTCTCCCGACCCCCATGTAAAGCGTCTTTGGACACTTAGAAAAGCGCTATATAAATTTGAGATATTATTATTATTATTATTATTATAACAGGGCACCACTTCTCCATTGAACTCAATGAGCGTGGCCGCCCTGTTACTTTGAATGGTGTCCACGTCCTTGATAGTTGAATGCCCATACATACTTTTGTACTTTCGATTTTTTTTTGAATGCAGAACATGTACTTGCTATTGCTACGTTTACTTAAGTCCACGATCTGAGTACTTCTTCCACCTCTCTTCTTCCCTGGTGTGACGTTTATTTATCAGCTTCAATCTCATTGCGTCCCTGTTCCAGTTTTGTCTGCTCATTTTTTTGTTTCCTAACTTCCAATTCCACTTGATTGGATGAAATTGGTATTCCAACCTGACAATGTATTTCCTGTTTACTGAAGGCCTGGAGAGACGGAGAAAGACAAGAGACAGAGTGTTTGTCACTGAACAAACACTCTCTAGCAACGATTACTATCAGAATATAGAGCTATTTAACACTTATCTTAACCCATTAAGACCTGGAACTGTGTCATTTTTAGATTTGAGCTAAAAAGCATTATTTTACACTTTGGGCTATTCAAAAATAGCAGATATACAAGCTCGTAGCGCGGCACCGAGTGCCGCGCTACGAGCTTGCAGATCTGCTATTTTTGAAAAATCGTGAAAATGTGTGCAAATCTTTGAATATATATATTTTTTAAAGCAAACATTTTTAACTCAAATCTTTGCTTCTGGGGGGTCCCTGGAACAACATATTTTGATGGGGGTCCGCGCGGTCAAATACATATAATTCTGGGGTCCTTGACATGAAAAAGCACCACTGATATAGAAATATACGTTTTTCAGAATACTGTTGAGATTTAGGAGACATCGGCTTCAGGTCTCAATGGGTTAACAAAGAAATGTCACTCACAGAGCCTTTAACTCGGAGATTATACCAATTTCTATATCATTTGTCCACGAGAACAAAAGAAACCAAACATAAGGAACGGTACTGACAACGACAATGACTCATCATTCTATGTATAGCCTGCCCTATATGCTCGACCCCATTTGCACATTCGACTGTGACATTGCTGCTATTGATTAGATATGCATATTATGCACACTACTTGCACACTTCGGGAACTGCTGCATATTGATACGCTGTCGTACCTGGCTTACGACAAGATTAGTTTCTCAGTGTATATGTTTTTTTAATGATTATTTAATTATTTATTCTCTTACTTAATATGTTATTGGGGTGCATGTCGCCTTTCCGACATGTCGCCTTTCCGACGTTAACTAAGCCTATACCTAACCCTAACCCTAACCTTAACCGCACGCGGAAGCCACTAGTCGGAGTAGTGAGATGTCGGAATGGAAGGAGCACCCCATGTTATTGTGGGCTCGCTTCAGTGAGCGCGCTCCTGTCCTCCTCGCTATTATTTATTCTCCTCAAAACTTTGGCACACTACCTAGTCCTATACAGTAGGTACATACATTCACCTAGTTATGTGTAATTTTTGATTTGGATATTAGCAAATATTGTACTTTTACTCGGGGTGCTCCTTCCTCCTTCCGACATCTCACCACTCCGACTAGTGGCTTCCGCGTGCGGTTAAGGTTAGGGTTAGGGTTTGGTATAGGGTTAGTCAACGTCGGAAAGGCGACATGTCGGAAAGGAGAAATGCACCCCTTTTACTCCACTGCAATTATTCGAAAACTTTGCAGAGTTCATGATTGGTATTACAAAACATACATTGCCCACTTCAGCCCTATATACATTTCGGCCATTTGAAAATAGCCGATCTACAAGCTCACAATGCGTCGCATCGCGACGCATTGTGAGCTAGTAGACCGGCTATTTTCAAAAGATTTTAATGCATTTCATACATTTGAAAACTTTGTGAAATGGGACATTCTGCATAATGAGTACTATCTACTTTTGGTACTTTTAAGTGCATTTTGATACCAATACTTTTGTCCTTTTAATCAAGTCCATTGAATTCCCGGACTTTTCCTTGTAACAGAGTATTTCTACATTGCAGTATTGATACTTTTACTCAAGTAAAAAATGAGTACTTTTTCCACCACTGCAAATTATATAGGATTTTCTTTACTGTGAAGTCAGTCATTTTTTCTTTTCCATTTCCTCCATAGACGTGGTTAGCGGTGTGGTGGAGGTGCTGGCTGAGCTCCAGCAGCAGCAGGTGGACGTGTGGGTGGTCGACCACGCTCCGCCCTGCGGCGGCATCAACACCTTACTGGACAAGGTGGAGCGGGTCTCCGCTGACGACGAGCCCGTGGCGGCTCCCCCCAGCGTCGACATCATGTCCAACTTCCTCTTCATTTTTACGTCGGGGACCACCGGTAAACTCTCCTGATTGGATCAAAATTAATTGGTATCCCTCGACCTGAAAATGTGTTTTCTGTTTAGCAAAGAGCTGTTCAATTCAATTCAGTCTTTATTTCAGACCCAAGGGAGATCAATATCGCAATAAAAACAACATACAAAAAATTAAAATAAGAAATAGTACAGATGAGGAGACTCCTGTTACGGAACAAACACACTATAGCAGGGGTCTTCAACATTTTTCGGGCCACGGACCCCCTAGCTGAGAGGAGATGAAGCAGGGACCCCCTCTATATTGTATAAACTTGTGTTTCAGATTTATTTTAATTTTTTTCTTGGTCTTGCTCTTTTTTTTCCCCTCTACACCTGCGTTGTGAGCTTGTAGATCGGCTATTTTTGGCTAAAGTTCTCCTCAGAAAAGAGATGCTAGGGTTCAAGTGGTTCACGTAAAAAAAACAAATTTCACACAAAGATTTGGTGGCCCCCCTGTGGTAATTCTAAGGACCCCCTAGGGGTCCCGGACCCCCTGTTGAAGACCCCTGCTCTATAGCAATGATTACTATCAACATATAGAGCTATTTAACACTTATTTGAATCAATTATGACTTACACCACCGTTAACTTGGAAGATCTGAAGATCTGCTATTTTCACCATAGCAGATCTTTCACGCGATGCGACGCATTGTGAGCTTGTAGATCTGCTATTTCAAACGATTTTTTATACATTTGATAACTTGTGAAATGGGACATTCTGCATAATGAGTACTTTTGAGTACATTTTGATACCAATACTTTTGTACTTTTACTCAAGCACATTTTGAATTCCAGACTTTTTACTTGTAACAGAGTGTTTCTACATTGCAGTATTGATACTTTTACCGTCCCCCAATTACTGTCACTTCCCAGGTGTGTCCAAGGCGACCCGCGTGGGTCATTTCAAAGCAATCATGAGCATGTCCTTCCTGCAGCTGTGCGGGGCCAGGTCCAGTGACGTCATCTACATCACCCTGCCCCTCTACCACATGTCTGCCTCCTTGCTGGGGATTGGAGGATGCATCCAGCTAGGTAACCAATAGAATGGCGGTTCTCAAAGTGGGGTCCCGGTGGACCCCATCCCCCCCAGCGGTAAAAATGAGTTTAAAGTAGCATCAAAATCAGTTTAACCACTTTTAACCCTAAATACTGTACATCGGCTTTTTTAATCCGATCTACAAGCTCACAGGCTTGTAGATCTGCTATTTTTGGTGTGCGACACCGCACACAACAAAGTATATCAAGCCGTTTAAGGACCACTTCACCCATTTTCCTCACTAATGCTCATTTTAAGATGGCACCATTTCCGTCTCACCCTGCCTAGTCTACCATTGACATCCTCAATTGGGATTCCAAGAATAGAAACTACAGCCTGTCTCTTCCTGGAACATTGGCATGCTGAACTACAGTAGAAGCCATCGTTCTTGTATTAATACAAAAATTGAAATAATAATAAAGTTTGAAATATTGTTTGAAATGTCCAAACCTGCCTACCGATGATGTCACTGGTAGGCAGGTTTCTAACTGTCCACAGCCCTCCTCTGAGACACAGTTTAAAATGGGTGAAGTGCTCCCTTAACATTCCATATTTCATTTCAAACGCCTATTGGTTCAAACATTTTCTTTAAGTCACACTGTGCAACTTTTTCAATTAAGCAAAAGTTATTTTTGATATAATCGTTCACCGGTATATTTTTCTCTAAACTGTGTGAAACACTACTTTTGTCGGCCACCGCTTGCTTTTGTGTGACGCTGTAGTATGATCAAGTAGGGCATTAAGTTACAAAAAAAAAACACAAAAAGTTAGAATATGAAGATAAGAGGTTTCTGGCTGACAGCAATGATATACTTTAATTCATAATATTCTCTATGAAGACAGTAATGTCTTAATTGACATTTGTCACAAAGTTGTTTGTGAAATAACCAACAACAGCGAACATAATTCTTCTTTTCTTTGTATGTTTTTTTTTCTCTTCCCCGGGTCACACAGGTGCTACTTGTGTGTTAAAAAAGAAGTTTTCTGCCGGCCAGTTCTGGAAGGACTGTATGAAGCATGAAGTGACTGTGTTCCTGTACATAGGAGAGCTGTGTCGATACCTCATCAACCAGCCTACAGTAAGAAGTACATACATCTATATATATACATACATACACACACATAGGAGAGCTGTGTGGACCAGCCTACAGTAAGAAGTACATACAGTACACACACTCATTTAGCAGGGCTGTGGGTAATTAATCCATTAAGACCGACAACGCATCTGTGTCATTTTTAGATTTTTTTTTCCTATTCAAAAAATAGCAGTTCTACAAGCTTATAGCTTGATACAAAAAAAAACACAAAATATTTGAATATTTATATATTTTTAAAGGGAACATTTTAGACTCAAATCTTTGCTTCTGGGGGTCCCTGGAACAAAACATTTTGAGATGGGGCTCCACGGCCAAATACATGCCTAGTAAAAATGTTTTCTAAATCCTAACATATCAACATATCAGTGGTGCTCGCAGCTTTTCCATGTCCCAAAATGATATGTGTTTGGCCACGGACCCCCATCTCAAAATATGTTGTTCCAGGGACCCCCAGAAGCAAAGATTTGAATTAAAAATGTTCGCTTAAAGATAATTCAAAGTGATTACCGATCTTTTGTATTTTATTGGTTGCTCTAAGGAGCTTTTTTATGCACCTGATCATATGCATTTAATGCTGGATCCTGCTGTGAAAAACCCAATAAACAAAGTTAAAAAAATAAATAAAAAATGTTCGCTTAAAAAATATAATACTCAAAGATTTGCACAAATTTTCACGATTTCTCAAAAATATCAGATCTACAAGCTCATAGCGCGGCACTCGGTGCCGCGCTATGAGCTTGTATATCTGCTATTTTTCGAAAAGCCAATGTATAAAATAATGGTTATTGCTAAAATCTAAAAATGACACAGATGTGTTCCCGGATTGAATGGATTAACCCAAAATATATAAAAAGTACCTCAAAAGTGTACTTAAGTACAGTACTTGGTTACTTTCCAGTTTCCACCACAGAAGATAAGCATTGAAAGGAGACAGTGACCTATAGTGTTCAATGTGGACCAACACTGACGCCTAGAGGTCATTTTCAGTCATTGTCAGTAGGGGCTCAACACAGGTTACAGCTCTTGGAAAGAAGCTGTTTATCCTGTTTGTTCTTTTCATTATTATTTATATATCATTGCTGTCGGGCAGAAACCTCTTATCTACATATTTTTTAGTTTTTTTCGTAAATTAACACCCCCAAAACACCCGTAAATGAACACCCCCAAAAGTAACAGATCCACAAGCTCGAAACGCGGCGCGAAACAGCGCGTTTTGAGCTTGTCGATCTGCTGTTTTTGAATTTGACTGGCTTAATCGGCAATTATTTTGCATAATCGTCATAGTCGGCAAAGAAATTAAAGCTGAAATAGCTGATCTACAAGCTTACAGCGTGTTGTAAGCTTGTAGATCAGCTATTTCCCCGCAACTTTCTTTTTGGAAAGTATACAATTATTAAATATGTCAGTAATTTCTTTGTATATTTAAGTTATTTGTCATATCTGCCCCGTGCAAAGTTTCATTACGAAGCCTAAAAGGCAAACAGAAAAACATTTGTATCCATAATGTTCCAATGTTCAAATCAATGCAAAGACTATTTGTATGACAATTAATCGCCAAGTTAAACGTTGTAATCGTCACAGCCTCTATCTACGTACATCTCTGTCTGGTTTCATGTCAAAGCGGGGAAGCGTCTGTCATTTTAGATTTTAGCATTGGCTATTTTTGAATAGCCAATGTACAATTTTGTACAAAGTACAATTTTGAGGTATTTCCAATTTCCAATACTTTTACTTCTACTCCACTACATCTTGGATCCAAATATTGTTCTTTTACTCCACTACATTTATTTGAAAACTTTAGTTACTAGTTAGTTTGTAGATTTAGATTATTATTACAAAACATACATTAACAACTTCAGCCTATTACACATTTCGGCCATTGGAAAATAGCCGCTCTACAAGCTCACAATGCGTCGCACCGCGACGCATTGTGAGCTTGTAGATCTGCTATTTTCAAAAGCTTTTTAAACATTTGAAAAATTTTAAATGGAACATTCTGCATGAGTACTTTTACGTCTGGTACTTTTTTGTACATTTTGATGCCAAAACCTTTGTACTTTTACTCAAGTACAGTACATCTTGAATCCCGGACTTTTACTTGTATTTCTTTACTGCAGTATCGATACTTCCACGTAAAAAAATGTGAGTACATTTTCCACCACTGTTAACTCTCTCAGTGCCACACAACGAGATATCCCGAGTTTTTTTTCTGATTTAAAAAAAAAGAATTGCTGGCACAGTATGAACATATTTTTTACATTTCATTGGCACTGAGAGAGTTAATGAGGTTAATTAATGTCTGTCTGGTTTTCGTGGTCAGACGCTGGAGGAGCGCGCTCACAAGGTGCGCGTGGCGGCGGGGAGCGGCCTCCGGGCCGACGTGTGGAGGGAGTTCACCCGGCGATTCGGGAGGATCGGAGTGCGCGAAGGCTACGGCCTGACCGAGGCCAGCATCGGATTCCTCAACTACACGGACGAGGTGGGACCGATCGGGCGGGCCAGCTACTTCAACAAGGTGAGTCTGGAGTTCTGGCTAAGAGTGACTTGAATTCATGGATTTTTTTGAGTGGTGCCAGCCACTCCTACACTGGGCTCTATTCACAGCAGCCATTTTATCACTTCCTTCCCAGGTGTTACCAATGATACTAATGAAGGCTCTGTTCCATTTAGTGTAGCACAGTGGTTTCCACGACCCCCATAACTCTGAGAGTGTACAAATGGAACCAAATGGTCCATTTGGTTCCATTTGTACACTCTCAGAGTTACACACCTGTAAGGGGCCATTTGGAAGGTTTCCAGTGAGTCAACATGCACAATATCAGCACCCTGACTCTGTTTGACCAGAATGGAACAGAGCCTTCATTAGTATCATTGGTAACACCTGTGAATGTCTTCATAATGGCTGCTGTGAATAGAGCCTCTTGACCGTGTGTGTGGGTCCGTCCATTTGAGCACGGCCTCAACAGCTGCAGCTGATTGCAACACAAGGATGCAACCAGTTACACTAATTCAAAGGCACCACTCTCTTCACACTGGGGGTGTTTTTTTTTGTTTTTGTCGCATTCCTAAGCCAATAATTTGATGACCGGCAGCGGTTCCCGGTAGGAGACACAAAGAGTCTCCTTTGTGTCTCCTACCGGAACCACTACCTACCATAGTCATCAAATTCAAAACAGAAAGATATCCATGAATTCAAGTCTCCATGGGACTAATCCTTAGGAAAAAAGTTTTTTTTGGGGGGTGAACTTTCCCTTTAAACCCTATATTGTCGCTGTCGGATGTAAACCTTGTATGTCCAAAACCCGTTCCTTTTTTATTGTTTTAAAAACCTTTTAAAATAGTGAAAATAGCAGATCTGCAAGCGCACAACGCATCGCGACCTTTGTGCGACACTCTTGTATGATGAAATAGGGCCTCTTCACTTAATGCGGCCCGCAGGTTAATATCGGAATACTGATATATTATTGATTTCAGCTGTTACAATTCCAAACATGCAAACATGACCCGCTTTAATTACTTAAGTCTATATTAGTGGCTTAATGAGTAGTATTAAACTTCTATTGTCTTTTTTATGTCCAATGTATTTGTATTTAAGTTCATAAAGTTAACATAAGTATAACTAAAAGCATTTGAAATGCAAAAATGTTACTTTTCAGGATTCCAATTTTAAAAAATAGCTAAAAAGAATCTGGATTCCAATTCAAAAATAGCAAAAATAGCCGATGTACAAGCTCCCGCGACGCGTTTTGAGCTTGTAGATAGGCTATTTTTGCCACTTTTGTGTCACAATGGCGAAGTACGGCATTCATATACGAAAAAAAATTGAAAAACGGAGATAAGAGGTACGTCTCTGCCCAACAGCAGGCCTATAAGCAATGTGGCCCTCTGGAGTGAGGGTGGAAAAGGCCCTCTCCATCATCAAAGTTGCCCACCCCTGAAATAGGGCATTCATTTACAAAAAAGAAAAACATAAAAAAGTTGAAATATGGAGATCCGAGGTTTCTGCCTGACAGCAACGATATACTTAGCTGACCAAATCTCTTTGCCGAAAATAGCAGATCTACAAGCTCACAACGCTGTCATGTTGTCATTTATTTGGTCCTCACTAATACTCATTTTAATATGGTACCATTTTTGCCTGTGGAAATCCAAGCTAATAGAAACTGCAGGCTTTCTATTCCTGGGAAGTTAGCATGCTATAATAGAAGCCATCGTTCTCGCATTAATACGTTTTAAAATACAACATTTTAAATATTGTTTGAAATGACCAACCCGATGATGTCACTGGTATGCGTGTTTCTGAACTGTCCACAGCCCTCCTCTGAGACACAGAGTGAATAGACAGAGATGGTACCATATTGTAAATGAGCATAATATGAGTATAGAGTAGAATAGGTATGCTAAGGTTCATGTGGGTAACACATTATGCAATGGTAATGTCTTGTGCCACTTTACAGTTAACACATTGGCTGCCAGCTTTTTTAATTTTTCCCTACAGTAGGCTGCCAGACTTTTTCAATGAGAAAAAAAAAGCACTTAGGAGCCGAGATACATAATTTTTAAGTTTTCAGTTACAAGGAAGTGTCTGGGAGTCTAAATCTTCGGTAAGTCATATCTCCTTGGTCTTTGGGTTTAAAAAAAAAAAAAAAAAAAAAAAAAAAAAAAACTTTTATTTTGAAAGATTTTTTTTTTGAAAGAACGCAGATCTGCGTCCTTGGCAGCGAACGGGCTTTTGCGCAAATGAACGCAGATCTGCGTTCTTGGCAGCCGATGTGTTAATAATACTCTGTTTGTTTGTTTTTTCAGCTAAATATGCCTTTCGAGCTGTTGTTATGTGATGCAGAGACATATGAACCCGTCCGCACCGACACTGGAAGATGTGTACGATGTCAAAGAGGTACAAGTTCAAGTTTATTACGTCCCAAACTGGGCAATTTATGTTACAGCAGATAATAGGAAACTCCAAGACACAGTAAACATACATACACAAGACATAAACATAGACATACTGTAGACATGATCACAAGATCCAGATAATGATAGCTACTAATAGCTACCTCCTCCTGCTCCTCCTGCCCGTTAACCCTTTAAGACCTGGAACTGTGTCATTTTTAGATTTGAGCTAAAAAGCATTATTTTACACTTTGGGCTATTCAAAAATAGCAGATATACAAGCTCATAGCGCGGCACCGAGTGCCGCGCTATGAGCTTGTAGATCTGCTATTTTTTTTTAATCGTGAAAATGTGTGCAAATCTTCAAACATAATATATTTTTAAAGCAAACATTTTTAACTCAAATCTTTGCTTCTGGGGGGTCCCTGGAACAAAATATTTTGACGGGGGTCCGCGGCCAAATACATATAATTTTGGGGGTCCTTAACATGAAAAAGATTGAGCACCACTGATATAGAAACATACGTTTTTCAGAATACTGTTGAGATTTAGGAGACATGTAGAATCGGCTTCATGTCCCAATGGGTTAAGGGCATTTTTCTGTCTAACGCCAAGGTTTCCATACCAACAAATGGCAGCAAATGAAATAACAGACCCTATGAAAGCTCTGTAGAATAAAATCATCAGTGACATATCCACCTGAAATTTGGCTAAAATCATAACCAGATCACCATCACCGCCACTGTTCATGTACGTGCGTTCATTTGTGTGTTGCAATATTCTTAAAGGTTTGTCTGTTAAAAGGTTAAAGCTCTATATTCTAATCATTGCTATAGAGCAGTGTTTTTTTTCATATCAAGGTCCATTATTTATTCGCCATTTGAGCCACGGACCACCATTTGATGAGATTTAGACTCTCAGACCCAAGACTTAGAATATTTTGGTGTCGTTGGTTAAGATTTTGTTCACAATTCCATGCTGTATTGATGTTGGTACCATAGGAGAGAGAACAGGCAAACGTTGATCAAAATAACAATTATTCTACACTCTCTAATTGTGTAGACTTCTTGTAAATTAAGCAATGCAGATGTTTAACAATAATGTAACTCTTGAGAGCGTAAAATGAAACCAAATGGACCCGTAATGGGTCCATTTGGTTTCATTTTACGCTCTCAAGAGTTAAACATCTATAAGGGTCCATTTGGTTGACAGCTCTCCATCATTTAGCTGGGGACCACCTGGAACCCCCTCAAGGACCACTGATGGTCCCCGGACCACTGGTTGAGAACCACAGCATGGGTCTTCAACAGGGGGCCAGGAACCCCTAGGGGGGGACACGTTGTGAGCTTGCAGATCGGCTATTTTTGCTACTTCTGTATGACACTGTAGTACGATTTAAGAAGGGCGTTAATTTACGAAAATACATTAAAAAAAATGATATGAGTTTTCCTCCCGACAGTCAGCGACGATTATGTTTTTCATGTGTTGCAGGAGAGACTGGTCTCCTGGTGGCTCCGCTGTCCGCCACCAACCAGTTCCTGGGCTACGCGGGGAACAAGACGCAGTCGGAGAAGAAGCTGATCAGGGACGTGTTCCGCGACGGAGACGTCTACTTCAACACTGGAGACCTCATGCTGCACGACCACCGGGACTTCCTCTACTTCAGGGACCGCCTCGGAGACACGTTCAGGTAACTTAACTCAACTTTAAAGACCGGGAACGCATCTGTGTCATTTAAAGATTTCTTTGGCTATTCAAAAATATTTAGAAAAATCATGAACATCTGTAACTCAAATCTTTGCTTCTGCGAATTCTACAAATGTCTTCTAAATCTCAAACGTTTTCATGTCAAGGGCCCCCAAAATGATATGTATTTAGTCGCGGACCCCCATCTGAAAATATGTTGTTCAAGGGACACCCGGGAAGCAAAGATTTGAGTTAAAAATGTTTGCTTTAAAAAAACACATAATATTCAAATATTTGCAAACATTTTCACGATTTTTCAAAAATAGCAGATCTACAAACTCACCGCAGATGTAGATGTATTTTTGAATAGCCAAAGTATAAAATAATGGTTAAAGTGGTTACACAGATGCATTCCCGGTTTTAATGGGTTAAAATGAAACAAACTAGACTGGTGCACCGATCTACTCGGGAACGACGCAAATAGGGGATGCATGCCCTGCCCGGTCACACAATACCCGTCATGCCTGTCTGTCTGTGTTCCGTTTGTGCCCATGTATGGAGATCTCTGTATCTGTCTGTTGTCCATGTTATGCCCATATTGAGATCCCTGATGTCATCAGCATAGGCCCATATATGGGCATTCTCATATAACATGTTGTGGACTCGTAGATCAGCTTCTTTCGCCGAGCGTTCGCCCCCGAGAATAGGGACTCCAGGGTTCATGTGAATTAACGTTCATTTCATAAGGGAGATCAATGGGGCTTTGACAGGGCTGAAACATTGCCCAAATTTGGAGTCATTGCGTCATGTCATACGTCACAGATAAATGACACATGGACTGCATTTATATGGCGCCGTCCTCCAAAGCGCTTTACCACAAATAGACACTCAGGCGAGAGAGACAGATACCAGCCAGAGCCAAGAGCCAGAGATATATCGCAAAGGAGCAAAGCCCCGCAGAGAAAAACAAACCATGGAAAGTCGAGGACTCCACTCCCAGCTGAAGGACAGCGTCCCGCTGGCAGGCCTGGGTCCCCAGGTGTCCGCGTACGGCGTCCAGGACACGCTGCGCGGCGGCTTCGCCGGCGTCAAGAACCAGCTGCTCCCCGGTCACGCGCTGGAGCTGCCGGAGAAGGCCTTCCAGCTCAACCGGGAGAGGCTGCACCTCGCCACCCTCCGCAACCAGCAGGGCCTCCACGCTCCGCTGCGGCTGCAGATGGAGCTCCGGGCGGCCGGCAAGATGCAGCGCCTGCCCTTCCTGCCGAGCGCCAACCTGGCGCTGGACACGCTCCGCGGGACGGACGAGAGCGTCGGCTTCGAGGACTTCCTCAACGACCCGGCTCTGAGCGAGCTGATGGGGGACCCGCACAGGATGACCGAGCACAAGCTGGGACTGCTGTGAAACGTTCTGGACCGACACGTGTTTTCGTTTCCTTAAAGCACTTAAACCAGTAGTTCTCACACTTTTTTTGTGCCAAGGACTCCCAAATTGATATATATTTGGCCGCGGACCCCCATCTGAAAGTTTTTTTTGTGCCAGGGACCCCCGCCCCCCGAAGAGATTTGTGTTAAAACACTTTTTCAAAACTTTTGAAAATAGCAGGTCTTAGTGAAACGACTCCTTCCGTCTACACCAAATCTCTGCCAACAATAGCTGAAGACGCAATGCGACTGCTATTCTTGGGAAACATTTCCCCCAGAATAGGCATGCTGGGGTTCAAGTGGTTTAACGAGTATTTCACTTTTATTTAATCACTATACTTTTTTTCTGTAATTAAAATGTACAAAAATAAGATAAGAAATGAATAGGTAAGTAATAAGTAATTGTAAAAAAAAATACGGCCCCCTCAGGCATTAGGACAATATCAGTCACCAAAACCAGGAACGTGTGTTCAAGGAGTCCAACATGGTCACTCCTATAGGAGTCATCGGAAGCTTCCTTGCAAATTGTTGCTATTGGACAGAAACCTTAAAAATCCCTATTTCAACTTTTCGTTTTTTCATTAACTAATGCCCTACGTCCTTGTGTCTCACAAAAGTGCAACGTGTTGTGAGCTTGTAGGTCTGCTATTTTTGCTCCTTTTTTTTTTTTTTAATTAACAGTTAAAGTGGTTTAAGTCTATCGGTCTGTGGGTTTTATGAATATTGAACCAATAAAAAGTAATAACACAAGCTTGTAACTAAATAATGACTACGTAGATCCATTGGCACACAGGTTGTTTTTGTCCGTTTCCTGAAAAGTAACAGCTTTGAACATACATGGTTTCCACCCTGTAGCCCCTTTCATTGTCGTGTCATTCACTCGCATCCTTTCCTCACGCCATAGCCCTGCCTCCGAATGAGTGGAGGACGGAGGAATCGGTCGGGTTCGCTTTAAGGCAAACCCGATCGAGGGACTCTGAGGGTCGCCAAATCATTGTGATTTATATTTCTATGAACCACTTGAACTTGGGGATTATTCTCGGCAAAGAGGTTTGGTGTAGAGGGAAAAAAAGAGCAGACCAATTACAGAGCCAAAGGTCAAGTTTACTAAGTATTGATGGTTTAAGTGTTTAAATGTCTGAAAATATACACATTAACATGAATCCAACACATAGTCTATGAATCTATCCATGAAATCTCAATTTTATACAATATGTACCCCTTAGCTTCATCTCCCTTTCAGCTGAGGGGTCCTCAGCCTGAAGAGGTTTGACGACCCCTGCTTTAAGGAACTGGGAACCCTCTTTGCCCAGCCGGGGTCATTTTGAAGCGACGGCAATAGGCTCTATGCACAGCAGCCATATTTGAAAGAAATTGGGCCTCTTCTTACTTCCTTCAAAGGTGTTACCAATGATACTAATGAAGGCTCTGTTCCATTCTGGTCAGGGTGCTGATATTGTGCATGTTGGCTCACTAGAAACACTCCATTTTGGTTCCCAAATGGCCCCTTATGGTGGGTGTGTAACTCTGAGAGTGTATGTTACGACCCCCTGTCTAGGGTAGGGGAGGTGACATAATAATGGAGGACAAAGTCGCTTTCAAAAATGGATTGTTTTTATTTCCTTTTTTTATGCAGAGATTTCAAACTCTTTTTGTCTTTTTTTCACCAGTGCCAAAGAACTTCAGGGTGCCGGTTTACATTTGTAAAAAGGCTGCCTAATAAAGAAAATTACCCCTATCCTAAACCTAACAAAAGAAAAATATACATTTACTAAACTTACTTACCTAACTAAAGAATATACAAAAACAAAGTGGTTTAACCAACAAAAAGACCAAACACCCCTACAAGGCGAGTGAATAACTAAATACAAGAAATAATGGAAGTGGACAAATAGTTACAAGATAATGCTTAACTCAAAATAATACTGGGCAAAAAGCAACAAGTTTAACTATAATTAAATTATAGATTAAACTAAGAAACTGAAAAGTATAACTGAAGGGCAAACAAAAAGTAGCTAAAGAACAAACAAAATAACTGATTGAATCAAAAGTCACTGATGGACAAATGAACAAACAGAAGGCAAAGAAACAGAAACAAAACAAAACAGAACAGAACAGATCAGACCAGGCTACATGGGTTCGGGGAGACAGAGGGATTGAATCTCTGCAGCTCTTTCAAGTGAGAGCAACCAGTCCCCATGACAGACAGAGCAGAATGAGCTTTTGTAGGTGAGCTTCAGAGAACAGCCAGCCCTGGCTAGGGCGGAGACAAAGGGGCGACGAATGGAAGCAGGAGAACAGGGCCAGAGGCTGGACCTGTCAATCTGGACAGCTGGAAGGCAATCACTCACTCACTCATACCAGCACCACACCCAGACTCAGACTCACAGCTTCCACCACCACTCATGACCTTATATGGAACACAGAAAGACAACAATATAACACAAGCCACACATAGCACAGACATATAACCAAAATATAACCACACATAATATAACCATACGGCTAGGGCCGTAACACCCCCCCCCCTTAAAGAAACCCCCCCCCCCCAAAAAGAAGTTTCTTAAGCTGGGGCATAAACACGAGAAAGGGCATCTGCCAAGACATTATCAACTCCTTTCTTGTGACGAATCTCTAAGTTGAAATCCTGTACCAGTAATGACCATCGCATGAGCCTTTGATTCGAATTTTTCATCTGTCTCAGAAAAACCAAAGGGTTATGATCAGTATAAACAACTACAGGCAATGGGCTAGATCCCACGTAAACCTCAAAAAATTGCAGAGCAAGCAATAAAGAGAGAGCCTCTTTCTCAATAGTATTGTAATTACTCTGAGGTGCATTAAATTTCTTTGAGAAATAACAGTTTGGATGGTCAATACCTACGTCATCCTCCTGCAGCAGTACTGCTCCGGCTCCACTTCCACTCGCATCCACCTCCAACTTAAAAGGCATTTTGAAGTTTGGGGCAGCCAGGACAGGAGTGCTGCAAAGAAGAGCCTTACAGGACTCAAAAGCATGCTGGCAAGCAGGCGACCAAACATAAGGCTTTTTCACACTGGTCAAACTGGTAAGGGGAGCAACTACATCAGCGAAATTTTTACAGAAGGCACGATAGTAGCTCGACATTCCTAGAAAACGGCGGAGACTACGGCGTGACGTAGGTACAGGGTAGTCCACTATGGCCTTGACCTTGGCATCAATGGCCCGAACTTGACCCTGACCTACCTCTTTTCCCAGATACGTAACGGTGGCACGACCAAATTCACACTTTGACAAATTTAGAGTCAGATTAGCGCCCGCCAACCTGCCGAAGATTAAACCAAGAGTGTGCATGTGCTCAGGCCACGTATCAGAAAAAGCAACAACATCATCGAGGTACACCTCACAATTTTCCACCCCAGCTAACACATTGTGCATAAGCCGTTGCAGGTGCATTACGGAGTCCGAATGGCATCACAGTATACTGATAGAGACCATCGGGGGTAACAAAGGCAGAGATATCTGAAGCACGAGCAGTTAAAGGGACCTGCCAGTACCCTTTAAGTAAATCAAGTTTTGTAACAAATTTAGCAGCACCAACACGGTCTACACAGTCCTCCATGCGAGGCAGAGGATACGAATCAGGTTTGGTAACATTATTTACCTTTCTGTAATCTGTGCAGAAGCGTTGACTGCCGTCAGATTTTGGCACGAGCAGACAAGGCGAACTCCATGCGCTAGAGCTGGGAATGGCAAGGCCATTATCTAGCAAATACTCAACCTCCTTCCCCCCCACTCTGCCGCCCATGGGATTGCGGCGTGCAGAGGGAGCAGAAAACACAGATCGGTGTGTCAAAATGAACTCATCGGCACACACCGCAGCTTTAACCACATTATCCACTTTCTGCTCGTTTAAGTAGACAACTATACGCTCAGGTAGACAGGATTTAAATTCCTCTAATAATACCAAATCACGAAGCTGGTGAATAGTCAATACCTTGTTTGCAGTGCACCATTTGTCAAATAAGACACTTTTCTTTTTTTTTTATAACACTTTTTTATTGGGGATAATTCAGTAGTGTTACAGTAATCATTGCATACACAATCATTGCGTATAGTCACCCCCATTGTTTTCTTTTTTTTTTTTTTTTTTTTTTTACATAACAAGACAAGCCAAAAGACAACATGCAATCCCCCCCAAACAAAAAACAACAAATAAGCAACAAAAAAAAACAAAACAACGACGTAACTGAGATTAAGTACTAAAAAAAAATAAAAGTACAAGCAAGGTCATGGGTCACATCATGGGTCACAGCCATTGTCATTGTGTCACATACACCCAACGGAGATACACCGAAATCCACTGACCGATATACTTGCTGCCTACGGAGCTTTCTACTCTCGAGAGGTCTGATTATTAAAGTATTCAATGAAAGGTCTCCATGATTCATAGAAGCCTTCAGTGGTTCCTCTAAGAGAGAATTTAATTTTTTCTAGGCTTAAAAAGTACATCACATCGTTTAGCCAAATTGAGTGAGAGGGTGGCTTTGGAGATTTCCAAGCTAGTAGTATTCTTCTTCTTGCCAAGAGAGTTGCAAAGGCAATAATATCTAACTTTCGATTCGAAAATTGTAAAGAATTTGCTGGTGTGCCAAATATAGCTAGCAGTGGACAGGGTTGCAGTGCAGTTTCTAAGACCTCCGAAAGGGTGTCAAACACAAGTGACCAGAACAGTTGTAAGTGTGGGCAGGACCAGTACATGTGTGTAAGGTGTGCATGTGTCTGAGCACAGCGGTCACATTTTGAGTCAGCATCAGGGTACATTTCAGCCACCCTGGCTTTACTAAGATGAGATCTATGTACTACTTTCAGTTGGATTAGGCTGAGCCGTGCACAGGAGGTAGTTGCGTTCACTCTATACAACGCATCAGCCCACCACTTATTTGTCAGCTCCATCCTCAATTCTCTCTCCCATTTGTTTTTTAATCGTTGTGTATTAACTTCAGTTAACGATGAAATAAATGTATAGCTCTCTGAGATGAATCCACTCTCCGTTGGTGAGATCAGGAGCAGTTTTTCCAACTTCTGATTATTAGGAAGGTGTGGGAATGAACCAAATGTATCTTTTACAAATTGACGGATCTGCAAAAATCTAAAGAAGTTATCACGGGACAGATTGAATTCAGAACATAGAGACGGAAAGCTATGAAATATATTATCCATGTACAGATCCTTAAAGCACCTAAGTCCAGCATCATACCACCTATTAAATGACGAGTCTATGGTAGAAGGAGTGAATAAGTGGTTCATTTTAATGGGAGCCTGTATAGATGGTAAGGTAAATTTAAAGTGACGTCGAAATTGTATCCAAATTTTTAGGGTTGACAAAACTATAGGGTTAAGTGAGTAACGGGAGGGAGATAAAGGAAGAGATGAGTAAACTAGGGCTGGTAGTGAGGCTACCTGACACGATTGAAGTTCCAGGGAGCACCAGTCTATGTCCGGTGCATGTAGCCAGTAATTTATTTTATGAGTATTAGCTCCCCAGTAGTAGTTTAAAAAGTTAGGAAGGGCTAAACCTCCGTCAATCTTCCTTCTTTGTAAGATTTTTTTACTAATTCTAGGGGTTTTATTGTTCCAGATGAAGCTAGTTATGAGTTGGTCTATAGTTTTAAAGAAGGATTTAGGCAGAAATATTGGAAGACACTGGACTAGGTACAGAAACTTAGGAAAGGTAGTCATCTTTACGCATTGCACTCTTCCCGCCAGTGATAGAGGCAGGTTGTTCCAACGTTGAAAGTCAGATTTTATATTTGCTATCAATGGTACAAAATTGGCTTCATGAAGAAGTGATAATTTTGGTGTGATGTTAATTCCTAGGTAATTGAAACCAGCGTGTGATAGTTGGAAGGTGGTATCTTTTTGTTGAATTTGTTGATCCGAGGTGTTAATGGGGAAGCATATACTCTTCTTCAGATTTAATTTGTAGCCGGAAAACGAGCCAAATTCCTTTAGTATAGCTTCAGCGGCCGGGATTGATTGTATTGGGTTTTTAATGTAAAGTAAAAGATCATCTGCGTACAAGGAGGTCTTGTATTCTTTCCCGTATCGAGTAATACCTTGGATCATTTGAGAATCTTTTAGCGCAATGGCTAGTGGTTGGATTGCAACAGCGAAGAGTAACCCTGATAGCGGGCAACCTTGGCGTGTGCCTCTAGCTAGGCGGAAGAAGGAAGAGTGCGATGCGTTTGTGTTTACACTTGCGAGTGGATTTGAATATAACAGCTGAATCCATGACACAAATGTTTCACCAAAGCCAAATCTACGTAAAACAGAGAAAAGGTAAGGCCATTCTACACGATCGAACGCTTTCTCTGCGTCCAGTGATATAACGACCTCTGGAGGGAGAAGCGCGTTCGATGTGTAGATGATGTTCAACAGCTTTCTAATGTTAAAGAACAGGTGGCGGCCTTTAATAAAGCCTGTTTGGTCTGGTGTGACTATCTGGGCGATGACAGACTCTAAGCGTTGGGCTAGAACCTTCGCCAATATTTTTTGTTCCTGGTTTAGAAGTGAGATAGGGCGATATGAGCCACATTCAGTGGGTTCTTTGTCTTTTTTTAGCAAAAGAGTTATAGTAGCTTGTGTGAGTGTTAGCGGTAGAGACTTATTTTTGAGTGATTCATTAAAAACGTTTAGCAGAATGGGGGCCAACTTGTCAATAAATGTTTTGTAAAAGTCAGTTGTAAAGCCGTCTGGGCCTGGAGCCTTGCCATTAGACAATGATTTAATTGCTGTAACAATCTCTTTAAGCTCTATCGGTTTCTCCAGATTGTTTTTACCCTCCACGTTAATAGTTGGAAAATTAAGATCGTCTAAAAAAGACTTCATATTTGTTTCATTAACTTCTTGTGCTGTATATAGGGTCGAGTAATAGGATTTGAACACATCATTTATTTTTTGGGGGTCCGAAATAGTTTGATTAGACTCATCTTTAATTTGGTGGATTAATCGTGAGGCTGCTTGTCGTTTAAGCTGATGTGCAAGTAGCCTGCTGGCTTTGTCTCCATATTCATATGTTAAGCCGTGAGATTGTAATAGCATTCTCTCTGCATTCGTGGTAGAGAGAATGTTAAACTCTGATTGAAGACTAATCCTTTTATTAAAAAGTTGTTGAGATGGGTCTATAGCACATTGTCTGTCAATTGTTGATATTGCTTCTGTGAGTTCTTTAAAACGTTTATTTTTTCTTTTCTTTTCATGGGATGAATAAGAAATTATTTCACCGCGTAAAACCACCTTTAACGTCTCCCACAGAAGTGATTCAGAGACCGAATCAGATTTATTTTCAGCCAGAAAGTTGTCAATAGAACTAGATATTTTTTTACAGAAATCCTCATTTCTAAGCAGCAAAGCATCCAGGCGCCAGGGAGGGCGTGTTTTAATGTTTAGAGGAAATGAGATGTCTAGCTGAAGTGGTGCATGATCGGAGATTGTTATCGCCAGATAGTCTACTGATGTCACATAATTAAGAAAATATTTGTCTATAAAAAAGTAGTCAATACGGGAGAAAGCTTGATGGACATTTGAAAAAAATGAAAAGCTTTTAGTCTGAGGGTTTAGTGACCTCCAGGGGTCAACACATCCACTGTCTTCCATAAATGTTGATAAGGATTTGGACATTTTTAAAACAGATAGGCTTTTAGGGTTTGAACGGTCCAGCAAAGGGTTGATCGTTAGGTTCAGATCTCCTCCAAAGATGAGTTTGTGAGTGTTTAAATCTGGAAGGCTAGATAAAAGTCTATTCATAAAGTCTAAGTCATCCCAGTTAGGGGCGTAGACATTAACTAGCAGGACTGGAGTTTGGAACAGTATTCCTGACACAATTATGTATCTTCCATTTACATCTGCTTTTATTTCTGAAACTGTGAATTGGATTTGATTATTTATTAAAATCGCCACTCCTCTGGCTCTTGAATCGAATTTTGAATGGAAGATTTGGTTACTCCATTTGTTTTTAAGTCTTTTATGATCTTCATTTTTTAAATGGGTTTCTTGTAGGAATATAATATCTGCTTTTAAGGTTTTGATATGATTAAGCACTCTACATCGTTTTACTGGACTGTTCAAACCCCTTACATTCCAGCTAAGCATCCTCACAGAACAGTCAGGACTGTTCATCTGGTTGTTTTTCTTATGAGCCATAGATTATGTTGAAAAAGGGATATAAGAACAAGAAAGTAAGCAGCCATGATATTGTACCTGACACTGTATAAGATTCAATGAACATGATTATTGAGAAAACTGGACCCATGATGTGACCCACGCACAAAGAAACAAAACAAAAACCCCTAATGACAAAAAAGACAAAAACGAACTGAAATACTAAGTTCCCTTGAAAAACAAAAATGGGGAACTGCAGCTTACAATTGTTATACCACCGGTGCATTATCCTAACTCTGACTAGGACGGTGGATCTCTCATTAAATGAGTTATAATAACTGTTTTCAAGCTCGGATACACTCATTTCACATAAAAGTGAGTAGAAATAAATGCAACTATTTGTGGGCACGCTGAGGCACAGGCAAATAGGGGGGGGGGGGGGGGGAGTGAAACCAATACATTTAAATTAAAGTATTTAAGAAAAAAAACGATCAACCGCTCACAGAGACTCTAAGTCAAATTTACGTTGCTTAACTTTAACCTGTGTAATGAGAAAAGTAAGTAATGTCTATATCGAATGGATGGGTAAAGTTTACCTTATAATGCCAAACTACTGTCTGTATGCATCTTTGCTTTCGTTTCGCAGTGCACCAACAAATAGAAATAAAGTAAAAATAATCATCTGAAATTTGCTATCTTTCTTGTCTAATAGGCAGGTGCGCTATACACTCATTACCCAACTCTTGAATTATAATACACATAGCATCGGGTACTATGGGTTTGGCAAGGGAGTTTCAGAACTCTTGAAATAATATAGATAATGACTCGGTCAACATTTCGACTATAATGCACATTAGATTTAGCATTGGTTTCCTTTAATGCAAAAGAAAAAAAGATGTCCATGTCAGATGGATGGGTACAGTTTGCCTTATAATGCCAAGCTGCTGTCTGTGTGCATTTTTGCTTCCATTTCGCAGTGTAATAAGAAATAAGAGTAAAGTAAAAATAATAATCTATAGTTTGCTGTCTTTCTTATCTAATAGGCAGCTGTCTTGTACACTCTTACCCAACTCTTAAATTGTAATACACATAGCATCGGATTCAATGAGTTTGGCACCTGAAATATTATAGAAAATGTCTCAGTCAGCATTTTGATCATAATACAATTTTGATTTATCATTTATTCCCTTGAATGCAAAAAAAAGAAAAAGAAAAAGAAAAGGGAGAAGATAAAGCAACAGAGAGGGAGGAAAAGAGAAAAGAACAAATGTAACCATCAACATCATCATTTACAATGCAAGAGAAAGGGTGTGTGTGTGTGTGTGTGTGTGTGTGTGTGTGTGTGTGTGTGTGTGTGTGTGTGTGTGTGTGTGTGTGTGTGTGTGTGTGTGTGTGTGTGTGTGTGTGTGTGTGTGTGTGTGTGTGTGTGTGTGTGTGTGTGTAGTACGCGTGCAAACTGGCAGCTCTGCACAGGCGTATGGTATCAGAACAGTTAAGGCAGTCCTCTATGCATGGATACACTATCACTCTATGGCTGATTTCTTTAGTTTTGCAAGTATACTGTTGCGTAATCATTTACATCATGTGAGTACAACATCTTCATTGGGAGATATAACAGACACTAATATATATATATACACACAGTTTCAGACTTATTCCTTTCACGTGTGCATCACCCCAATGGACATTGCGCGCGCACAAGTGTGTGCGTGTATGTGCATGTGTATGTGTGTGTGTATGTGTGTGTGTGTGTGTGTGTGTGTGTGTGTGTGTGTGTGTGTGTGTGTCTCTCTCGCTCGCTACGAGGCTCTGTGTGACTGCTGCGGGCGGTGTCACGAGGTCTAATGTCTTCACCGTTTGTCATACACTGTCAGTATAATTGTCCGTATATCTTAGAGTGTCATAGAAATAGGGCGAATGTAAAGGCATCTTCATTAAGAAAGTAACAGATAGTCAATTGTCCGTGTAGTTGCGCTCTGCCTTTTTTTTCCCCCCTTGTGTGATCTTCGTTCCATTGAGCGCTCGGTGTGTGCGTGTGCACGTTGCGCGCTTGCATGTGTGCGCAGCGCGTGCTTGTGTGCGCAGCGCGTGCATGCATGCGCAGCACAGGAGGCGAGTGCAATTGTATTCTTTGCGGTGCGTTATGTTTAAGAGAAAAATAAAATAAAATAAAAAGAAGAATGGCTAGTAAACTTAGATAGGTTATCTCCATAATAAGTGTCTCAGTCATATAATATGTATGCCGTGCATAATCACAAATAGTTTGTCATATCGCCTGGTCCTCTGTGTGTTTGTAAGTCACTCACCCCAGTGTAGGTTGTAAAATGTTTGTGCCTCGTCGGCCGTGTTGAAGAAATAAACCTGATCATCTTTCTTTATCCTTAATCGACACGGGTGGAGTAGCCTGAATGCAGCATTCTTTTTGTAGAGGTTGGCCATGACGGCGGAGAATGCTGAGCGTCTTCTGGACAGGCTGGCGCTGATGTCGTTGAAGAATCGAAGCGTATTGCCGCTTTTCTCCCTGGAAAATTCTACATAAGTCTGGTTGGCAGTTTTCTCACAGGACCTGAACCTTTGGCGGTACGCCTCCGGCACTAACTCATATGCCCTTAGTATGGTTTCTTTTACCACCTCATATTTGCGGCTCTCCTCAACAGTTAAGGCTGCACACACATCCCGAGCTTTTCCCACTAATTTGCACTGCAGTAATAAACTCCACATGTTCTTTGGCCACTTCACCGTGGTTGCAATGCGTTCAAAAGTGTCAAAGTACGAATCGAGTTCTGTCTCTTTAAAGTGCGGTACCAAAGGAATATGCTTACTGATGTTGAAATCCTGAGAGCATCCCGAAATCCTGGGCTGGGGGGCAGGTGACCTGTCGAGCTCTGCGGCCCTGATGCGGAGTTGCATCAGCTCAACCTCCTTGGTTTTTGTTGCGAGTTCCACCTCTCGGAGGCGGAGGGCCAGCCCTAGACTATGTGAGTCCCCCCCAGCATTGGTACGAGCTATAAGCGGATCTATCTCTGAGTCCTGAGGTGAGACACTAGCCTCTCCTTCCTCAAGCTCAGTGAGCGCAGGGGAGCCTGTGTCAGCAGTCGCCTCCACATTCTCACCCGAACGCCCAGCCATATTCTCCGCCAGCCCGATGCTTACACGCTCTATGATCCCTTTTTCAGTAAGTTTTTCCTCTATATGAGACCTTAGTTCGGCCTTATTGGCACCCGATGGGACAGAAATTTTGAAGACTTTAGCAATCAAATTTAACTCAATTTTAGTGCATTTATCTAATTTGTCTAGAGTGGGAGAAGTTGGGAAAGTTAATGCAACCTCATCTGGTTCAACCGCGGACATTACAATTAATCAAATACTCTACCTAACCTGCCAACCAAAACAGACAACTGGAGCAAAGTTTTGACTACTCACCAGATCGAACGAAACCCAGAAGGACCTAACCAAACCCATGCAACCTGTTAAACGAACGAATTAAACCAAATTCAAATAATCCTCAAAAAAGGAATAAGTTTCAGGGGTAAACTTTTGAACCAAGCCGAGTCCCCAAATTATGTTATAATTTGGATCGATATTTTTTTATAATTTGGAACGGACGAGCCCCCAAATTATGTTACGACCCCCTGTCTAGGGTAGGGGAGGTGACATAATAATGGAGGACAAAGTCGCTTTCAAAAATGGATTGTTTTTATTTCCTTTTTTTATGCAGAGATTTCAAACTCTTTTTGTCTTTTTTTCACCAGTGCCAAAGAACTTCAGGGTGCCGGTTTACATTTGTAAAAAGGCTGCCTAATAAAGAAAATTACCCCTAACCTAAACCTAACAAAAGAAAAATATACATTTACTAAACTTACTTACCTAACTAAAGAATATACAAAAACAAAGTGGTTTAACCAACAAAAAGACCAAACACCCCTACAAGGCGAGTGAATAACTAAATACAAGAAATAATGGAAGTGGACAAATAGTTACAAGATAATGCTTAACTCAAAATAATACTGGGCAAAAAGCAACAAGTTTAACTATAATTAAATTATAGATTAAACTAAGAAACTGAAAAGTATAACTGAAGGGCAAACAAAAAGTAGCTAAAGAACAAACAAAATAACTGATTGAATCAAAAGTCACTGATGGACAAATGAACAAACAGAAGGCAAAGAAACAGAAACAAAACAAAACAGAACAGATCAGACCAGGCTACATGGGTTCGGGGAGACAGAGGGATTGAATCTCTGCAGCTCTTTCAAGTGAGAGCAACCAGTCCCCATGACAGACAGAGCAGAATGAGCTTTTGTAGGTGAGCTTCAGAGAACAGCCAGCCCTGGCTAGGGCGGAGACAAAGGGGCGACGAATGGAAGCAGGAGAACAGGGCCAGAGGCTGGACCTGTCAATCTGGACAGCTGGAAGGCAATCACTCACTCACTCATACCAGCACCACACCCAGACTCAGACTCACAGCTTCCACCACCACTCATGACCTTATATGGAACACAGAAAGACAACAATATAACACAAGCCACACATAGCACAGACATATAACCAAAATATAACCACACATAATATAACCATACGGCTAGGGCCGTAACAGTGTACAAATGGAACCAAATGGACCTGTTGGTTCCATTTGTACACTCTCAGAGTTATGGGGGTCCTTGAAAACAAGACAACCACTATGCCACACTAAATGGAACACAGCCTTAATTAGTAGTATATAATATTGGTAACACCTGTGAAGGAAGTAAGGAAGGGGCCCAATTCATTCCCAATATGGCTGCTGTGCATAGAGCCTATTACTTACGACGTGTCGCACACAAGTGCCATATTCGTCAAGTAAATGTACTTCAGTATCGCCCACAGCCGTATCAGCCGGCGGCCTGTGTGAGTCTGTCCAGGACCTGAAGTGGAGTCAAAGAACACTTCAGTGTGACCCTCTTCTCTCTGGACCTGTTCCCCTTAACCACGCACACGTCGGTCCGCCTCACGTCCAGGACTTCAGCCAGGTATCTGACCAGCTCCGCGTTGGCCTCCCCGTCTGCGGGGGGCGCTGCTATGGAAACCCCCACCGCCTCCGGGGACACGCGCGTGATGGCGGTCCGCTTGGCGCCGGGTGTTGCGCGCACAGACACGGCGAGAGCTCCGCTCTTGTCCCGCGCTACCGGCCCGGTAGGGGGAAGTGAGGACGTTGCGTCAGTGACGCTGGGTTTCTGTTGTTGGCCTTTAGGTGTTTTGTCCTTTTCGGGCATTTATGTGTTTTACCGGAGAGGCTCTGTTTGGTAGACAAGATGCTTTGGTTGGGGACAAAGTGTCTGTCCTTGAAGAGTTGGAAACGGGGTTAGTACCTCTACAAATGAAATATGCAAAAGTGAACATTTAGCTAGCTATGATATCTGAACCTGTTACTCTCCGCTAGATATGTCACAGATGACTGACGTCATAGACGTCCGATGTCACAGATATCTGATGTCAGATGTCTGATGTCATAGAAGTCTGATGTCATAGATGTCTGATGTCACATATGTCACAGATGTCTGATGTCACAGATGTCTGATGTCACAGGCTGGTCACATAAGTCAGAGATCCACAGAGCCACAACGTTTCTATGTGGATCCCAAGATCCATATGATTAGATTTTTTTTTTATCTATCTACCATAAATTGTTTCCAACCAGTTTTAACTACAGTACTACATTGAATTGGCATACCTCCACTGGTTCTCAAACATTTAAATTTCAAGACCCCATAAAGGGCCGTTCACACTGAGCACTGTAACTATAACTATAATAACTATAAAAGTATAGTTTTAAAAATTGTTCTAAGTCATGTGGATGGCAGAGCTCACACCAACTATAAAAAATCACACCCTGTGTGAAGGTAGCGGCGCCTTTCATACTTTTTGTCATCGATATGTGTTTATAATGTGTTTATACCCATGTGTCACGTGAAGCTTGACCAATCACTTTGTTGACGCACCTGACCAATCAGAACGTTGACGTACGCACACGGACAAAGTCAGGTATAGAGCAGGATCCGCTCAAAAATAGATAGAAAATAGATTTCGAATTTCAAGATTTCCCCCCCAAAATATTGTATTTATATTTTATTAAAAAATATATATATATTGATTAAATTGATTTGTTTGATTAACTTTTGGACCCCCTTAAAACTGAGATGCTCAAGCGGTTATTCCTAATATAGAATGCCATGAGGTTCAGAGGTAAAGTGTTGATTGGTGGTGGTGTGTTGTTGCAGGTGGAAGGGAGAGAACGTCTCCACCACGGAGGTGTCAGAGGCTCTCAGCAGCGTGGACTTCATCCAGGAGGTCAACGTTTATGGAGTGACCGTCCCAGGTCTGTACCCCGACAAACGTCACCACACGTACTGTCAATGTGACACGGTCACTGTCATTATCATTTTGCAGTGATGAGAGAAACGGTGTTTCCACTGTGTGAACAGGATATGAAGGTCGAGCAGGCATGGCAGCCGTGGTTTTAAAAGCAGACCACAAGCTGGACGGCGTGATGCTCCACCAGCATTTAGTGAGAACACTGCCCGCCTACTCCTGGCCCTGGTTCCTTAGGATACAGGTACGTACGACTACGCCTATATTATAGTTTTTCATTCGTTTTATTTTGTTTTGACCTCATGTTTTACATTTCAGATAGTAATGATTTAATAGGCTCTATGCCTATCCATATTGGAAAGATATTGGGCCTCTTCTTACTTCCTTCACAGGTTTTGCCAATGATACTAATGAAGGCTTTGTTCTATTTCAAGTAGCACAGTGGTTCTCAAACTCTGAGAGTGTACAAATGGAACCAAATGGACCCGTAAGGGTCCATTTGTTTCCATTTGTACACTCTCAGAGTTACACACCTTTTAAAATGTGCAATATCAGCACCCTGACTCTGTTTGACCAGAATGGAACAGAGCCTTCATTAGTATCATTGGTAACACCTGTGAAGGAAGTAAGAAGAGGCCCAATTTCTCTCCAAAATGGCTGCTGTGCATAGAGCCTATTGTTTTACTGTTCCTACTGTTTCTCAACCAGCGGTCCACGGACCACTTAGTGGTCCATGGTATCATTACAGGTGGTCCATGGGGTAATGTTTAAAAAAGAAGTGACAATTAGACAGTATATTATACAGTACCTTTGTTAAATATATGAACAGTATATTTAAATAATATTTCATAAGTAGGTGTAACAGGCCTAATGGGTGAAGCATCATTCTTTGTCTGAATGTGTTTTGTGGGTCAGGAGTCTCTGGACGTGACGGAGACATACAAGCAACGGAAGCAGACGCTGGTCCAAGAGGGGTTCAACCCCGACTCCGTCCACAGTCCTCTGTACTTCCTGGACGTGTCCCAGAAGGACTACATTTCCCTAACACCATCTGTGTACCACGACATCATCAACGGACAGGTCAAACTGTAGCGTCCTCTGTGACAGTGACCCCGCGTCCTCGTCCGAAATGCCATACTAACGTGCGATTTTTAGTATGCCAAAATAGTATGCGAGACTTTTTAGTATGTTCGAAAGCTCAGTAGCTACTCAATAGTAGGTGAAATGCATACTAGTTTCCTGAAATATTGCAGTATGCAACAGTGGACACTACGCTGCTATAAATGTCCCACAATGCAACGTGGTTACTGCGACCGCAACAACATTCCAGAATTGACATGGCGGACATCGACCAAACCTCCGTCAATTATGCTTCTATTAACCCATTAAAACTGGGAGAGCATCTGTGTCATTTTAGATTTTAGCTAATCGTGAAAAATTTTGCAAATCCTTGAATATATATTATATATTTTAAAACAAACATTTTTAACTCAAATCTTTGCTTCTGGAGGAGGTCCCTGGAGCAAAAATATTTTTGAGATGGAGGGGTTTGCGGCCAAACACATAATTTTGGGGGTCCTTGACATGAAAAAGTTTGAACACCACTAATATAGCAACATACGTTTTTTTTTTTCAGAAAAAAAAACGGATTTATAAGACGTTTTTTAGATTCGGCCTCCCTTAATGGGTTAAACACATGTAGAATGAAGTTTGTCGAAACTAATGACGTCCAGTAAACGTTTAACCGCTGTATAGAACATACATGGTGATGAAACTGAGAATGATATGTATGCGTAGTACCAGTGCTATGTCACTAGATGGGGCACTCTCCTAACATTCCATGCAGTCTCATTAGTTTGTCTGAAATTTCGTACAATAGGCTCTATGCACAGCAGCCATATTAGAAAGAAATTGGGCCTCTTCTTACTTCCTTCACAGGTGCTACCAATGATACTAATGAAGGCTCTGTTCTGGTCACTAGAAACACTCCATTGTGGTTCCCAAATGGCCCCTTATGGTTGGTGTATAACTCTGAGTTAAGGGGGTCCTTGAAAATAAGACAACCACTATGCCACACTAAATGGAACCGAGCCTTAATTAGTATCATTGGTAACACCTGTGAAGGAAGTAAGGAAGGGGCCCAATTCATTCCCAATATGGCTGCTGTAGAGCCTATTGTTGAGCGGAGTCCCTCAGGGCTCTATTACAGGTGGCTTTTCTGTTTTCGCTCTACATTAGATATCTTTCGCAGAAAATAGCTGATCGACGCATTGTGAGCTTGTAGATAGGCTGTTTTCTGCGAAACGTTTTCCAAACAGTATGGATGCCGGGGCACATACACTCGAACGTTTATATGTCCGATCAGCAATTTTTTTAAAATGTATTTAAAGGAATCCTTCACTTTTTTACAGCCCTCAGTCCGTATAATCGTTGCTGTGGTGTAGAAAACTTGTATGTCCAAAAGTATTACTTTTCATGAAATGGTCAAAAAGAACCCGTGTTCCAATGGCTCCAGTTGATATTATTTAGTCACAAGCTCTTTTTAATACTTCTCATTGACTCAATATTTATAAAACCCACAGACACACTTTACTACTTTCATTTAAAGTATCCTAAATATTCTAAAATAGCAGATCTACAAGCTCACAACGTGTCACGATGTGAGCTTGTAGATATTGCTATTTAAGTTACTTTAGTGTGACACGCTTGTAGGGCATTGATTTCTGAAGAAATGTAAAAAGTTGAAATATGGCGATACAAGGTTTCCGCTCGACGGCAACGGAGAACACTTTCACTCCAATGTTTACAAACGTGCCAACATAAATGAATCACTCCAGCATCAAAATGCATCAAATGCAGTTTAAAGTCATATTCCAATTTTAGAAAAAGTATTTTTTGTTATAATCTTTCAGTGACATATTTCTTTACAACATTTTTTACAACAACCATTTCACGGCCACTTCTTTAATACGATATAGCGTATACAATTGGGGTGGTTGTATTTGGTCTCCCTGCTCTTCTACTGAGACAGTAGACAGGCTCTATTAGCTCAGTGGTTTAAAAAAAATAATAACAAAAAGACTTGGGTTCAAATCCGTGGTAGAACAGGAAAGTTATATAGTGCAACTTTAAGTTCCTATTTATGGGTATCACAATGATAACAAGGTTTTCTGTTTGGGTGTGTGTGTCAAAGGACAGACTTCAGAGTGGGCAGGTTGTATTACAAAGACAGACCTTTATAAAAAGGAAAATGAAAGAGATATTTTCTTAACTTAATTATTTTCTTTATTACCTCCAGATAGGCATTAAACTATCATAGCACAACACTATAGATCAGTGGTTCTCAAACTGGGGTCTGGGGAGTGACCCCCAGGGATCCTCGAGGGGGTCCCCAGAAAGATTAGGAACAATTTAACCACTTTAAGTATATTTTATATTTAGCAATTTGAAAATAAAAAATCACACCCTGTGTGAAGAGAGTGGTGCCTTTGATGAGCCCCGTATTGACCCCTGTATTGATGTTGTCATCAATGTTTGTTTATTGGACATACATACATACGGACACACGGACAAAATCAGATATAGGAGTGGTTGGCACCACTCAAAAAACTTAAAATTGTGGAATTGTGAAAAATGTGGAATGATTTTTTAACATTTTTAAATCTTCTCTAATGGGGGCTCCTTGCACAAAATCGTTTCAGATGGGGGTCCACCACCAAATAACACAAATACATATCAATTTGGGGGTCCTTGACGTGAAAATGTTTGAGAACCACTGCTGTAGATAAAATAAAAAATCATAATAAAAGCAGGCTAGAAAGATTTTATTGTAACAGTGAAATATTTTTTATATTCTGGTTTACAGATTCATATTTTTTTTAATCTAACATGTGACCTTTCTCTCTTTTAAATATGACGCACCAGCATAAAGCACAAGCTATCAAGCATTCATTCCTCTAAACAAAATGTACAAAATGTTTTTAAAAAAGTCTGATGTATTGTTCCATTATTTCAATTGTAAATTAGATTCTATATGATATAAATGTCAGTCTTTTGTAAGTCAATGTCTTAGCATTTCTCAAATAAAGTGAATGCATCTGGAGGGGCAAACATGTGTGTCTCTTCTCAGATAAACATCAACCCGCCCACCTGTTTTTTTTTTGTCCAATCCAGAGGGACGCGTCCGTTACAATGAACAGGAAGTGACGACACGGTCCCTTGTGCCGTTAACTGACTGGAAAAGTGGGTCAGTGACTTTGCAACATGCAGTGCTTCCCACACTGAGGCTAGACCACTGCTTCTGAAAATGTTTCACTTCAAAGACCTGGTCCATTTGGTTCCATTTCTAATCTACGCCCTCAGAGTAACAGACCAATAAGGGTCCATTTGGTTCCTAACAATCAATCATTTAGCTGTGGGCCCCCTGGAACCCCACCAAGGACTCCTAGGGGACCCTGAACCCCACATTGAGAACCAACAGTCCAACATGACCTTTTTTGATTAAAAAAACAAACAAGGCTTCTTTTACAAGAGCACTGGTCTGATTCAGAATAAGCAGGGACACTTGGGGCCATATCTTTCACGCTGCCTTACCCCTTATACCTTAACTGTTTTGCCCCTTTTTACTATTTTGAAAAACATTTTAAAATAGTTCAAATAGCCGATCTACAAGCTCACAACTAGTCTATTTTCACTTTTTTTTTAAATGTTTTTCAAAATAGTAAAAAATGCCTTGACGGGGACATAAGGACACTTGGTGTACACAGGGACATAAGGACACAATACAGTAACTGATGCATGGGGTTGTCTGGTGCGGGGGAGAAAGAAATATTTTCGTTTCGGGGATTTTATGAACTTAGACCTCAAGCCATGTATGAGCGTCTCACAGAGGTATGTGCACCTTACGTCCACCAGGGGGTGCCATAGGACATTTATTGGAACAGCTGACGAAGGGGTGTCATTAACAGTAGATGTTGAGTTATGGCCAGTTTGGGAGCATGTCTACTGTCTATGTTCCCTCAGTCATCAGCCCTATGTTCCTATTATATTCTATAATATAATACTACTATATTCACAAGCTTGTTAATACTTTTCATTGGTTCAATATACCCCCACACACACATACACACACTTAACTACTTAAACCCCAGCATGCGTATTGTGGGGAAAGCTTTCGCTGAAAATACCAGATTGACAAGCTCGCGTGGCATATTGTGAGCTTGTCGGTCGGCTATTTTCAGCGAAAGCTTTCCCCACAATAACAGAAAACAAAAAAATACACTAGTATTGAGCCCTGAGGAACTCTTGTTACCCATATGGTGTTTAAGTGGTTAACCACTTACATCATTAGCTATTTTTCACTACTTTTTTGTGTGAAACTGAAATGTGGAGATACAAGGTTTCTGCCCGACAGCAAAGATATGCAAAACGTCTTCAGGGTCGGCGTTTCGTCAGTGTGTGCAAAAGGCTGCCCCCTGCATCATTTATACTGATGCCGGGGGGGGGGGGGGGGTTGTTGCTGCGTAGCATGACACTGAACCACTGGCATTTCTAATTCCTAATTGAAGCGTTTCCAAAATTGACAGCCAAAGTGTCCCTGAGCAAGACGCTTAACCCCTCACTGCTCCCCCCTCAGTTCTCACCATGACCTTCTGAGCAGCCATCAATTGGCTGAAACAGAATTTCTTCCTGTGGGACTAAATAGGTCTTTCTCTCTCTCTCTCTCTCTCTCTCTCTCTCTCTCTGTCTGTCTGTCTGTCTGTCTGTCTGTCTGTTTGTCTGTCTGTATTGTCAATGCACATTGACCCATCAAGTCAGCCTTACGCTTGAAAAATATTGATAGCTACGCGTTGTGGTTTACTGGGCTTGTTTCTAAAGTGTAGTTGCTTATTTCTTTTCATTGTTTTGTCAATATGTATTTGTCTGCGAACCCCCATCTGGAAATATCTTTTGTGCCAGGGACCCACATACAAGATTTGTGGATTTAAAATGTTTCAATATTTTCAAATAGCCGATGCATATGGGTTTCAAGTGTTCTTGGCCTAGGTCGCCTCTTTTGTTCTTGTTGTTATAGACCAGGTTCTGAGGACGACGTAGAGAGAGGTTCCTTATTTCTTTTGCAAAATCTGGCAACACTGCATGGTTCACACAATATGTGAGTCATACACAAAGGCATCAGATGTTGTTCCTCCCCAAGAGCATACAAGCTTTACCAGAAGTATTAGAAACTTATTTTTATTGTTTGTGTTTTGAGTGTTTTTATCTTAGATCTTGAATTGGTAAGAAACATCATAATTCATACTGTTATGCAATTATGTTTTCTAATAGAACTTGAACTTAATTTGGATGAATAACGATAACAATAAATAATAATAATAATAATAATAAAGTATCTATCTGCTGTCTGGGGGTTCGAATCCACAGTGGTGCATCCGGCTTTGTCGAGCGTCTACAAACACAATTGGCCCGTGTTCAGGGGGAGGGAAGCCGGGCGGGGAGGGTGATATTTGTCACTGCATGTAATCCTACAGGCTGGGGGGGCGGCACCTGTCAGCAGGGAATGTTGGGCGGGAGGAGTAGCTCTACGTTCTCCCGGTGGGGGCTCCTCACTATCAGGTGAGTCAGTAGGATACGGCAGAAATGTGTGTGCAGAGGAAATCATTTGCATTAATGACTAAATTGGGGAGAAAAGGGGGTAAAAAGCAGCAAAAGAAATGGGAATTAAAAAATATGTTTTTAAAATATTTTTAAATATATTTTCGTGAACTGAAATGACAAACGGATGCCAGCTTCCTTTCTCTGTAGTTAGTCTGTAGTTCCAGACTCTATAGCCTATGGCATTCGGAGAGAGTGGAATAGTTGTCTGGCTACGCAAGACTAATGTGACACTAATGTCATTTTTGCCTAGAGGAGATAGAAACTTAAATGGGGGTAAAAGAAAATATATATATTGCGTCCCTGGCTGGGTGGGGACGGGGGAGACTTCCAAATATTCCCTGTGACGCAATGGCTTTACTGTCATTTTGATGTGTAGTTATTGCGTTATGGGAAAGTGTTGCGTTAACAGGGTATTATGTGTTATGTTATTCGTGTCAGTCATTTATTCATGCTGTCTATGTGTATTTACACCATGACTGATGGGGTAAGATAAGCATCAAGGAGTTAGAGTTCTGGTATGCGAGCTGTTGCAGCAATAAAATGTCTTTTCCTTGTCGTTGCAATGGCTGCTTCTTTGAATGAGTAAGCCACCAATACAGTATGGCAGGGTACAAATTATAAATACTATATTTTAATGAATATGAATAAAAGGTAAATCTGGGCCCCTTTGATACTAAAATACCCCAGGGGAATAAGTCAATCTACACGAAAAAGGCTGACCTTCAGTGAAAGCCCTCACATTACAGGTTTACATTATAAAGCAGTGGGGGAAGTATTTTTTTCTTGTGGACTAAATAATTTTGTATTATTCTGTGAGAAGAGAGAGCAAAGGAAAAGAAATACAACAAATGGATAATATATCTCATACAGTAGGCTACTGCTTTCACAGTCTTCATCATATTATAATAGCATATGTGAAAGCAGATAATGTTCATGATATTTGGAACACCAGCATCATATGCAGGTGAAAAGTAGCAGCAGGTACAATGTTTCTTAAAGGTGCTGTTTCAAAGACCAGTTTGTACAGCATGGGGAAAAAAAGAAAAGAAAAAAACACATTTCACATGGTTAAAAAAAACTAAACAAAACGATGGTTCTTGAACTTGGCAGTGTAAAAACTAAGCTATGATGACTAAAACCATGGCTATTGACTATTCACTGGTCTAGCACACAAATCCCTTCATATATACCAGTGGTTCTCAACCCTTTTAATATCATGGTCTATTATTTATTCGGCATTAGAACAACGGTTTGATGAAATTTAGACTCTCAGACCCAAGACTTAAGAATATTTCCACAATTCCATGCTGTGTTGATATCGTACCATTAGTAGAGATAACAGGCAAACGTTGACCAAAGTAACAATTCTTCTACATTCTCTAATTGTGTAGACTTCTTGTAAATTAAGTAATGCAGATGTTTAACAATATTTTAACTCTTGAGAGCGTAACATGAAACCAAATGGACCCATAAGGGTCCATTTGGTTTCATTTTACGCTCTCAAGAGTTAAAGATCTAATAAGGGTTCATTTGGTTACCAACTCTCCATCATTTAGCTGGGGACCACCCCTTCAAGGACCACTGGTGGTCCCCGGACCACTGATTGAGAACCACTGATATATATACAGGACTATGTCAGTTGTAGCTGCTCATTCATGACCCAATGAAGTGACACCTCCCCAGCAGCGTGTCAGATGAGTGAATGGTGCTGGAATGTCAAACCAGTCGATCCTGTGGCTCCAGTGTGACAAACGGACCCGACTGGTGACACTGCCCTGCGGTGACATGACAGGCAGCAGCATCAGGTACAAATCACCTATAGGCTTCTCTGTGGCCCTCACTAATAGAGCATGGGGTTCTAAAAGTGGGGTGCTTTACCCCCAGCGGCCCTTGGGGGAGGGGGTTCCAGGGGATCCCCAGCAAAATGTGTTGATATAGCATCACAATCATTTTTAAAAAATTAGATTTTTTTTTTTTGCAAACCGTTAATATATATATTTTTTTAAAGCAAACATTTGTAACTCAAATCTTTGCTTCTTGGGGGTCCCCGGAACAAAATATTTTGATATGGGGGTCTGCGGCTAAATACATATCATTTTGGGGGTCCTTGAAGGTTTGAGAACCACTGTAATGGAGCATAGCAGTGGCTCAATTTTGAGGTTCCACGGATAGAAAGCCCATTCATTCAGCCCACAGAGATCTCAGAAAATATTGATATTAAGTATTTTAAGCCTGGAACACAAGCCATCCAGGCTCCTGGTGAATACTGACCATAAAACATTTGATTCTGTGTCCAAAAATATTTGAATATTTAATTACATATTTACTATATTTAATAGGCTAAAAACCTTTTTTTGTGTGTTTTTCAAGTATTTCTTTTTGACAGAACATCACATGCTTTATGGCCATGATTCACCAGGAGCCTGGGTGGCTAATATAAATCTTTTCGGAAATATTTATTAGTCTTTATAAAGATCTTTATTATCTTTAATTGTTTTCAAAAATAGCATATCTACAAGCCCATAACTTGTGTAGATTGGTTACTTTTGAATAGCCGAAGTATAACATTGAGCTTAAAGATGTAAGTGATATCTTTTTTTGGTTAAAACAAAACATTTGTATTAAAAAGTTCACGCTTTATATTATAGCAATCATTGATGCAGAGTGTTTGTTCAGTAACAAGGGTCTCCCTGTCTCGCGACTCTTGCCAGCTCTTTAGTAAACAGAAAATACATTTTTCAGGTGGGTTACAGCTTTGATCCAATCAGGAGACAGAATCCCACAAATATCATTCATCAGCTTAAAGTATGTCCAATTTTGTCTGCTCATTATTGTTTCATCAGTTCCAAATTTCACTCGTTTATCCTGTGTATACCATATGAGTTCTCTCTCCTGATTGGATCAAATTGGTATCCCGGCCTGAACATTTATTTTCTGTTTACTAAAGTGCTGGAGAGACAGCGAGACCCTTGTTACTGAACAAACACTACTCTATAGCAGTGCTTATCTGAATATTGAGCAAATCAACACATAATATAACAACAAAAGCACCTTTAAAGCTTCACTATGTAACTTTCCTCTTCTACCCCAGATTTGAACCCGGTTTCCTGCGCAAGTGCTGAAACCCCAGTTGTAGCCTATAAGTTATATTGTTTTAACATACTCTACCATACAGATTGGACAAAATTACATTTTATTCATTAAAAATAAAGTTATATAACGTGCCGCTTTAAGTGATTAATTGATTCTAGCATCCTCAAAGATTTTCTCATGAAAACATTTGAGCTGATCGTATTGAGTCAATAGAAAGAAGTGTGGAAGAAAATGTACTAATTTATTACTAAGTAGGCTAATATCCACACCACGCCGTACCTCCAGTTCATGTCTAGTCAAGGTTAAGTGAAGCCACAACAACTTTATTTGTTCATTCAGGATCTCCCATGAGTCCCATTAGCACGTGTGTGGCAGCTAGCCTTCTAGCAAACAGGAACAAAGTGCAATTTGTCCTTAAAGTACACAGTAGTTGGTCCAGTTGGTCCATAGCCAAGTAAGTGTTCACCGCATGAACCCTAGCGTCCCTTTTCTGGGGGGGAATTCACAGAAAATAGCAGATTTACAAGCAGAATCAGACGATTCTGGTACTGCAGCTTACTACAGCTGGGGCAAGACACATGAACGAGCAGCATTGGTTTCGACCAATGGGCTCCACTCAGTTGGGTTGCGTGAAACTACTGCGCATGCAAGACGACGCGCAGAGGCGCCAGATAGGCCCCGTCCGTCAAACTTTCCCAACCCTGAAGAAGGGGTAAAAAGGGAGTATGTGCTGGGTGAGCAACTCCATACAAGTGAATGGGCGTGGATTTCTGGTTACCTCTCTAAAATATGTAACTCTATGAGTAGCCTATAAGGCAGCTCCACCGCACCGATTTCGAGCCGACTGCATTGGAAAGCGTTGGAAAGCGTTGGAAAGAGTAGACCTCTCTGGCTCAAAATAAGCCAGTCCATTTGGTTACATTTGTGTAGCCTACTATTCGGAGCTACACCAAAACTGACAGTGAACGTCATGACGTCACCGTCGAACCGACTGCTTGTGCTGAACTAGACTACTAGTCTGTTGCAGTCTGTTGTAGTCTGAAGTAGTCTGTTTGGAGAGTCACCTTTAGAGCCCTCAGAGTGCACCATGGGTACCATATAATGTCATTGTGTGATGTTTTCATATGTGAGTAAGTAGGTCAGAGTGACTTAATGTCGGGTATCAACTGAGAATAATGCGCTAGACTCCTGGGATATGGATTACTGAGGTGGAGCACATCACCTATATACCATCCGCTCCCAATGCTTGCAACAACACCCACCATCAGCTCCCAGTGCTTACAACAACACCCACCATCATCTCCCAGTACTACTATCAGCTCCCAGCACTTAGAACAACGTAACACCTACATCGCCCAGTGCTTACAAAACCTACCATCATCTCCCAGTACTACTATCAGCTCCCAGAACTTACAACAACACCTACCATCAGCTCCCTGTACTTACTGGGAGTATGTATGGGTCCCATGGTGACTTAAGGTGGCCTGCTTTTCCATTAAGGTTTTCAGCACGGTACGGTTCGGTTCGGCACGGTAGAGAACTAGTTCTGCTGGTGTTTCCACCTCAGGCCGGTCCAGTTGTAATCGCGCTGAATCACACTGGTCGGCCTGGAAGTTGATACCAGGCTGGCCTGATTGTGAGATGAGGATGAGTTACCCAAGCTGTGCTACTCATAATATGAGTAGCATATGAGTCGGCGGTGCCTGGGAGCAAAGGAAGAATAATGGCACCTTTTTTTGATACGTTCCTACTAGTCATACTACAGTATGTACAACTGCGGTATGTTGGTTACTTGTTCACACGTTTTTGTTATTTAGATTACTTTTTATTTGACCACAAATGTACAGATTGTTATTTAGACAGCATGTTGTTTTTAAACAGAGGCTAGGTTCATTGGGCCTCATTCAGCAATAAATTCGTAAGTTGTCTTCTTAAATTTCTTCCTAAGTGAATTCCTAAGAGAAGTCGAGTCAGATTCATGAAGCGTTCTTAAATGGCAGAATTGTTCGTAACGTATGTTCTTATGATGATGAATCCCAGTCCTCGTAACTTGAAGGGGTGCGCCAGTTAATCCAAATTACCATAGGGAGCTGCCCCACCAATCCCCATATAAGGCATGACTGCATGGCCCTGCCTGCAGTCACACCTGTGTGTGATTTCTGCTCACAGACATCACAGGAAATCACACAGAAATAAAGTTGAGAGAATGAAGTAAAGAATACCTAAACTAAAGTCTAAAGATGGTTGAACACCAGACTCCAAACATAAAAATAAATAAATCATAAATAGTTCTGTGGAGGTACTTCTGAAGTGAACAGCAAATTATTTTATTTAATTAATGAATGTATTTTATTATTTATCTCATATTAATCAACATATCACCACTAGACATCAATGTAAATTTGCTGAAATTACCATGTTATCCATATTTCATGTTCAGTATAGCGTTAGTAGTGGATACAAAACATTTTATTACTGAAAGCTGGTGGGTGGATATGGAGGGTCTTTAAGGTAGCAGCTGCTTGGTATGTAATGGGGTGGAAATAGGGGTGTGGTGGGTGGTATGGTGGTGCAAGGAGGGGTGTAGGGGGCTGTGTGGGGGGGATGGGGATGGGTGTGACGGGTGGGTATAGGGGGGCTTTCGGGTAAGAAGGGGACGGGAAAATGGGGGTATGGCGAATGTCGGGATATGGGGGTGGGGGTATGGGGGGGCGGCGATGAGGGTGAGGGGGGGGGGGGGGGCGATGAGGGTGGGTTGGGTGGGGGGTTATGGGGTGGGTATGGGGCTTGGGCTTCAACTCAACCGGGTTCCTCGTTTCCCAGACCACACTTTTGAGAACATTTTTTGCTCTAAAGATAAAAATATTATTGTAATTTAAATCCCATATTATACAACTGTAGAATTGAAGAAACTTCGAGAATTCATTATTTTTGCACATATGTCACACTTAAGAACTCAAAGGCCACCCTAAGAGTGCTCTCTAGTATGCGTAGATTTCTTCTTAACTTAAGAACAAATCACAGCTAAGAAAACATTTGTGAATGCCAAAATCTCTTAAAAAACGTCTTAAGTGGGTCAAGAACAAATGTGTTTGTAAGTACGGTTCATGAATCGGGCCCAGTGTTTAATAGCGTCCTCTCTGCACTCTACTTATGTGACTATTTACCTTGTTGGCTGACTAGAGTTCATGCCATTTGCTCTGGTTTTTGCACGTAGTAGTCTGGATAAGAGCAACTGATAAATGCCAGAAATGAAGCTTTATTTGTCACTACACATACAGGTACAAGCAATGAAAGCAAGTGTGTGAGGTCCACAAAATAGAACAATAGAGATAAAGCAAAGAAAAATAAAGATAGGAAAAGGCTAGGAAAAAAGGATAGTAGCAGCAATAGCATCAGAAGAGAATGTGCAATAAGGCAAACCATGTATACAGATACCTTGTACAGTATATAAAATAACAATATCAACATAAAAATAATAATAGAGAGAAAAGCAGTACAACATTGTTGTGATTTCGGTTGACCAACATATTCTCCCTAAGAGTCTCCATCTATAAGGGTGGTGGTGAGTGAAGGTTTCTGTTGAGTCGCACGCACGGAGAACCAGTTGACACCAGGCAGCATCACACGACAAGCTCTCTTAAGTTTAATACACACATAGAGAATATATACAGTATTGTACAGTGGACACATGACGTGACCAGAAGATATGGAACAAGGACAGAACAGAATGGATAGGAATAGAACATGCATCTTGTATCATTGTGCGAAGACGTCAGTCTCTCTGATAAAGTAGTTGATGATCATCGTATCACGGATATCAATATGCTTATGTGTGTACTGGGTCAAGCTGATGAAGGTCATAAATCATGACAGGCATAAACATTCAATGTTTGTAATTTTGTACAGATACCTTGTCTAATTATATACATTGATTAATATTGGTTTGAGCAATACAGGAATAACTACAGTTCAGAGTGCCAACACACTTATTTCGTTTTTTATTTGTATTTATTTGTTTTAAATTTAGAGTAGACAATTATTTTTTACCTCCTTTTTCTCCCCAATTTAGTCGATTGATTCCTCCCCACACACATTTCTGTGTTGTCACTGCTGTTGTATCCTACTGACTCACCTGCCAGTGAGGAGCCCCCACCGGGAGGACGTATAGGGCCTTCGTCCTACTCCTCCCGCCCAACACTCCCCGCTGACAGGTGCCGCCCAGCCCGTAGGAAAAAGTGCAATGACCAATACCACCCTACCCGCCCGGCTTCCCTCCCCCGAACACGGGCCAATTGTGTTCGCATAAACGCCCGACAAAGCCGGATGCACCACGGTGGTTTCGAACCCACAACCCCCGTGGTGGTGAGCAGGGACCTTACCACTGCGCCACCCGAGCGCTTGGTTTTGTTTTGTTTTCATTATATTTCTTTTGACAGGAATGCTCTGATTTACACAATGTGTGTGTGCCGAACCACTCACTCAACATAGAACACAGACAGTCTGTCATTAACCCTCTATCCACAAACACACATATCGTCACTGTCTTCTGGAAACCTTTTTTTTTTTTTCTAAAAAGAACCTGTTTCAATGGATCCAAGGTAGTTATTATTTAGTCACAAGCTGTTGTTAATACTTTTCATTGGTTAAATATTTATAAAACCCAAAGGTACACACAAAAGTACCAAAATATTCCAGATCTACAAGCTCACACTGTGTTGCATAGCTAGTACATCGGCTATTTTTGAAATATGCTGAAATATGGAGATACAAGGTTACTGCCTGACAACCAGGATATGTATAACATAAAACAGCACAACACATAAATTCAACACTTTCCCATGCTACATAACAACTTAATTAAATGATAATAAAAAACAATAACCACAGGCATGCTGGGACATCCCCCCTCTGTCCAATGCATAGCACAGGAGCTAGTAGTTAACGTAGCATCGCAATCATTTTAACCACTTTATCCATCTATATGTTGGCTATTCATCCTTCTGTAGCTGTCTGTCTGAAACAAAAATACTCCAAAATAGCAGATATACAAGCTCGCAGCGTGGCACGAAGTGACGCGCTGCGAGCTTGTATATCTGCTATTTTGGAGTATTTTTGGTTCAGACAGACAGCTACAGAAGGAAAAAACTATCCCTTGTGCCATGCATGTCAGGTTAATATTTGACTATGGTGACAGAATGTACCCTACTCTTCTCAGCCAAAAAAACAACAAAAACAAATGCAAACAGAGGAACATTTTCAAATGACTACAGACAGTTGTTAAAGATTGTATTTTGTGTCGAGTATCAACTGCATTTCTATGGAAATCTTTCCTCCAACATCCATCAACTGAAACCTTTTTTTGTTTCCAAAATGCGGACAAATATAATGACATTTCTGTTCAAACCCACCTAAAACTGAGTCTACTTGACTACATTTCAGTGAGTATGGTTCTCAAAGTGGGGTCCGGGAAGGTGTTCTAGGGGGTCCCCAGCAAAATGATTGATAGTTAATAACAAAATTGACCCTTGTGCGTTTGTAACTCTGAGAGTTACAAACTCTCAGAGTTATGGCGGTCCATGGCATATAATAATGCATATAATGGGGGTCCTTTATAATCAAAACTTTTTAGAAACATTGCATTGCAGACTAATTGGACTTGGATAAATGTAGATCCCTTGTAGAAAGGATGATTCTATATAATTCCTTATGTCAGTGGGTTGCAATGTGGGGGTCCTTGATCGGCACCCAGGGGTCCCAGCAGACAGACAGACAGACAGACAGACACTGACTGACTGATTGATTGATTGATTGATTGATTGAATACTTTATTAACAGTTTGCTGAAAGTGCTGATGTTATACAATAATGTGAAAAGGATAACACAAAAAAACAGCTTGATTGATGGACCCTTACAGGACTGTAACTCTGAGTGTAGAATGAACACTCTGACAGTGTAGAGTGGGGCCCCAGAGATAAAAAATACATTAAAATAAATAATGTAATAATGTAATATGTAACCAGTGGATTAGTAGACTATGAGTCCTTGAAATAAAAAAAAGTTATTGTCATTTAATTAGATCATCATCATGATCATCATCATCACTTCACCAACATCATCATCAATCCTTAGGTCTCCTCAGGTCTCCTGCATGGCTACACCCCCCCACCCTTCTATCTATTTTTATGCACGACCGCAACAAGACGCCCTCTTTTACAAAGAATCCTCCCCCTATTTAGCGAAACAACAGTCACATGATCCACAAAAACACACACACACACACACACACACGCACACGCACACGCACACGCACGCGCACGCGCACGCACACACACACACACACACACACACACACACACACACACACACACACACACACACACACACACACACACACACACACAGACAGAGTCCACAGTCCACAGAAGTACAGCAGGCTACAGTAGTAAGCAGTGTTGCCATGTCCGCTTATTATAAGCGACTTTGGGCTTCTTTTTCTGTGAAGTTGCTTGTAAATATTGGCGGTTGCTTTTTTTGGGGCTTGTCTCTAAAGAGTATAGTTGCTTATTTTGGGCTTGTTTCTAAAGAGTATAGTTGCTTATTTTGGGCTTGTTTCTAAAGAGTATAGTTGCTTATTTTGGGCTTGTTTCTAAAGAATATAGTTGCTTATTGTGGGCTTGTTTCTAAAGAGTATAGTTGCTTATTTTGGGCTTGTTTCCCATTGTTGTTTCAACCAGTGCTTTTTCACAAACATTTTCTTGTCAATGTATTTCTCTGCGGACCCCCATCTGAAAATATGTTTTGGCCATACAAGACTTGTGTCTTTCAAAAAGTATTCAATTATATCAATCATTTTTTTTCAAGATATCTTTTTGAAAATAGCAGATCTAGATTGTCTATTTTCAAATAGCTGATGTAGGCTACCTATAGAATTGGTAAAAATAGTGTTGTGTTATGAACAGCAGCTTGTAGCTTTTATATAAACCTGTGTATAAACCTGGTATTTAGAGCAGTGTTTCTTAAACCTTTGGGTTCATTTGGTTACATGCAATATAAAGAGAAACTTTGGATCCACTTTGGTTTAGGTCAAAAAACAAAACCTTAACGAGGAATATAACAACACCTCTTGATTTGACCAACAATAGAATAAGACATCTAACAAACACTGGACTCCAAGTGCCAAAGTGTTAACAGTCCAGGGCCATAGATACTGTTAAGGCTCAATAATAGCCTAACAAGACGGGGGCCAGCGAGCCCCCCCCCCCCCCCCAGAGACAGTATTTAAAACTTTAACCAAGCCTAAAACAGAATAGAGTTAAAAGTGTTGATGTATTGTGACATTATCTATGCATAATTTACTTATAAAGCTGTGTATTATAACACAGCCCTGTGCCTGGAGGAGATTTAGAGGTTGAGGCCTGAATATCAACAGTGACTCGGCGAATCTGAATCAAGCCTATTCTTAGTAAGAATGATGAACGCATCTGAAGGCTGGCACTAGAGCACCTGACAAAGACAGGTGGCTCCTTGACTTTGGCCCTTGTAAGGAACCGATGGCTAAGGATAGGTAGATCGGTCAGGAGGTGTGATATTAATAAGCTTTGTGTAACGCCACCCATCATATCTGGTGTCTTCCAATATTACGAAATCAAATGCCGATCTGGTTGTATAAAGGGAGACACAGAATCTCTCTGTGTCTCAGAGCTCACACTCATCTGATGCCTCAACTTGCCCTACTAACCCTGCTGATTGTGTTCAATCGTTGGTCAATAAAACTCGAGAATTGACTTCCTCCCAAAAAGGCACTGTCTGGTCTACAATTTCTACAAGGGTATCCAGAAAATACACCACAAAAGTAAGAAATTCCTCAATATTGTACTTAATTCCTCAATATTGTACTTAAGCACAAATGTCTTCCTCAATAATAATTTGTGGAGTGTGCAAATTAAATTTGTGGAAACTTTAACCAAGCCTAAAACAGAATAGAGTTAAAAGTAAGAAATTCCTCAATATTGTACTTAATTCCTCAATATTGTACTTAAGCACAAATGTCTTCCTCAATAATAATTTGTGGAGTGTGCAAATTAAATTTGTGGAGTGAGTTGTCCTCTGCTGTGGAGGGAGTTGGCCAAGTGTGTGGAGGGAGTTGGCCAAGTGTGTGGAGTGAGTTGGGCTCTGCTGTGGAGGGAGATGTCTGGAGTGAGTTGGGCGCGATTTGGAGTGAGTTGGATTTGGAGTGAGTTGGGCTGTTACCGAATTAAAGTGCTCATGTAGCCTATGGTCTTTTGGTGTAAAGTCTAAGAAGCTTAAGACCAGAAATGACCCCCCCCACCCCCAACTGTCTACTGTATACGTTTTATTGCTACTACTAGTCAGTGTTGATGATGTCTGTATATTACTGTATATTGCATGTCTTTAAATGTCCTGATGAATTGAATGCAGAGGACCACAATGGAAACAAGCCCTCAGGGCTTTTTGTGTCATCCTTTCAGCATTAATTGTATAATCGTACCACTGTACTATTCGCAAACTGTAAATAAAGCATTCATGGAGTTCCCCAGTGGGATATGACAGGTAAAAACAATCAATACATGTTAGGCCAGGGGTCTTCAACGTTTTCAGCCCAAGGACCCCCTAGCTGAGAGAGAGATGAAGCAGGGACCCCCTCTATATTGTTTACAATTGTGTTTCAGATTCAACTTTTTTTTGTGGTCTTTTTTTCCCTCTACATCTCTTTGCCAAAAATAGCAGATCTACAAGCTCACAACGCCTCCTCTACAAGCTCACAGCGCGAGGCGTTGTGAGCTTGTAAATCTGCTATTTTTGGCTAAAGTTCTCGTTAGAAAAGGGATGCTAGGGTTCAAGTGGAATAGGTAAAACAAATAATCATATCACACAAAGATTTGGCGGACCCCCTGTAGTAACTCTAAGGACCCCCTAGGGGTCCCGGACCCCTTGTCTATTTTCATAGACCCCACTGCTTGTTTCTCTCGCACTACCTGGCAACACCGGTAGTAAGTGACCAGAGAGCAGCCTGTGGCTGATAGAAAGACAGATAATAGGAGGAGGAGGAGTAGTAGTAGAAGTCAGTGTGACCGACTCCTCTCCATCGGCGGGGTCATGTCGCTCCTTCTGGCCGCTTCGGTGGCTCTGATCGCGGGCATCCTCATCATGATCGCCCCCCCGGGCTGGGTCTACTGGGTGGGTCTTCTTCTAGTGTCCGCGGGCGCCGCCGCCGCGCTGCAGAGGCTGTGTTTCCCGTACCTGTGGCGGGACGCGTGCTTCCTCTGCCGGGTGGTGAGCCGCGGCGCGCGGCTCGAGCTCTACAAGCTGCGCTCCTCCGTGGTGACCGTGGCCGACACGTTCGCGCGCCGCGCGGCCAGCACCCCCCACCGGCCGTTCATCCTCTACGGGGACGAGACGCACACCTACCGGTAAAGCTAAAGCATGGCACTGTTGTGTTGGTTGTTACATGACTGACCGCCGCCCTCTGATCTGATGTTTGCATAATCCCAGGAATGACAAGAGGGTTTTAGCCTATTTGTCACTAACTTACAAGTAGGCTACAACAAAGCAGAAATGTTGTTAGGACTTGTTTATAATAATTATTATAATAATAATAATAATTATTATTATTATTATTTATTTATTTCTTCTTCTTCTTATTATTTTTTAATTATTATTATTTTTTATTTTATTTGTTTATTTATTTATTATTATTTTTATGTATTATTATTATTATTTTTTTATTATTATAATTATAATTATAATTATTATAATTATTATAATAATTATATAATATAATATTAAAATATTGATATAATACTGGATGGAAGACTTAGGTTTAGCTTAGGGCAGGGGTCTTCAACTGGGGGTCCGGGACCCCTAGGGGGTCCTCAGAGTTACTACAGGGGGGGCCGCCAAATCTTTGTGTGATATGATTTATTTTTTTTACCTTCACCACTTGAACCCTAGCATCCCTTTTCTGAAAAAAATAGCAGATCTACAAGCTCACTGCGAGGTGTTGTGAGCTTGTAGATCTGCTATTTTTGGCAAAGAGTTATAGGTGTAGAGGGAAAAAAGAGCAGCAAAAGTTTATCTGAGATACATTTTTTTTACAATATAGAGGGGGTCCCTGCTTCATCTCTCTCTCTGCTAGGGGGTTCCTGGCCTGAAAACGTTGAAGACCCCTGGCCTAGGGTCTTGTCTTACACAGGTATCAAAACGCTCGCCCCAAAACACAGTTGCCCCGGCCCCCCGGGGCAAATCCGGCGGTATTCACCTGGTATTCCTAAACGTAACCTCAGTAAAACTATGCCTAACCCCTAACTTATGTCTAACCTTATCCTCAGTAAAACAAATACAAGAGGAAAAACATGGGGGCGAGCTCGTTTTGGGGCGAATCTTCCGGTTACCCAGCTTATCATACCGCAGCATCAGTTTTAATCATACATTTCATGTTGAACATTTTTAATTCATTATAAAATATTTTCAAAAGCAAAATAACCGATCTACAAGCTTACAGTTACAACATGTCACATCATGATGTGTTGTAAGCTTGTAGACCGGCTATGCAGCTATATTTTTTAATATCTTTTAAAAGTATGAAGTTATTTAATCTGTCAAATATGTCATTATAACTCATTTCTTTGTATATTGACCTTTTTTTCATATCTGCCCTGTGAAAGTTCTGTTTACGAAGCCTTAAATTCAAACAGAAATGTAATTCATTAAAGGAGCTCTACGCCCATTTTCAATGGTCCTCACTAACTCTCATTATAATATGGTACCATTTTTGTCTACGTGTGTCTGTGTCTCAGAGGAGGGCTGTGGACAGTTCAGAAACCTGCCTACCAGTGACATCATCGGTATGCAGGTTTGGTAATTTCAAATACAATTTTTTTTAAACAATTGTTATTAATGCAAGAACAATGGCTTCTATTTCAGCATGCTAACCTTACAGAAAGAGAGACTGTAGTTTCTATTGGCTCGGAATCCCCATCGATGATGTCACTGGTAGGCGAGATTCCGAACTGTCCACAATAATCATAATAATAATAATAATAAGGTTGAAATCGGGTGAAGTGCTCCATTAATCGCAATTATGTATACAACAATTAATCATCGACTAAACTTTCATGCTCATATAGTGTTTGCATTTGTTGATGACATGTATTATTGTGTTCATTTTGTATGCTATGTTGATGAATTAATTTACATAGGACCACAATGGAAACAAGTTCCCAGGACGTTTTTGTGTTATCCTTAAAACCAGGAAAGCATCTGTGTTGCGAGCTTGTAGGCTACATCTGCTATTTTAGAACATTTTTGAAAAATCTTGAAAGTGTGAGAACTACTGATTTAGAAGGCATTTGCTGAGTCGGCCTCAGGTCTTAATGGGTTAACAATTAACAAAGTGTTCAATCAATCAATCAATCAATCAATCAATCAATTGGTGACAGGGACGTGGACGAGCGCAGCAACCGCGTGGCCAACGTGTTCCTGTCGCGCGCCGCGGTGCGGCGGGGCGCCACCGTGGCGCTGCTGATGGGCAACGAGCCCGACTTCGTGTGCGTGTGGCTGGGCCTGTGGAAGCTGGGCTGCGCCGTGGCCTTTCTCAACACCAACATCAAGTCCAGGTCCCTGCTGCACTGCTTCCACTGCTGCGGGGCCACAACGCTGGTGGTCGGAGCAGGTATACTTACCTAAGACTTCTTCCATGTCGAGGATGGACGACCCCCCAAATTGATGTCGTTGCTGTCGGGCACAAACCTCTTATCTCCGTATTCTAACCTTTTGTGTTTTTTTCGTAAATGAATGCCCTACTTGATCATACTACAGCGTCACACTAAAAGTAGCAGATCTATAAGCTCGAAACGCGTCGCTTTGCGACGCGTTTCGAGCTTGTAGATCTGTTACTTTTGCTATTTTTGAATTTGAATCCTGAGAAGTAACAGTTTTGGACGTACGAGGTTTCCACCCAACAGAGACGATGGCCGTGGTCCCCCATTTGAAAATATATATTTGTGCCAGGGACCCCCCATTTATTTATTTTATATTGTTTTCCAAAGAAATTATAAAAAATAAATGAAAAGAATAATTGAAAAAACACGGCTCCCTCACACTAGAAGGCCAATATCAGTCACCAGAACCAAGGATGGGTGTTTTCAATGAATATAACATGGTTAAAATGGAGTTTGAAGTCACAATGGTTTTGTATAGGAAGGGGGCGTGTCTGATAAAATTAAAAGCAAATATCTAAATACTGAATCAAGCAAATTAAAAACTGCCGGGGGTAGAACACAAAGGCCAGAGTAGACGTTAAAATGACCCCAAACATGTTTGAAAGCGAAAAATGTAGCTAGATATCGTTACTTTTCAGGATTCAAATTCAAAAATATCAAAACGCGGCTTTGCGCCGCGTTTTGAGCTTGTAGATCTGCTACTTTTGATCCTTTTGTGTGACGCTGCAGTATGATCAAGTAGTTGAGCATTCATTTACAAAAAAAAGTAGAATATGGAGATATGAGGTTTCTGGCCGACAGCAACGATACATAGCAACATAGGTTTTTCAGAAAGCTGTTAGGATTTATTAAGGCCTCAGGTCTTAATAATGGGTTAACGCCTGGTGTGGATTGGTTGGTCGTGTGTGTGTCTCCAGATCTGGTGTCGTCTCTGGAGGACATCCTGCCCAGCCTGCAGGAGGACAACATCCAGGTGTGGTCCATGACGCGCAGCAGTGACTCCGCCCACGTCCTCACGCTGCTGGACAAGATGGACGCCGCCTCGGCCCGGCCCGTCCCCGCCGAGCTGCGGCACACCACCTCCCTCAAGGCCCACACCCTGTACATCTTCACCTCTGGGACCACCGGTAACCGAGAAACTCTGCTCAAATGTATAGCGTTTATAGTGAGATAATCCAGTGGTTCCCAAACCGGGGGTCGGGACCAGGGGGGGTCCCCACATTTTTTTTGGGGGGTCCCCAGACGATTAGCTTAATGTGCAACATTGTTTTGTCGCTCAACAGTAAACAGGCCAACATACAGGATAAGTGTATACAGGGTATCTGCACATTTCTAAAGTGACAATGTAATGACTTTTAAGACCTTTTAAATACCAAATTGGCCAACTTGTCAAATATTACGTAAAAAATTGTGAAAATAGCCGATCTACAAGCTTTATTTTCACAATATTTATAAGTTCAAATATGATTAAGTTCACCGGAGTACCGGAGACTCATCAAATTATTAGCTTAGGAATGCGACAAAAACTAAAAAATATCCATGAATTCAAGGCTCCATGGGGTGTGTAATCGATAGGAAAAAAAAGTCATTTTGGGGGTGAACTATCCCTTTAAAGTGATGCTGAAGGTTGGTAGAAGGTTGGGTTGTGTGTGGGTAGCAGGCCATGATAGAAGTCCAAATAATCATCCATCATCTTTATGTGTTGTTACTGTGCTCTGTGATGGAAGAACTTTTAACACACAAACGGACTTAAACAAACCGACACTGGTGGTCGGGCCGAGGCAGCCTTGATGTTGTTTGCGTTCGTAGGTACAGTACAAAGCTCAAAGCTGGTACCTACACAACCCACGCTTTAACCACTGAAAGGGTTTTTTCACTTTAAAACACTTTGGGGATCATTTTAAAGGTTAAAGGTAGGGTAAGTGGTTTTCTTTGGTTTAAATTACGTGTTAAATAGCTTTAGTCATTGCTATACACTCAGAGTGTTTGTTCAGTAACAGGAGTCTGCATGTCTCTCCAGCTCTTTATTAAACAGAAAATGCATTTTCGGGTCGGGATACCAATTCAATCCAATCAGGAGAGAGAACTCAGACAAGATACAGATTAAACAAGTGAAATTGGAAGTGATGACACAAAGAAATGAACAGACAAATTTGGAACTGGAACACTATACAAATGAAGCTGGTAAACGGGTACTCTCTCCTGATTGGCTGAATTTTGTCACCTTCCTGAAAATGTATTTTCTGTTTATTAAAGAGCTGGAGAGACAGGGAAACCCATGTTACTGAACAAACACTCTATAGCAATGATTACTATCAGAATAGTGCTTTAACATTTTAACAATTTTTTTTTTGTTTTAACCAAAAAATATCACTTACCCTACCTTTAATAGTCTACTCAGCCTTTGTGTGCACCCCAGACAGTTTTTTTTTTACCAGCTCAGTGGCCTGTCTGAGATGGTGAGGTCAGGGTTAATCAAGTCCATGCATGAAATCCATTAAAATCATGCATGAAATAACTAATTGAAAAATGACGGGTCCCCTCACGCATTAGAAGGACAACATTAGTCACCAGAAGCAGGGATGTGTGTTTTCAGTGAGTCTTGATGTGTCTGATCAAATGTATATCAAATACCTACATTAGATATTTGATATACATTTGAATGACCCTGGGGTCAGAAGTGTCAGAAGTGTTTAAAAAAAAAAGTAGCATAGATATTGTTTTATCTATTGGTCGCCTATAATGGCATGCCCCAAATAGGGACGACAAGTTGCTTATTTCTCTCACAAAATCTGGCAACAATGTGTCCAGGTCTCCCTAAGGCTGCGGTCATCACCCACCTGCAGACCCTGAAGGCAGCAGCAGGCTTCTGGGCGTTCGGAGCGACAGAGAAGGACGTGGTGTACATTCCTCTACCGCTGTACCACAGCGCTGCCTCCATGATCGGCATCGGAGGAACCATTGAGCTGGGTAGGCCCAAAAACCTCACAAACCTTAAAAACGTTTTTTTTCTCCAATGTTTCTGTGTGTTGTCGCTGTTGTTGCATCCTCACTGACCTGCCAGTGAGGAGCCCCCACCGGGAGGACGTAGAGCCTTCATCCTACTCCTCCCGCCCCACACTCCCTGTTGACAGGTGCCGCCCCCCAGCCCGTAGGAGATTAAATGCAGTAACAATAATCACCCTCCCCGCCCGGCTTCCCTTAACCGAACACTAATTGTGTTTGTGTATAGACGCTCGACCAGTGTTGCAGTGCTACTTTTAGAAGTGGGGGAGCGCCCTATAACACACGCGTGCGAGCACATGCACGCGCGTGCACGTGCGCAACCGCGCCGACACGCACACATTATAAAAACATGCAGACGTAATATGAAAACATTGTGACAGCGCACTTTGACCAATATGAAAACATTACATTGCATAATTATGTTATGAATAGCATTAAAATGTGAATTACATCAATAAATATGAATGACAAAAATATACATGTGAGCCTGTATGCATGGCAACAAGTGCGTGGCAAAGGGTGTATTTTTTCCCAGCAAAAGCCTACATTTGTGTTGGATGTGAATAGTTTCTAGTAGTTGCAACTACAACTTATATAATTTGTCCGACGCTTGCTCCAGTCTAATTTCCCACTCTACAATCACCAGCAGTACTCAAGATGAACTTCGGATCGTTTTTCTAGTGATAAGGCTGCAATACACAGGATATTATTGCATGGCTTCCATACACGGCCATATGAACACTCAATGCATTTTCGTGGAGAGATTATCTCGGCAGCATTGTAATTGTTATTGTGTGATCCCGTACCAACAACGATGCACATGTCAATTTGTGTGTCCCATCCATAGTTTATATGCGTTCATTGAAGGAAGCGTACATGTTTTTGCTGCTGCTATGAATGTCATCCCATCACGCAGAGAATGTTGTCCGAGTTAATATCATGGAAAAGTGGAGATATTTGGCTAAATACACGTTTTCTGCCAGAACTTTAGTTGAAACAGCTGACCCAAAGTCGTGCAATTAATTATGGAAGAGTAGCCTATCCTACACAAGGAGCACTGACCCTCCAAGAAAATGCATTGTGTTTTCTGTGGCTGTGTATGTATCTAATACAAACACACTCTGCCAGGAACTGTGTATTTCTCATATAGGTTGTAAAGTGCCATGTCTAAACTGTAGTAAAAATAAAGAATATCATTTAGCTACTCACCGAAACAAAGGCAGTTTTATAAAAGCCTGTTCTCCGCGGCGGGAAGCCTCTCAGAAACCCACCTTTTGTATGAAATCCACTCTTTAGTCAGAAAATGTCCACAAGACGGTGAACTTTTATTTTGATTGATTGATTGAATACTTTATTGGTTTATTGGTATGGTTTAAATGTTGTCACCTATCTGACAATGTACTATATTCTGTTTACTAAAGAGCTAGAGAGACCCCTGTGACCGAACAAACGCTCTGTAGCAATGATTACTATCAGAATATAGTACTTTAAAAAAAAAAATTACCCAAAAATATCTCTTACCCTACCTTTAAGTACATTACCCAAGTACATGTACTTTGTTACTGTCCACCACTGGTTGTCAGAGTACTTAGTACATCCATTATCATGGTACTTGGAGGCCAGTCTCTGACGTCAGTCGTCACCCCATTGTGCATGTTGAATGAATCAATGGCAGGGCTGGTTGGGAAGGGAGAGCATTTCAACTCGCATTGGCCCAGTGTGAACCGGAACAATAATTTGGACAGCACACACACTGAGAGAGAGAGAATGACAGAGTGAGACAGAGAGTGAGTCTTTGTGTGTGTGTGTGTGTGTGTGTGTGTGTGTGTGTGTGTGTGTGTGTGTGTGTGTGTGAGTGTGTGAGTGTGAGAGAGAGAGAGAGAGAGAGAGAGAAGTCTTTCATGCAGACCCCACTTTGAGATCCACTGCTTAAAATGAATCACAGATTAATTGAAAACAATACTCATCATATCAGTCGATTACATCGTTGGTTCTCAAAGTGGGGGTTCTTTGTGAGGGGAATTGTTCCAGGGGGTCCCCAGCAAAATGTGTTAATATAGCATCACAATAATTTGAACCACTTTAACCTTTTGTACTTTGGCTATTCAAAAATAGCAAGCTCATAGCGTAGTAAAAATCGTTAAAATCGGTGCAAATCTTTGAATATAATACTTTTCAGAGCGAACATTTGTAACTCAAATCTTTGCTTTTTTGGGGGGGGGGGGGGGGGGACACAAAATATTTTGACATTGGGGTCCGCGGCCAAACACATGTCTTTTGGGGAGTCCTTTGACACGAAAAAGTCTGAGAACCACTGGATTACGTAACGATCCTTTTTGTGAGCATGTCAGCGGGTCAGGAAAACAGAGCGGTCCTTTGACAGAGCCCTGTGTTCCTCCAGAACGCAAGCAGCAGCACGTACAGTGGAGCTGTTTGCTGTATGATGTGATGATTCCAACAAAGAGCCTGGCCTCGCTGGACCCCGCGTCTCACCATTAAGGGCTTA